>NC_030682.2:96166019-96532894 GCF_000004195.4 Xenopus tropicalis | reverse complement strand
AAGACTTTTTTTCTGTACTCTCCTTCCTTTTTACTCCCCCATATAATGAACTTCATTGGACTAATTCTGCCTGAGAAATAGGCAGGACAAATCAAAATGGCACATTGGACATACAGTCCACCAGTTTTTCAGCTAAAGGAAAGCACCTGAATCCTGTATGCTGGCACATCTCAAAATGATAATATTCTTGATTTCCATTACAGAAAAAAATGTTATGTGTAGGGTTTTTCAGAGCCAATGTGCTTTAGCTTCCATGCTAAATGCTGCCAGATGTAGGCCTGTGGTTCTGCACCACTGCAAAATGCCAGGGGTAGTGGGTGAGTTAAATTCCTATTTCAATGCAAGCTAAGAAAGTCTCAACTGTTAACTTGAAACATATGAAGTTCTAGTTTTATAGTCAGCGTTTAACACAGACCTGTTGTTGTGCATCCATTCATTTCACTAATACTTTGCTGCCTGATCTGTAGATAAGCTTAGCTCCTGCGCAAATGACACAGCACATTTCATTTTTACTCTTAAAGGGGTCCTCTACCCATAAACAATTTTGGCCTAAATAAAGAAAATGTAATTTAAAGAAACTTTCCATTATACATTGATTTTAAATTTTAATTGTTCAAATTAAAAATGTAAATTTTAACCATTTGAAAATGTCATTGCAATTGAAAGCAGTGTTTTTTTTTATCACTTTAAATTCAAATCCAGTATAACCGGAATAAGTGCTCCTCTATGTCTGATAATCAGATGGCTTCTGCTACTTTGTTGCGGCAGTCACAACTAGGAGAATGCAAGCAACAAAGATGCTGCCTTCAATACCAATTCCGTTTACAAATAATTTTAAAACCATTGCAATGCATGTTTAATGAACATATATTGGAAAGTTGCTTAGGATTTTTTTTTTTTTTTTTACTATGCAGAAACTTGTTTTTGGGTTGAAGTCCCCTTTAATGTAACATGTGCCCCCTGTCTGTATTTATGTATGCATTTGAATGCATATTTTACCAATTTCTGAGGTTTGCAAGGAGGATTTCAGCCACTTTAATTTTAAGCTTTTGAAAGGAATGTCATTCCCTGAAGCCACGTCCTTTCAATGAACATGTGATTTTTATCTAGTGTCACTTGTTTGTGTTCAGGGCTTGACAGCTGTTTTGTTGTAAGCTGTATTTTCATGCAGTGATGGTGCTAGGGTCACTAGGTGCCATCATGAAAAGATCAGCACAAATCCCCTTGCTGTCAGAAGATCCAGTCATAGCACTGCTCAGTGTGCATCAGCAAACAACAAGGACAGAGATTGATAGCCTGGGTTGGTATGATGTTTAGTTGCAGCACAGACAGGCCGCTTGTTTACAGTGGCTCAGGACTGTATCCTTCATCTGTACAGTGCTATTACTTTGTAAAACCTATAAAATTTGGCAGGCAGCTTGCTTATGGCCCATGTCAGCTCTAAAATACTACGTGCTTGTGAAAATATACTTAGGAATGAATGTGCTGTTGCAGAAATCTTAATAAATGGATCATTTCCGTAGCTCAGAGTTCTGGATTTCTTGCTTAATGCACATAATGATTTCCAGTACTTTTGAAGGATTAGCAGTGTCATTCTGTTTCTTTATCCCTAGCATTTATGAAAGAGACATGGCAGTTTAACAGAACAATTTGTGGAATTTAATAAGGAAAAGAACCATTGTATAAGGAAATGTACATCTACCACCAGCTTATATATAAAAACATTTTACTCACATCCTTAAAATTGCTGCAGTTATACATTTTGAGCTGTTTACTAATGACCCATACCCAAGAGATGTAATTTTAAAACTGTATGGCCTTGTGAAGAAAAATAAGATTCAAATAAGAAATTTACTGCTCTTAAAATACCTACATAACTTGAAATATAACATACACACAACACAAAAGAATAATTAAAAAAGATCTGCACCGTAAAAACATATTAATTGTATCTAATGAATCTAACCTTAATTTCTATAGTTACATTGAGTCCCCACTAGTACAAAAGACACACTATAGTTCTACTGTTCTACTGTACAGCGCTGCGTACATAAGTAGCGCTTTATAAATAAAGATATACATACATACTATAGTTAGTCTAGCATATCTGGTACCTTCACACTGAGCTGAGAGAACAAACATAAATTTGTTAGCATTGTAAGTCCAGTTCCAGTTTAACAATCATGAGTGATATAGATAGATTGACATGGAGACTGCAATGCAACCAGAATTATGTAGGCTGGCTGGTACTGCTGAAACAACACAATGTTGTATAATTTAAAATTGTACACCTGCCCACTCCTTACGTAACTAAAGATATGTGATCTTTTGAATGGGTTAATAGATGGAGCATTCCAACATCAAAATAGTGGCTGGAGGGGAATTCATGTACTGTTAATCTGTACATAGAGCTAGTGAGTTTGAGTGTGACTGAATTACATCCACACTCACTACTTGTGTTTGCCAAACAGCCTGTTGTTGATGTTGCTATGAAGGCACAGTTTTTCCTTTTTGTATTTTATTATACCTGTGCAGAGTTGACCTATGCCGATATTTTATTGAACTGGTGCACAGTATAGTGATGGGCGGCACCTCCCAATCTACCAGTAAAAAAAAAAAAAAGTATTTCAACACACAGATAACACATGTAGTTTTTTCAGCCAACTCCCAGCTAAGCTTAACAGGAAAATGTTTAGTTGCAAATAGTAGAAAATTCATTTAGGGGAATTGACACTTTCTAAAAGTGGTTTGCTGTGATTCTGCAGGTCTGTGTGTCCTCCCAAACTGAAATGGATTAGTAGTATGTAATTATATCATTATATAAACACACAACACTGACCTCTCCCACACTATTTCTGTTCCTGGATCATTCTGTAGAGGTGCTGAGAACTATAATGTAGTATCTGTTTTACTCATATTCATAAGTTAAATGTTTGATGTTACAGAAACATAGGACCATAAATTTTTCCAAAAAAGCCAAAAAGTATGCCCTGCAATTGCTTGTTTGCTCTAAAGTTCTGTCGTACTGGCAATGTAATTCCACCATTTGAAACCTTTAAGGGTAATGGTACATGCTGCATTTTGTCACCTTCAGATACCTCCTGAAATCAACTCTTAAGGTGGCCTTACATGGGCAGATTTAAGCTGCCAAAACGGGCCTCCCTGATCAATATCTGGCCTAAAATCAGCTTGATTTTTCCAGCTGCATCGACTCATTGATGTGGTCCTTGTTCCAACGGTTCTTATCCCCTTCATGTTGTGGTGACCCCCAACCATAAAATTATTTTTGTTGCTACTTCATGACTTACCTCCAATACTGCTTCTTTCAACACAGTAGCTTTTAACAGAGTAGCTGCTTTCTACACGTGTGACTGGTCCGCATAAGTACATAATGGCACCAACCCTGTCGCGACCCCTTTGAAAGGGTTGTTCAACCCCAAAGGGGTCCCGACCCACAGGTCGAGAACCGCTGCCCTAAGGCCAAGTGATATATATATGGGCGGGGGTGTGAATCTTGTAGTGTATGGCCACCTTTAGTCAGAGGAAAGTTTGTGCATCTAGTCCTTTCAGCAGTGAGTGTAGTTGAGCTCTTGGGCCTCTCTTTGGCCCAGGTATTTCATAGCTTAACCATATTTTAATGTTCAGAAATATTGACCAAATATTACTGCTGGCATTTAGCTTGTAGTTTGGATGCTATTACAAGTCAGTTGCCAGTTAATCCTTGGGGAGATAGCAAAGTATTTAAACTTCCCTAATGTTTGCAAAATGATTTGTCAGTGAAGCGGGGCTGTGCAGAACAGGCAACTGAGATTGGACTGTATGAGCTTTGGCAGAGGTCGTGTTTGTGTGTTCCACAGAGATAATTTATAACAGAACATTAAACATCAAAGATGTATAACTTATCTGACATGCACAGCATTTGATCACCACTACTTGTGTACCATAAATCTGAATTCTAGATTATTTTTATTTTTAATAGTAATGCAAGATACTTTTTAGCATTCTTTAATTGATAACTTGTTTAATATTTTTATAAAAGCTACTTTCATATGAAATGTAAAGAGAAATGTTGTAATTAATTAGGACATCTAGCCAAATTAGCTTTGGATGCATGACTTATCAATAGAACATTGTTTGCTTTGTTTTTGTCTCATGACTATTTCCTCCTGCTGACCCATTTTCTGTGTATTTATCTTTAATACACAAAAGATTTTGCTTCTGTAGGCTGTATTTAATTATAATGAAATGTGTTAATTATGTACATATGTGTATATTTGCAATGTACATTTGTACATTATTTATAAAAACCAACATTAAAAAAGAGATGCTATATTTATAAGTGTTTTTATTTTGCAGTTTCATTTCAGACATGGGCATTCTGTATTGTCATGTTATTATGTAATTATATGTGGCAGACTTGTAATATGAACAGTTTGCTAACAGAGGCAAAGCAAAAAGCATCTGTCATTATGCCTTGTGTTTTTACACCACAAAGGTTTTTTTCTGAGTAAGTATGCACCTATGCTTTTACTCCAAATTTTGTCACATGTTGGATGAGGCATCGGCAGATGCAAAAGTGAATAAAGCCACAGTTTTCTTATTTTGCCTCAGATCTACTTGTGTGACCCAGTAGCCCAAGAAAACACTATTTGTATATCCTTATGGATATTGAAATTGCACAACATCCCTGTTACAAATTGTATTAGGACTGTTTTTTTTTTTTTGCTCAAGAACCCCTTTTAAGTTTGGGGTCCCCATTAGGTCATTATAAGTTTAAAGCATTGGTTTTATATATCTTTATCAGCCATTTAAGAATATAAATAGGACATAAGCACACACTCAAAATCTCAGTCAAGCAGTATTTTAACCGTAGAGGATCCTGGAAATGTACTATTTTAAAAATAGCCCTGTAGTCCTCCTTCTATGTTGTATTTTAAATTAGTTTCCTGAAGTCATGGGCAGGCCTGCAAAGCATTTGTATTTTCTTGTGGAATTTCTGTAGCCCTGTAAAGTAAAAACATTTGCTTAAAAGCAGTGCAATTCCAGACATGTCCCTTTCCACACATTGTACCTGATATTTAATCCAAATGTGTGTAATGATGAAAACAGAGCAAAACAGATTAACATGTGCAGAAAAGGTTTAATTGTGTACATCATTTAGTGGTATTAATTTGCCATTTACTGAATTAAATTAGTTAATATGTTGCCATTTTCAACATGTGGCATGATGTAAGGGGCTAATGACTAGCAAAAAAAAAAAGTAAATGTGTAGAAGGGCAGGGAGGGGTGAACTCTGTAAGCAGAAGGCCTTTCTAATCTATGCTTTTTGTATGGGGTCATAGCACTGCACTGGGTTTTTGAGGAACAGTGAAGAGTCCCCCACTATAGTGATTGGATGCCTTTAATGCCGCACCACCCCGATTGTAATGTGTCCATGTAAGTGACTCATCCATCCAGAGCTCAGCACAGTGCTATTGCAGCAGTGGAGGACGGGTGCACTTTGCAGAGGCCTTCTGCCTTGATAGCCATGCCATATAAATTGTCAGAGTAGAAACATCGTTTAAAGGGGTGGTTTACCTTCACATAAATGAAGCTATTTTAGCAGATTAAAATATGTAATGTAAATGAAAATTACCTCTGAAGATAGTGTTTCTGTATAGGGTAGGAGTCAGTGAAGGCACCAGGGGAGTGGGTCGCCGACCCCTTTCTGCACAAGCCTGTGTCAGCATATTGAAGCTCTGTGTAACCCTGAGTACTGGCAGTAGGAGCTTCTACAGCTATTGCACATCTGCTTCCTTTCTCATGAAGACAGCAGCCAATCAGAGGAGAGGCATGTCGTAGAAAGTTACAGGCAAGGTAACATGATCCCTGCTGCTGTTTGCTATGAATGTTCAGGAGGGAGCAAGAAACGCTCCTCCCTGGAAAGTTTCTACCTGCCTCTGTGTGAACTTGTTAACTGCTGCTATTACAGTAAGTTTTCAACCGATTATTCAGACACATAGATACACAAGGGTTGATTCACTAAAGTGCGATAACGCATATCGCATGCTTTTTTGCGTTAAAATTGACGTTGAAAAAAACGCGCAATCCGATAAAGTATTATCGCATGCGTTAAGTCGCATATCGCGTGCATTAAATAGTGCGCAACCGCATACATTAATTTTACTGCATTGCGTTAATTAGCGCGCAGAAATAATACTAACGCATGATTCACAAACACTTAGACGCGCTAAATATCACATTACTCTATGCGAAAATTAACTCCTACTTGGAGCAGGCGGTAATTATAGAAAAATACAGTTCATGAGCTTTTGGCAACACAATATGGACTTTGCTGTGTGATTTATTCAAGTCTGTGTTGGCCCTAGAGTGATGCATCCTCCAGTTTGCAGGGAAATGGTCATTTTCAAAAAAAGTAGTTTTACGAACGTAATGGTGTGTATGGCTAATATGGCGTGCGCACGAAAAGTAACACAAACAGCATTGCATCTAAGTTAACGCAAATATACTTTTAGTAAATTGCGCGCTAAGACGCGAAAAATTAGACGCAATAAAATTTTTAACACATGCTATAAATAGCGGTCGAAATATCGACCTTTAGTGAATCAGCCCTACAGTCTTTGCATGACATATATTATCATTCTCAGGGGAACATAATCTATCATTTTTTGGGTAGCATTGAGAAAAAGTGTACAACACTTTTAAACCCTAATTTTCTCAAAAATATGTTCATTCAAAAAAATGATACTAAATTGCAAAAGTGAAGTGAAATTGCACAGTGAAGAACTTTGTGCATGTTTAATTTTTGAGTCTTTAGTCCCCCCTTGATAGATGCTCTGGCTAAAGCTGAATCAGTGATTTGGCAGTTCCTTTAATTTAGTGAAAGGTGCTCCTATTTTAAATAGCTGTGCAAAGTATATGAGGCATATTTGTAAAAATGTGTGAAATATTTTACAGCAAAAACCCCCACAAAAAATGTCTTCAAACGAATGGTGTTTTTATGAAGCTCTGTTGTAGTATTTGCTTAAAATGAACTATATAGTAGATTTTGTTATTCTGGACATCAGGTTTCCGGGTAAATGCTCCCATAGCTGTACTTTCTATAACATTATTCTTTCCTCTAAGAAAATTTATTGTAAGTTATTCTTATAAATGGGAAATATTCTTTTCTATTTGGCAAATACAAAGAAATACTTTGGAATCTAAATTATACCCTCATCTCCTGGTTTTTGTAGAGCTTTAGGTCTTGGTTTGAAATTCCATTATCTAATATTTGCAAGGCTTATGTGTCATGGCTCAGGAAGTGTTGTGTAATCAAGTTAAGAGAACACTGATATAAGTTTTCAACACACTCAGAGTCTGCATCACAAGAGAACATCCTGCCACTGTATGCAGAATTATTATTCTTTTGGGAATTGTACATGTCATTGATAAATAACCTGACTTTAAAGGTCACACTTTTAAAAAAAGTTCCACTGTGACTTTAATTGCTTACCCCATACTATAGGGCTGGCACTCTACTTACTTAAAAACTGGCCCTGCATAAAAGCATTTTACATGTCCTGATTGTTGCAAGCATCTGTGGAAAAAGAGAAGGTAGTTAATCTAATTACCACTCCATAGATACATATATTATGAGCTCCTTATCTAAAAGCCTGGTATATCTTGCAGCTGGGAGATGGGTGGGGTTTGCATATGTAGTGCCCCATTATCTCTTTTTAACAAACTAGCCTCATTACAAAGGTAGAGAGGTCGAGGAACTTGAAGTAAAAAAAATAACAGTGATCTGTTCGTGGTTTATAATAAGAAAATAGGGTTTTTATTTATTTTTATTTACAGAAGTCCTTATTATGTTTGAACAAAATTCTGTATAGATGAATGCTACCCTTTGAACTAGCAGTGTCTAGACTACAAATGTGTGATGTTTTGTTATGGCTTTTATAAGTATACTGGTTACTAATTAGCATTGTTGCTGCCAAGATGGCCTTTCTAAGGGATAGCTGAAGTGAAAAGAAGCACAGAAAGTGATAAATAAATGATAGCAGATTAAAATTCAGAGCAGTCCAACACATCCATCTCTAATTACTTTTATAACTGGTAACGGGAATAGGCCAACTCTTGTACTGCAGAAATCAAACAAGCAAATATGATATGGTGATTTTATATATAATAACAGCATGTGATGGCATGTGGTGATGTATTCCTTAAATATTTATTAACATCACAACATTTACAGTTTTGTTTTATAGTAGTGTATTTTTTTTACCCTGTAAAGCAGGGTAATATACCATGTGGGATCTGGTTTGACTATAGAACCTTTTCTATGTAATTTGACTGACCATTAGTATATGAGGCCAAAATGATGAGCTTAATATTTATTTAGAACAATGTATGCATCATGTAACTGGAGACTGGGGAAACCTTGTTACCTCATTACACCATCAGTCCATGTATGCAGATTGTATAGTCACTTTTATTTAGAGAAATTAGTTGTAGACCCCTGATTAGTTGCTGTATTTTAGAGGACTAGGTAAACTACATGTTTGTACATAACTCTTAAACAACATATTCAGTTTATAGCATCTGATGGTTTAATGTACAATGTGTTGGGGAACATGTATGCATAGGCCCCTAAATGGTAGTTTGTTGGGGGTATCCTTAATTGAGAAGGATCTGGGTTTGTATTGGATTAAAAGATGTGTAGCGCTAGGCAGTTTTATTCAGTGGCTACTAAAGCAAATAAAGTACAAGCTGTAAAGAGTGTTAACTTGTGGAATTACAACATCATTTTGCATCTTTATAGGTGCCTCTGATAAGCGCTTACCTTGAATATGCAGTGCAGTTTTTGGCTCCAGTCCAAGGGTCAAGGATTGGGTTGTTTCTCTGGAGAAAAGGTGCTTCTAAAGGGGACATGATTACTCTACATTAGATTGAATTATAGACAAATAGCGGGGGATTTTGACGCATAGAAAAGGTCAATGCACCATGGCCAACCCTTTAGATTAGAGCAGTGCTGTCCAACTTCTGCGGTGCCGGAATTTCTCTCACATACATGAATATAAATTTGATATAAAAAAAGATATCTTGTGGTTTACATGCCGTTCTATGATAATAACACTATTAGAATGTTACTTTTTTTCTTGCACTTGCATGTTCTAGACACACTTCCAAATCTCTGTTACTAATCCACTCATTAAAAACTATATAAACAATCTGTAATTGCACTAATTCTCTTTGTACAGGATCAATCATTTAAATCCAATACATAGATTTTTGTACATCTGACTGCATTTTTTCTAGGATATGCTGGACTTCATCTATTACAGGTATTTATGAGAACAGAGAAGGCTAAATTTTAAGTGTTGTTGTTTAATCATGAAAAAATTGAGGTCAGAGAATGCACACCTAAGTGCAAGGTGACTTGATGAAACTTTATTTACAATGGGGAAAAGTAGTGTAGGTGTTAATATTGTTTGCTTAGGGATAAAGTACACCCTAAAAATGCCATATTTGATATACTGAACATACTGCACCAGCCTAAAGTTTTAGCATCTTAGTAGCAGCAAGTTTCCTGTACTTCAAACTTGTCACAGGGGCTCCCCAACTTGGAAATTGTCTGCAACACTTACATGCTCATTGTGCTCTGAGCAGCTGCTGGGAAGTTAAGCTTAGGGGTCATCACAAATTATAAAGCAGAAAATTAAGCTGGTCTGTCATATAAGCTACAGGGCTGATTATTAAATGTGGCTACTGCCACCACTCATTCAGTTGAATGTTTTTTTTTTCAACTTAAAGCCCTTACTAGACTAGTACTGGGCTAAAACCCAGTACACTTGCTGTTTTGTTTTCTGTTCCAGTAAATATTATGTGTCAATGGCAACTTGTTTTTTTCTCCTGTGGCTAGGGTTGCCATCTGGCATGTATTTTAAGGGCCTGGCCAGTAAAAATGATGCTTGATGCCAATGTTATTAATAGGGAAATAACCAAGTATAGGATGGCCAGTATTTTTTTCAAGAAAAGGTGGCAACCCTACCCTACCAGCATTGACATATGATTTCCCAGTGGGAAGTGGCGGGCTTTTTCAGGGGCTCATCTACTGAAATATACTAGCAAAAAAAAATTGTGTGCTAGGAGCGTTAAAGTAGTTGTATGTAGGAAGCTGCATTTTCAAATATGAAAATAGTGAGCATTCCCAAAGTACAGTTATTGTCAAGTATAATAATATGGAACGTACTGGCAATGGGTTTAAAGTTTTGCCGAAACAAGTGATTTGTGGCAGAACACCTATAACAGGTGATCTTTCAGCAATGACCCCCACCTTTTTCAAAGTGTGATTACAGCCATGCTAGAGGCAACAGAGATCCCTCCCTGCATCATCATTTGTTCATTTCAGAAGTCTCCCTGTATCCTGACCTAGCATAAATTTGCAGACTTGGCAGCGGAATTCAAAAAGGCCATCTTCCCCTGCTTTTTGATCCTCTTCTGTTAAAGCGCTGACAGAGATTTTGGAGGAGCGTGTGCAGTTGAATCCACGTCCATGATCAGCTTCAACTGCACATGCTCCTGTAATATCTGTATTGGAGGAATTACAGAAAAGGATCAGAAGATGGTGCTGTTAAAGTTAGTGCGGATGTCTGTAGATTTATGAAAGGTTAGCACACAAGGTGACTTCTAAATACAATAACTCTTGTGGGGGTGGAGATTAAAGGGGGGGCAGTGGAGGGGAGGCTAAGAATGGGTAGAGTTTAGTTCTCCTTTAATGGATTAAGAGGAGAAGATATTTTCCAGCACTTTGTCAACCATGAGAGAGGAGATTTCCTGCAAGTAATAAAGTGTCCTGTCTGTAGTTGCCCTTACGTTACGTACAAAAAGACCTTAAAGGAGAAAGAAAGGTAAAAACTAAGTAAGCTTTATCAGAAAGGTCTATGTAAATACAGCCATAAGCACTCACAGAAATGCTGAACTGACTCTGTGAAAAGATTTCTTGTGTCTGTAATTCATGTGCCAGAGACACGCAGCCCTCTGCTGTCTCCTCTCTCCTGCTCCCCCCTCCCACAAGAATGCTAAGAACTCACTCCCTCCCCCTTAAGAATGTGGATCTGAGCCAATTAACAGGAAGCTGACTCATAGGGGCTGATTTACTAACCCACGAATCCGACCCGAATTGGAAAAGTTCCGACTTGAAAACGAACATTTTGCGACTTTTTCGTATGTTTTGCGATTTTTTCGGATTCTTTACGAATTTTTCGTTACCAATACGATTTTTGCATAAAAACGCGAGTTTTTCGTATCCATTACGAAAGTTGCGCATTTTTCGTAGCGTTAAAACTTACGCGAAAAGTTGCGCATTTTTCGTAGCGTTAAGTTTTAACGCTACGAAAAATGCGCAACTTTTTACGCAACTTTTGTATTGGATACGAAAAACTCGCGTTTTTATGCAAAAATCGTATTGGTAACGAAAAATTCGTAAAGAATCCGAAAAAATCGCAAAACATACGAAAAAATCGCAAAATACCGATCATTACGAAAAAAACGCAATCGGACTCATTTCGACCCGTTCGTGGGTAAGTAAATCAGCCCCATAGTCTTACTAACTGAGCATGTTCACTTGGTCTGGGTGTCTGTGCAGGAGCGAGACATTATGGGAACTTTCTTTACACAGCTCAGCGTTTTTCTTCCTGTTTGGCTTCTGATCATCTGAACAGGTGAAATATGGGGAGACTTCAGGGCACTATTGAGACAACTGAAGGTATGCCTGCAGCTTGAGATTAACTCTTAACTAGCCTTAAGTCCTTTAATGTCCCTTGGCAACTAGAAAAGAATTGAAGAACTGTTGGCAGGCTGGAATCTTTTTATTTCTACATGGCAGATTTGAACCTAGAAATTGCTTACAGACTTTTTCCTATCTGTTTATAGAGCCTATGGGCTAAAACACTGGATGATGACATTTTGACATTGGGTTTTCCATTGTCCCTTAAATGGTGGGGTCTAAACAGATAAATTATGCCAGGTATCAGGATACAGGTGGCTGAAACCTTAGAAGTGCTTGATTGGCATTGTTTACTTTGGAGGTGCATAAATTCCATTTAGTACATGTTTAACTGCTGCAGCTGTGGGTGTAAGTTGGCACCACTCCACATGCTGCTGTGCAGTGGCTTTTGGGGACCCCTCTGTCAAAAGTCTTGGAGGCATTAAAGTATTTTTATCCTCCTATATTTTAACCTTACTGGTGCAGCTTTTGTTAAAGAAAGAAATGCTTGTATAGTTGATATGCTTTTTAGGTCAGATGCTTTTAATATTCATTATAGTACAAGCATCCTTTGTTCTTCCATATAATTACAGTAAGTTTTCCTTGCAGGGGTGTGCTTCAAATCCATGCTACCTTTCCACTGGTCAAATAATAAAATATAAGTGAACACGCAGTTTGCTTTATTTCTTCTTTGGCGTAATGGAACAAACATATCTGATTAAATGATTCTTAAGACATTAAGGACTTGGATGACTCTTTAGAAGAAAAAGGCATTTACATTTAAAAAATTAAATAATTTTATTACATTTAAATAATCAGTGATTGATATTGAAAATTAAAAGGTTTGCAGTTTTGGCCTTTTGTATGACAAAAAGTCAGACAGAGAAGCATCATTCATTCAGGATATAGAAAGGGCAGAAATGCTGATTTTGCCACCGGTATATCGGCCATCAACGTCCATTAAACCTTTGTAGAAGAGTTGTGTGAAGGGTTGTACAAGTGTGATGGAACCATCTGTTGGGCATCAGTCCAAATCAGTTTTATTTTAGTCAAGTGATCCTGTTAAATACTTGATGGCAAAGCACCAAGATGTTCTTGTATATAATTGTCTGATCTGTAGCAAGTAATAGCAGGAGCAGGGGCAAGGTATTGCCCTGGTTTAAAATGAGCTTAAATCACTGGTGGAGAGGGCAATAGTGTCTCATAAAATTTTATGTACCATGCTTTAACCCATAGATTTTAATACATTCTGTACACTATAAAGATGCACTTTTTATGCAGTCTTTAATTTTGTATTTCTATAAATAAATGTGTGTATATTTTTTTCGCACTTCTACATTATGGAATATTTTTTGAGTCATCACTGTCTCACCTAAATCAGGACCGTGGGATTTATGCTGTTTAATGTACCTGTACTAATGAAACTACAGTTTCACATATTAATACAGTGTTTTGTATTGATGAGTGCCAAAACAGAATGCCATTTAGAGATTCAGTAAGTAATGTAAATGTATACTTTATACAGACTCAATAAAGTAGCTTTTGGTTTACCTGGCCTACCCTTTAGCTCCAGTGCCCTTTTTTCCAGCCTGCATATAAATGCTCTTAAAATCTCTATTTTGGTGACTATAATTATATCTAGGGATGCACCAAATCTGCTTTTTTCGGATTCGACCAAACCCTGAATCCTTTGTGACAGATTTGGCCGATTACCGATCTGAATCCTAATTTGCATACACAAATTAGGTTCCAGAAGGGTTAAATGTCTGTCATTTTAAGCATTCAGTTTGGCCGGAAGTGTGGACGAATCCGAATCCTGCCGAAAAATGCAGAATCTTGACCAAATCCCTAACCGTATCCTGGATTCGGTGCATCCCTAATTATATCTGTATTCAGATGTCACACTTTTCACAGACAACACACGCAGATCGAGGAGCGCAAACAGTTGCCACGTATATGGTTGGTCAGTTTAACAATATGTATTTTATTCTGTTCTGTGGACTACTAAGAGACTCTTCTTCATTCAATACTATAGTGAAAAATGTATTGTACAGCTTAAAAATTCCTTGATGATATTCCTCGATGATATTTTCTGCCAAAATGTGAGAAACAGAAGATTCTATTGGGATTAGCATGTTTATTGATTTCTAGTAGAGAATTTCATGAGCTCATTGAATTACGATATGGTTCTAGATCTGACATGTTCAAGATGGCAATTTGAAACCAGCGGGAGAGACTAAGTGGATGTAATGAAGTCAGCAAGCTGAGCTTTATTTGAGCAGACAGGTTACTGATAACATTGTTTCTACAGACATAATGATGTTCTGGGCTTCATTTTCTCTAGCATTTTGGCAGGCTTTGCATTCAGCTATAGTTGAGTATGCAAGCTTAATGCTGTTAAACTCTGGTGCTGCCATTTATAGGTCTCAAAAATGTCAGAATTGTAACTTATGCAATGTCTGATCCAACTGTATGATGGGTTTTTGGTTTTAAGGTGCAAGAAAGCAAAGTACTGAACAGCATTGGAAAAGGACCATTAGGTGTTGAGGCAATAAATACAAACCCACAAAGAGTAAAAAAAAAAATCACTACACTACAGGCCATAATTTTTATTCCAGCCCAAATACAAGCATGGATTCTGCATCCTTGAGAGGAATCCTATTTAGAAAGTTTGTACAGTTAAAAAACACTGCCAATGTATTGTAACATCAGAGTGAAGTTTAATTTAAGTTAAAAAAGGTATCTTTTTTACTATCCTAGGGCATCATTTTAAAGTAATAACTTGGAAATGAATTTTGTTTACCGTATCTAATTAATATTGATCAAAAGTTTACATATACCAGGTTGCCTGTCTCTTTAAACAGTCACGCATATCCCAAATTGTGATGTACTGACTTAAAGAAGTTTCTGATTGCCCAGCTGTCTTAATTATTAGCTAAATGGGAGTGCAGCTGTGGCTGTAGATAGGGATCTTCCTAAGTCACTTTGTTTGCCCTTGATACCATGGGAAAAGCATGCTAAGACCTTTAAAAAAAAAATAAATCATAATTTTATCAACTTCAAAAAATCTGTTCCCACAAGCATCTGTACAAACAATTACTTATATGAAATATAAAAAGCTTGGTACAAAACTCTGAACGTTTCACAAAAAAAGGCTTAAATTAACTGAGGGATGAACAAACTTTGCTTGATCCTTTTAAGCTGAAGGACACCGACCAAACTGTGAAGCATAGATGTGGAAGCATCATGCTGTTTGGGAGTGTTTTGCTGGAAAAGGGACTGGTACACTTAAAAAAATAGTTTGCATCATGCGGTTGAATGGTCATGTAGAGATTAAGAAGCAAACACCCCAAGAAATCAGCCAGAAAGTAAAACTTGGTCACAACTTTGTCTTCCTGCTAGACCATGATCAAAAGCATACCAACAAAGCTAAATAGCAAAATAGCTTAAAGGAGAAGGAAAGGTAAAAACTAAGTAAGCTTTATCAGAAAGGCAAGAATGCTAAGGACTCGCTCCCCCCACCCATAGGAATGTGTGATCTGAGCTGTAAGGGCTAGAATGCAGACAGGAAGCTACTTAAAATGGCAGCTGCTATCTTAAGCTAATGGATAAAGTTGTTTACTCAGGTATGGTAATGGTTCTGCAGAATAAATATATTGTTTTAGGTGGCACTAATATGGCAAATCTATTGGCAGTAAAATGCCAAAATGACACACAGTGAAAGTGCTGGAATGGCTATCAAAAAGCCCAGACTTAAATGCCACTGAAAATTTGTGGACTGAAAATTAAATTGGCCTTTAAGCTATTATTTTAAGGTAACCTCATGTATAAGAACTAAGTAGATACTCCATTTAACTTAAGACAGGCAATGCATGGTTATCTGATAAACCTGAAGTTATTAAGAAAATCTTTAGCATTATTGATGGGCGAAATGTTTCAGCAGGCATGCATTTGTGGCGAATTTCCATGTTTCACCATTGGCGGATTGTTTCACGATAAAAAAAAATTCCGGGCTTCAAAAGAATAGCCGCGGCCAACAAAAGAATTACATTTTTAAACAATACAAGGGTATTATAGCCTGAATCTGAGGTGTGAACCATGCAGGGGCCAGTTAATCTCAGTACTGATACCATTTAAATCTTAAACAAAGGTAAGCCATCAAAGCAGCCAGACAGGTGGGGGGGGGCCACACAGAAGGGGGTCGCGGGCCGCCAGTTGGACAGCACTGCTCTATAGCATAAAGTGACCCAGATCAGGGACTTGTCTGTCATATGCATGTTGCACGGCTTAACTCCTCCAGTTACACTGAGCATTAGAATTAATAGCTTATCTGAAAGCAGTTGCATTGTAAGGTGCTTCTGAAAGCACAGAATCTGGCACAATGCACTGAGATGGCTGCCTACACACCAAAAAAAGGAGAAAGGCACAGGTTACATAGCAGATAACAGATAAACAGCATAGATTCCCATTGTTATCTACAGAGTCTATCTGCTATGTAATGATGCATTAAAAAAAAAAACATGAGAAAAACACACAGGTATTAGGCTGCTTTTGAAAGCACAGATGCACTGAAATCACTGCCTACACACCGGCATTACAACTAAAAAAAATACATTTATTGGTTGAAGAATAGAATAGAATAGAATAATGGTAGAATTAATTATTTGCAATGTACACAGTATAATTAAGTAATAAAAATCATGACAGAATCCCTGTTTTTATTCTAGTAAATTAAATTAAAAGTAAAGAAAGGCACATTAAGATTTACAAAGTAATGTAATCAGAGCTAAAACTTTTATTAGATAAAAGTCAGATGGACCTGTTGCTCATTTATATATGAAATCCTTGGTGCTGTAATTGTTCTTGGATTCCTTCCAGTATCAACTTTCAGGCTTTTTACGTTTTCTAGGCATAATCTGCATTTGCTAGTATTTAATAGTTATGTGAAATATTTATAGTTATGTTTTCTAAATTGAATCTGGCAAAAAAACGCAAACCTTTATGTTTCCAAGGGTTCCTTTGGCACACAGTGATCTACTGCAAACACCATATTTCCTGAGGCCATGCTGCACCTGGTGACTCGTGGTGGGGATTTCTGCAGGTCAGACAGGATTACTGGCTCTGCAAAGTACAATGTATGAGAAACACCAGGAAATAAAAAAAACCCTAAAATTATTTATATATAATTTAATTCATACAGGCGTCAAGTGATGCAGGTACCTTGTTAATGCCATGGCTGCAGGTTTGTTTTCATTCTAGATAGTTTCTGTTTTTTTACAGTATATTTATGGTGAAGCTGCCAAATTCAGGAATATACTGCACCTTAAATGCTGGTAGATATATGAGTCGGCATAGGTCCTTCTGCTACTTGGTTGTTACATTGCTAATAAGTGCAATAAGGAAAAATCAAATCTATCACCAGAAACATGACATTTGGCAGCAAAGGGCAAGCAGGCATGGAAAGGTCTGTTTGCAGGTTTTCAACAGGTGCAACTGAAACACAGGAAGTTATTTTACATAAATATGTCTTTTGATTTGAGGGAGGACACACAACTTCCATTTGCAATATGATTTTGAGGATCTTATCTGAATGTATTTTTTCTCTCAAGCACACTCTTTATAACCTTCAGAGCTTGAGAAATGGTTGATGCGGAGAAGAAAGTTACAGAAGTGCAGTAGGGATCCCCTGAATCCAGGATTCGTTTCAGATTCGGCCTTTTTTCAGCAGAATTTCGATTTGGCCGAATCCATGCCTCTTAAAATCATGTCAATTTTTGTCACATAAACACGGAAGTTGCAAATTTTCCACCACGCAATTCACGCTGGGTTCTCTTACTCTTCCTTATCTTAATTTAGTGGTATCCTAATAAATATGCATATATTTGGCCAATTCCTAAATTAGTGAATTTGGTGCATCCCTACCCTCTAGGTTACTGTCTGACTTAGCATTTTAACCATCTCAGTTGCTTTTGGTCTAAGATTTTAATACTTTTTAAAATCTAGTTTTTAACATATATTAAAACATAAAGTTCATCATTCTGCTGAAATAGCTGAATTTGATTTAGTAAAAAATTTGGACTTCATTGAAATGTAAATGTAAAACATAAAAAAAATGTTTTTCTACCAGTTTTACATTTTTTAGTTAAATAAATTTCTATGTAGTAGAATAACTAGAAGATTCTAGACATTACAGGAGAATCTTCTAGCTCCATACTTCTGCGCAAACCTTGTACTTTAGGAACCCCCAACAACTGGAACAGTTGGAACAATGTTGCTATGCTAGAGTTTCTAAATGATAACATTGCTTTAACATAGTGTTTGCTTGCTGAGTTTTTCATTGTCTAAAAAAAATGTGGCATCAAAGAAATGCCCCTTGCCACCCCCATTAGTGAGAATGTTCTCAAGGCAAGCCATACGTGACAAGATATGATTAATCACATTCAATTGATTCTAGGATTTCATTTAGCATAATTCCTATGACAGTGATTTGGTTTTCTATGTGACTATAAACAAATTGTTCTATTTGTTATATAATACAGTAGTTATGCACAATTTTCATATAATAACCTTTATCTAAAGTCCCTTATTTGCTCACAGCACAGCTCGAGGTCTTGCTAGCTAGCTAAACCTTTTGTTCGTAGGAAGATAGTTGGGACTCTTGAAAGTCATATTTTAGTTTCTGTTTTTCCAACAGGAATCACAAAGATCAGTTCTCTATTGGGATGTTCTCACTCTAATTTTATTATATAAACTTCCTTTTTTTCTGCAGTGCCCTGCTAGCACAATAATACAGCTTCCTCTTATGTAATCCCTGCTGTGATGGATTAGGGCAATTTTTCATAATTAAACATGTTTAGCCTTTGTCAGTGGATTAAAAGTTATTTACTTCAAATAGGAAGTGAACAGTGCCATAAATAATCAAGCAGAATACATTTTACCAGACCTTACATTACATTGCATACATAACATTACAGTTTACATTTGGTTACAAGCCCTATTGACTAGTCACTCCGACCAGAGTAAGGGATCAAATGAATAAAGTCGATCTGACTTAATTAAGTACACTTTTCGAAGGGATAGGAGCACTGTTTTCTCTCCTTAGTCAATGAAAATGTTCTTCTCTTTATGTGTTAAAAATAACCTTGCTAGCCCCATAGATGTAAGGGTGCACTAGTAATGTCAGTTGCTGCTGAATTATAGATATATTATAGGGATATTTCTGTAATATGCATCGCCATACTTAAAATCCATTTAAATATTAAATATACCAAATAGGATTGTTTTGTCACCAATAGGGATTCATTCAGCTTAGTTAGGATCAAGTAAAAGGTATTAATACAAATCAAAATAAATAATTTTTAAAAATATGAATTGTTCGCTTAAAATAGAGTCTATGGGACATGGCCTCCCTGTAATTCTGAGCTTTCTTGATGGAGTTCTGGATGGGTTTCTGAATAACAGATTCCATACCATAATGGATTCATACTTCATATCTGTCTGTGCACAGACAGTGCAATATATAGCTTTCTAAAAAATGTACATTTATAAATATCTCACATGAACTAACAGAGTAATAAATAGCAAAATTGAATTTTAATTTGTATATTTTAAAAAACCCAGTCTGTATGACTACCTTGAACTATATTTCAATAAAAATGCACAGAACATGTTCCACTGCTTTGATCTGTGAAACACATTCATTTTCTGTAGTCAGGGCATCTCAGAAGCAGCACTGAGATTACTAACAGGGGGGCTGCTGCAGTGCTGCCACCAAAGTTACTAGGGGCGGAAAAGAGCCCCTGGTTTGCAAACCAGAAACTCTTAACTGCTGTTCTTCATTACATTTTACTATTTAAAACAATGTAGCAGTGGTCAACTACTGTTTTCAGTAGTAGCTTAAGGTTAAAACAAGTTTCAATCAGTTAATATTATATATTTGAAGGTTGTTTAGAAGTAAATGTTTAGAAGTAAAAATTAGGGTTTGTTTATTTCTAGAAAACAAGTCCTAGGTGGTATAAGTAGGAATGTACTTTAAATTCTACTTTCTCATGTTTTGCAGGTTCTTGCATCATGTCGCGCTTTTATCCTGACAGCACGGGTTCCTACAAAGGTATGTATTTGCATCAGTGGGAAAAATATTTACACCAGCACACCCTTACCTCCTCCAGAGAATTACTACTTGGTGCACAGCCTAGAGAGTCGGCACTCTCCACGCAGTCCGGTCAAAATATTTCAGCCAGCACAACAAGTAAAGTGCCTCAGTCAATCTGCATCAGTCAATCTGCACTGGTTTATAGACCCTTTCTGTATTTTGAAGAAATCCAGTATGTTTGAGTTCAGTCAGACACTGAACTATCTGAATAGCAACCTGAGTGGAATCTTACTTGACAAATTTAAAGGAGAAGGAAAGGTAAAAACTAAGTAAGCTTTATCAGAAAGGTCTATGTAAATACAGCCATAAGCACTCACAGAAACGCTGCACTAAGTTCTCTGTCAAAAGAAACGGGATTCCTTGTCTCTTTGTTTTCTTGTGCTAGAGTCTGCGCAGCTCTCTCCTCTCTGCCTTCTCCTGCTCCCCCCTCCCTCAAGAATGCTAAGAACTCTCTCCCCCCCTTAGGAATGTGGATCTAAGACAATCAGCAGGAAGCTTCCTCATAGTCTTACAAACTGCACATGTACAGGGGTTTAGGTCTTGGTGCAGGAGCGAGGCATTATGGGAATTTTCTTTACAGAGCTCAGCGTTTTTTTTTTTTCTTATGAGGCTTCTGATCATCTGAACAGGAGAAATATGGGGAGACTTAAGGGCACTCTTGAGAGAACTGAAGGTATTCCTGCAGCTTGAGATTCTCTTTATTAGCCTTTCCTTCTCCTTTAAAAATAAATAAATAAAAAATGCTGCATCTGTTGAAGGAAAATTGTCATTACATTTGCAATAGAACATTAGCATTTGGTGGATCTTCTTCATTTTATACATCATATAATACAGTATTTAAAATGGTACTGATTTCATTTAAAAAAAAAAACAACAACTATGTCTCTATGTCATCGTTAGTATCAGATTTATTTGGCATCGCTTTTTCTTTTTTTTAACAAACTACTGCTTTTTGGCTTTTAAAACTGCCTGAACTTCCAGGCTCTCTAGACCACTAGGTATTAGTGTGATTTCCTTTTTGTTTAAAGTCAAAGTTCAGGCTATACCACAGCTGGTGTACTTGCTGCTTTCCTTTGGGAAACCCAGGACATAGGGTTTAGGGGGATAACATGTAGATGTTGTTTTAAATTGTGTCGGTGTGCCGTTAAATTGTATTATGTGGCCACCAATGATAAATATGATACTTTTAAAAATGACACTTTTATTGGAGCTCATTATAGGTAATGTTTGATGGTTGCCCCCCAAAAACACAGTAGGATACAGGTAGCCAGTTATAGCTTGCCCTCAAAATACACAGCACGTTCACAAAGCTGCTGGCTGCCTATCTACCAACCAGATTGACTTTTTACAGTGCTGAGAGTGCCACCAACTTCTTACTGAATATATTACTTGAGTTTAATTCAAGGACCCCAGCCTTTTATAAAAAGACTGTTCTATTTTTGCAGTACAGCTGTAGGAAACGCATTATCCAGAAAGTTTAGAATTACAGGCCATCTCCCATAGAGTACATTTTAAGCAAATAATTTAAATGTTTTAATCATTTCCATTTTCTCTGTAATAATAAAACAGTACCTTGTACTTAATCCTAACTAAATTGCATGAACCCATATTGGTTTCAAAACATTGCTTTTGGGTTTATTTCATGTTTACATGTTTTTGGTAGGCTTGAGGCCATTTAATTGCTACCATGTACAGGTATTTTAACCTATTATCCAGAGTGCTCTGGATCTGGGGTTTTCTGGATAAGGGATCTTTTCATAATTTGGATCTCCATGCCTTTAGTCTACTAAAAAATCATTTAAACATCATATAAACCCAATAGGATTGTTTTGTGCTGTTTTATTATTACACAAAAAAGGTATCATTTTAAAACATTTTCTTATAATGGAGTCTATGGGAGATGCCCTTCCAGTTATTCAGAAGTTTCTGAATAACAGGTTTCAGCATAACAGATCCCATATCTGTACATTCTCTCATGTTTGATACAAGACATACTGCTTTTATTGTTGTCTTTTGCTCTGCTATGAATGGTGTAGAAGGGAAAACATAACTGTACTGTATTCTTTTCCCCTGTAACCTACTAAAATGTAACTTTTCAAGATCCAAGGATTAGAAGGATAACCAACTTTACAGATGGGTGGACTTGTGATAGACCAAGGTCCTAGTTGCCTTAAAACATATTTCCATGTGTGGTAGTGCTGAACCTCAATAGCCATTTTCTTCTGAATTGAAGGTGAATTAAACGTCACCCAAAAAAATCATTGTAACATTGCTTTTCTGAGCACTTTTGTGGCATCTTCATGATATTAGCAGTTTTACACTGCTTATTATCATGCTTACTCTGTGTTGTTCTTCATTGTTTTTATTTTTGCTCTCTAGCTTGAACTTAAAAGGCTAAATGAGAGAGGAAGAAAATTATACAGAGCAGTGTCATATTTCAGTGTTTTAGATTAAAAGGTGGATCATTTAGCTCTAGCCATCATACTTCTGTCTCACATAGCACTATATTTTCACATAACAAGTAGTTAAAATCTCTTTCCCTAGTATAAACCTACCTCAACCCCCATTAGGGTAGTTATTTAGGATCCAAATACAAGGAGCAGTATAAATTGTGAAATGGAAGCACCTTACAAAAACACATATGTGTATTCACAGTTGTGGTGAAGCAAATGCTCATTAAAGCTGTTATGCTTTACCCAGTCAAAATGTACATTAATATACTGCTGTGCAATTTTGCTGCTATTCATAGTTCATGCTTGGATGGTTCCTATAATGGGGATATACAGTATATACCTGCCTTTTATTTTGTATTTGCCTACAACATTTCAGAACTATGTTGTCCCCTTTACAAATTAAATTTCTATCTGAAGCAAGCCATGCATAATAATTCATTCAGTGTGAAAGTGCTGCCCATAGATTTTCGTGCAGTGCAATGAATATATGATTCCTTTCGGAGTCATTGTTCATAATTTGTGAAGTTTGACACTGCAGAATGTGAATGATTACCACCGCTTGTTCATCCTAATGCAGGCTGATATACATATTTAGTTTAGCTTTGTGATAAATTGGAAAAGACTGCAGTAAGATGAAATGGGAATGATAAGTTGTTCTTCTTGTCTGACATGTTCGCTAAAATCTTTGTTAAAACTGTGGAATAACACAGTGTTTGTTAGACAATAATACCTCTTTTCCCCAACAAAATAAATACCTGGGCTAGCTACAGATGTATGATGTCAACAACTATGCTTCTTATGACATCAGAATCCAGTGCAAAGACAGAAATATGAGAACACATATAAAAGAAAATGTAGATTGATCAGTGTTTTTAATCTCACCCTCAGAGGTCTCATACAAAAGAGTTCCGGAGTGCAGCTGTTATAAAATATGCATTATAGTATTCTTACCAGTAATATCCAAGATATAAATGCATCCCAAAGTATGTTGCCAGTATCAGTATTACCAAACTATCAATATTTTATTAATGATTTATGAATGAAATGATCATTCAACATCAAAATCTATTTGTGTCTTTGCTTGTCGGTATATTAAAAAACACCTATTAGAAAATGACCTATGACAAAGAACCATTAAAGTTCACATTATGGAGAGCAGTGATTCAAAATGTTTTATTATTATGATTGTACAGCGCTGTGTACCCTTGTGGCGCTTTATAAATAAAGTTATACATACATACAGTGGCTTGCAAAAGTATTTGGCCCCCTTGAACTTTTCCACATTTTGTCACATTACAGCCACAAACATGAATCAATTTTATTGGAATTCCACGTGAAAGACCAATACAAAGTGGGGTACACGTGAGACATGGAACGAAAATCATACATGATTCCAAACATTTTTTATAAATAAATAAGTGCAAAGTGGGGTGTGCATAATTATTCAGCCCCCTGAGTCAATACTTTGTAGAGCCACCTTTTGCTGCAATTACAGCTGCCAGTCTTTTATGGTATGTCTCTACCAGCTTTGCACATCTAGAGACTGAAATCCTTGCCCATTATTCTTTGCAAAACAGCTCCAGCTCAGTCAGATTAGATGGACAGCGTTTGTGAACAGCAGTTTTCAGATCTTGCCACAGATTCTCGATTGGATTTAGATCTGGACTTTGACTGGGCCGTTCTAACACATGGATATGTTTTGTTTTAAACCATTCCATTGTTGCCCTGGCTTTTTGTTTAGGGTCGTTGTCCTGCTGGAAGGTGAACCTCCGCCCCAGTCTCAAGTCTTTTGCAGACTCCAAGAGGTTTTCTTCCAAGATTGCCCTGTATTTGGCTCCATCCATCTTCCCATCAACTCTGACCAGCTTCCCTGTCCCTGCTGAAGAGAAGCACCCCCAGAGCATTATGCTGCCACCACCATATTTGACAGTGGGGATGGTATGTTCAGAGTGATGTGCAGTGTTAGTTTTCCGCCACATATAGCGTTTTGCATTTTGGCCAAAAAGTTCCATTTTGGTCTCATCTGACCAGAGCACCTTCTTCCACATGTTTGCTGTGTCCCCCACATGGCTTGTGGCAAACTGCAAACGGGACTTCTTATGGTTTTCTGTTAACAATGGCTTTCTTCTTGCCACTCTTCCATAAAGGCCAACTTTGTGCAGTGCACGACTAATAGTTGTCCTATGGACAGATTCCCCCACCTGAGCTGTAGATCTCTGCAGCTCGTCCAGAGTCACCATGGGCCTCTTGGCTGCATTTCTGATCAGCGCTCTCCTTGTTCGGCCTGTGAGTTTAGGTGGACGGCCTTGTCTTGGTAGGTTTACAGTTGTGCCATACTCCTTCCATTTCTGAATGATCGCTTGAACAGTGCTCCGTGGGATGTTCAAGGCTTTGGAAATCTTTTTGTAGCCTAAGCCTGCTTTAAATTTCTCAATAACTTTATCCCTGACCTGTCTGGTGTGTTCTTTGAACTTCATGGTGTTGTTGCTCCCAATATTCTCTTAGACAACCTCTGAGGCAGTCACAGAGCAGCTGTATTTGTACTGACATTAGATTACACACAGGTGCACTCTATTTAGTCATTAGCACTCATCAGGCAATGTCTATGGGCAACTGACTGCACTCAGACCAAAGGGGGCTGAATAATTACGCACACCCCACTTTGCAGTTATTTATTTGTAAAAAATGTTTGGAATCATGTATGATTTTCGTTCCACTTCTCACGTGTACACCACTTTGTATTGGTCTTTCATGTGGAATTCCAATAAAATTGATTCATGTTTGTGGCTGTAATGTGACAAAATGTGGAAAAGTTCAAGGGGGCCGAATACTTTTGCAAGCCACTGTACATACATACATACATACATATTGGGATGCACCAAACTCATAGTTTTTGCATTTGGCTTTTGGATTTTGCTTCTGAAAAAAATTCAGCCAAATACCAAATTGAAACTTAACCCTAGTTTACTTATTCAAATTTAAGGAAATACAATCCATCAATTTTTAATAAAAATGTGTGATTTATATGCTTTGCTAGGATGAGGATCCCAAATTTGCAAATGAATTGCAAAACTGGGTCTTATCTTAGCAGAAGAAAAAAAAGGGGAAATTATTTTTCTTAAAAAAGACTGTGATTTTGAAGTGTCTCTCAATAGCAATGCTACTTTAAAGGGGAACTAACCAATTAAATAATCAGTGCTTCTTATCTTTGTATGGAAACTTACTGGAAATGAGCGTGTACATGTTTACATGTGACACGTGACTTATTTGCCTTAAATAAAGGGACTCTAAAACCAAAAAAATTATTCATCTTAGTTTTCTTAAAGTGGTCCTTTGAGCACTATTGAAGTTTACATTAATTTTGTGTTTTAATGGTTTCTGAGATATTTGCAGTTTTAGGCAGTGTTGTGTTTAGGTCATTATGCCTCACCCCCCCCCCCCCCCCCCCCCCCCCAGTTCTGCCATTGGATTTAGACAGCAAGTGTAGGGACCCATAGGGTTAAACTTCCTCATTTCTGCTGTAGCTAGGCAAAGACCCATGTATCAGTCTGCAGTTATGCACCTGTACCTTATTGGTTTATTTGGGTTGACCACACCTCTTACACTCCAATATAGTGGGAGGGTGTGTCTTCCTCTTTGACTGCCTCTGTGTCTCAGGTGAAGGTCCACTGAGCCTGGTATAAGAATAGGCCCCAGTAAAGCCATTATTGCCCTAGAGCCACCATTTGCTCTAGAGAAGTCGGGGACAGGGACCCTGTGAACGAGGACCAGTTAGATAGTTACTCTTGTCAAGCACTTTCTAGGAAAGTGAGATAGAGAGGGAAGGAAGCAAGAGCAGTTTCGGCTCCACCAAGGAAAGCCGCTGGAAGTACTCTTCCATACAGGCACTGTTGCCTCAGCATAGGGCCACGGTTAAGACATAGGAGGCAGTACCTAAACCCTGATCCACAGTCGGCTGTAGGACTCTTAAAGCTAGAGGTATTCAACCTGAGGACTGAGGTATCTATCCAGAATGCTTCCATAGGGGTGCCAAGCTGACCAGGTGCATTTACCCTGCCCAGACAAAGGAGGTGGGATATACTGGTGTGCATCCTCTCTTTGCTGTCCTCAGGGAGTACTATCATATAACATCTGTATGTGAGTATATTGCAATAACCCTGCACATTGATTGTCTTTAACCAGTTCTATTGTTCAACTGCAAGAACCTTCTGGCATCCATCTTTACTAAATCTTTACTGCACACAGCTACAGTGAGTTGTAGTTATACCACATCCTAGCTCAGCAGGTCACTTCCATATAGCAAAGGCCTATCCTGAAGGATTGAGTCGCATGTACCCCATGCTCTAAACCAGTGCAGTCCAACTTCTGCGGTGCCGAGGGCCGGAAGTTCTCGCGCATACATGGTGGAGGGCCGCTAATGGAAGACACTCCCCCTTTTAAACCACACCCACTTCAAACCACACCCATTTTATCACAATGGTGGTAGTGCAGCAAAAACCCAAATGCTTGGTCCTCACTGCAGGGATATCAACCATCATTCATATTTGAAAGAATTATATTATGTCATATTAAGACACACCCTAAAATCCATATGACTTCTCCTCCCCTGTGGATAGTACAGCAACCCCCAGTACATAATTACACACCTTAGGGACCATTTACTGGCTATTTCCAACTGCTAACAAACTCCCAGAACAAACCCCTGCCAGGTTCACCCCCACAGGCAGCATAGGGTAGCACTCTGCCTGCCCTACGCTACCTGTGTACCATACTCTTCCTGCCCCATGATGCCTGTGTCTGCCATATGCTGCCTGTGTGTGCCATACTCTTCCTGCCCTATGATGCCTGTGTCTGCCATATGCTGCCTCTGTGTGCCATACTCTGCCCTACCCTGCCTGTGTGTGCCATACTCTGCCCTACCCTGCCTGTGTGTGCCATACTCTGCCTGCCATATGCTGCCTGTGTGTGACATACTCTGCCCTACCCTGCCTGTGTGCCATACTCTACCTGCCATATGCTGCCTGTGTGTGCCATAGTCTGCCCTACCCTGCCTGTGTGTGCATACTCTGCCCTACCCTGCCTGTGTGTTCAATACCCTCCCTGTCCTATGCTGCCTGTTTGTGCCATACCCTCCCTGCCCCATGCTGCCTATGTGCCATACTCTGCCTACCCTATGCTGCCTGTGTGTGCCATACCCTCCCTGTCCTATGCTGCCTATGTACCAAACTCTGCCTACTCTATGCTGCCTACACACAGGCCTGAGGTGTGAACAGGAGAACAATATGGGTGATTACAGTCTGAGCCTGAGGTGTGAACACTGCAGGGGGTAAACAATGCATAGATTAAAAGGTGTGAACAGTACAGGGGATTACATGTTTAAACAATACAGAGGGATTACAGCCTGAATCTGAGGTGAGAACCATGCAGGGGGCCAGTTAATCTCAATACTGATACCATTTAAAGCTTATACAAGGGTAAACCATCAAAGCAGCTAGACAGGTGGGGGGCCACACAGAGGGGGGTCGCGGGCCGCCAGTTGGACAGCACTGCTCTAAACCTATTATAGCCTGGGTTTGACTGTTTTACAGCCAAATAGGGGTTACACAAATATCCAATGGCAGCTGGTACGATTTTTTTTCTCAAAATATACTTTACTGTATAGACACCCAAGGCCCCCCTAAAGCTGGGTTTTAGTTTGGGTTTTAAGCTGTTTAAGACTTCCAATACCAAGATTTTGGCTCAACCGCTCTTTCGAAGGTCAGAGCATCAGTGACCCTATCCATACATGGACTGTATAGTCCCTTAACCCTGGGATACTGAAAAGCCAGAAGCTAGTAGTAGTTTTAGACTGCTAAGGCTACAGTGGATATAAAAAGTCTACACACCCCTGATAAAAATGTCAGGTTCCTGTGCTGTACAAAAATGAGACAAAGATAAATAATTTCAGAACTTTTTCCACCTTTAATGTGACCTATAAACTGTACCACTTAATTGAAAAACAAACTGAAATCTTTTAGGCGGAGGGAAGAAAACCAAAAAAACTAAAATAATGTGGTTGCATAAGTGTGCACACCCTTAAACTAATACTTTGTTGAAGCACCTTTTGATTTTATTACAGCACTCAGTCTTTTTGGGTATGAGTCTATCAGCATGGCATATTTTGACTTTGCAAGATTTGCCCACTCTTCTTTGCAGAAACACTCCAAATCTGTCAGACTGTGAGGGCATCTCCTGTGCACAGCCCTCTTCAGATCACCCCACAGATTTTCAATCGGATTCAGGTCTGGGCTTGGCTGGGCCATTTCAAAACTTTAATCTTCTTCCGGTGAAGCCATTCCTCTGTTGATTTGGATGAATGCTTTGGGTCGATGTCATGCTGAAAGATGAAGTTTCTCCTCATGTTCAGCTTTCTAGCAGAAGCCTGAAGGTTTTGTGCCAGTATTGACTGGTATTTGGAACTGTTCATAATTCCCTCTATCTTAACTAAGGCCCCAGTTCCAGCTGAAGAAAAACAGCCCCAAAGCTTGATGCTGCCACCACCATGCTTCACTGTGGGTATGGTGTTCTTTTGGTGATGTGTAGTATTGTTTTTGCGCCAAACATAACACCTTTTCCCACATGGTTTTGGGAGACTTCAGATATGTTTTTGCAAAATGTAGCCTGGTTTGGATGTTTTTCTTCGTAAGAAAAGGCTTTCGTCTTGCCACTCTACCCCATAGCCCAGACATATGAAGAATACGGAGTTTGTTGTCAAATGTACCACACAGCCAGTACTTGCCAGATATTCCTGCAGCTTCTTTAATGTTGCTGTAGGCCTCTTGGTAGCCTCCCTGACCAGTTTTCTTTTCGTCTTTTCATCAATTTTGGAGGGATGTCCAGTTCCTGGTAATGTCAATGTTGTGCCATATTTTCTCCACTTGATGATGACTGTCTTCACTGTGTTCCATGGTGTATCTAATGCCTTGGAAATTCTTTTGTACCCTTCTCCTGACTGATATCTTTTAACAATGAGATCCCTCTGATGCTTTGCATACAATGTGATTTCCTGAATTTTTTGTGAATTTCAGACCCCTCCATGATTTCTAAGTGGGAGAACTTGCAAAATCACAGGGTGTTCAGATACTTATGTTCCTCAATACGCAGTATGAATTTTGTTAACTATCTCTCTCTATATATATATATATATATATATATTGCAAGGAGATGGAGCTAGGTAACACAATTTATCCAAGAAATGTACAGCCTGTTATGGCTTGTTTACTGTAGCATTTTTTTGATGACGTTCTGTATATTTGCATATTTTCAACATCAAACTGTGTTTTTCTTTTAACAGCTTGAACTAACCTTCAGTTATTTGGAAATTCAAGGGATGATTTGCAGTAAACCTGGCCATGTAAGTATTTGCTTCCCAAATTAATTGGCTTTTGGTTCATGAAGAAATGAATGACTACTTCAGTACTAAGTGGCATACTCTTTGTGTAGCCTGACAGGCAGTTTTAAGCTTTGGGCAATTATAGATAATTGGAATGGTTCGATACTGTGTGAGTAGAGTTTCTTGTTGCAGTAGAATCATTGTGAGTCGGGCTGTCTTTTCTGACATAGAAAGTGCGAAATTGGGGATGCCTGGCATAATAAAACATGCTGCTTCCTTTTCTGTTTGTGCTGACTATATTCATTTTTAAATGGATCATCACTCACATGTTACCTTTAAGGTTTTTAAACACAGTTAAATAAGCATTCCCACCCCATTGGGAGCACGTGTTGTACATTCTTGTTTAGCTTGCATTTACGGCACTTTGCTGAACTGCCAAGCAGTAGTGCATGTTGTGTCTCACCTGTAGATGTATAAAACCTGACATATATAAACATGTTTTAATGGATTTCTAAGTCCCTGTTATATATTCTAGTAACATGGAAATCTGTAACCTTTGTCTCCAGACCCCACTGACCTCCAGTTCTACTTAACTAATTGCTGCCCCCTGTTACCCCATTTTACTTGACTGTGTTAAATCTGGTTCTGTGTGCACGGTTTGGTTTCTATTCCCATTGCTTTTCATCTGAAATATACTTATTAACCTATGAATGGTAACTTAAAACTGAATTATGCGTGCGTCGTATATGTGAATCTAACCGTATGCAGTATTTGCTCCTGTCTTTTTCTCCAAACTGCTATCTAGTATTTCTCTGTAGGAGTAAACAATGTATAGGATGATAATGCTAATGTATGCAAATCTCGCTCAGTTCTCTTGCCTTCAAACATAAAACAACATTTTATATATTCGCCTCCAACAAAATTATTTTATTTTGAGACTATTCCCTAATGTGTTGATTTGCTAGACCAGCTGCCATAATGACTGACAGGAAGAATAAGCCCATTTATAGTACGTCATTCTAGAACTCTTGAGATGATTATTTGTTGCTGTCTGTTTGATCCCATGACACAGCTCTCTTTCCTTCTGTTTTCTGTCCTTCTGTTTTCTTTTTGCACATTCTAGCAAGATAACTTGAGAGAAATGTAAATGTTTAAGCAGTATTTTGTGGACAGAAATTGTTTACAAGAAAAACTTTTATTTAAGAGACTTTTTTTATTATGCATTTTGGGGCAGTTTTCTAAATAAAGGATTGGCATTATTGCCACAGATTACTCATTTTTCAACATTCAGTCACATGGAAGCCCTGCCTTGTAGGAATGCACTAAAATCTATGACATTGTACTGAATCACTAACCTTTAATACAAGCACTTATGCAATGCTAATTCCGTTGCACTTTGTACTGCTTTGCATCAACTAATAAAAATGCTAAATGCAAACAAAGGTGAGGTAGCATGTAATGGAGTTCTAAGATTGCCACTGTCCTCAAAACTAAGAACACCAATCTCTGGTATATAGACCCTATACAGGGGTCAGTACACTTTATTGCCAGTGGGAAAGCATTGGGGGGAGATTTTTTTTGGCTACTATAGCCCAGATTTAACTGCAGGCAACAAATTTGGCCGTGTGCCATTAGCCACAGGCTTACCAACAGGGCCTGATTAGTCTCAGCTGCCTAATCTGTAGGATTAAAAGCCCTTGCTGGTCAGTCTGGACGACAGTGGTAAACAAGACACTCTGAGAACTTTGGTTATGTATACTCTGCTATTACCTACCTTAAATAAGATGTGGAGGGGACCATTATGTATTCCATTATGCCCCTTTAAAAAGGAACTGAACTCTAGCCCATCATCAGCCTCCTCCACTTCCCCGCTCCAAGCTCCAATCCTGTAGCATATGTTCAGTTCAAAAGATTCCCTGTGTGTCGACCGGCCATAAATCTGCAGAGCTGCACAGCAGAACTCAAAGGCACCATTTCCCCGTCTTCTGTTCCTCCTCTGTTAGACCATCAGTACAGATCTTGCAGAAGCATGTGCTGTCGAATGTAGGTCCTGAATCAGCTTTGACTGCACATGCTTCCACAAGATCTGTATCAGAGAACTGACAAAAGATGATCGCAAGACAGGTGATCATGGCGCCTTTGAACTCTGCTGCCATAAATCTGCAGATTTATGGCAGGTCGGCACACAGGGGAAGTTTTGAACAGAATAGATGTTGTGGGGTGGGAGCTTGGAACGGGGTGGGGATGGCTAAATTTATTTTGCCTGTACCGCAACAGGCTAAAATGAAAGCCACTTTTTCTTTAAGAGACTTGCCATTGTGACTAGTACTCTACAGGGACCTTCTATACCTAAACATTAGGAAAATATATCCAATACCTGTATTTCTAGAGGTGTGTAATGCAATTGCACATACTGGTTCTTCACGTAACATGTTTTATCTTCTCGAAAATAAAGAACATTTTCATCAGCATAGTCAATATGGCTTTTTTTGCTCTGGGCTATTGTAATCCTGATGTGACTGTGTTCTTTCCTAATTGGTATCACCTAAAAAGTGCTGTAAAAAATATTTTGGCTTTCATAGCTTATATAAAAAAAAGTGCTCAATATGTTTCTAACACAATTTTTTTATTGAATTTTGAAGTAAATGCTCCCATGTGACTATCTTTGTGACCTACAACTAAGCAAATTAACCCCTACTGAAGGCACCAAACGTTTATACTCAAATGTTCACAAGAAACACAGGTTAGCATTATTGTAGATGATGAAGGTTTAGCGATAAACCTTCATCATCTACTCTCAGAGTGAGAAATGTATATCCTAGGGATGAATGTTACTTTAATAAAGATGTATTATGACTAAAAAAATTAAAAACAACTGAAACATTGGTATACCTATGTTTTGCCATCTGTAAAATTATAAGAATATACCGTCTCATTTACTATCATGTTCTTTGCAATCTACTGCTCATACTGAGCTTAGGAATGTGCGAATGCCTTTTATGATATTAAAAATGACAGAACAGATCTTAATAATGAATCCAGTGATTTAAACAGTGGAGAGTTGTGCAAACGGTACAAAAGAAGTGGATTTTCCTTTGCAGCTTAGCATTATTGTAGATGATGGAGGTTTAGCAATAATATATAGTGGATAAAACTATATATAAAAATTATCTCATTCCTAAATTGAATCTTATCAAAAATATTGCCTTGTGAAATATAAGCTAGCTTTGAGACCCCAAGCTCTCAGCGTAAGAAATGTATATCCTAGGGATGAATGATACTTTCATAAAGATGTATTATGACTAAAAAAGTAAAAACAAGCAGTGTTGTTAGGTTAACCTCTAACAGTGCCATAGAAATTTAAACTTATTTAGATTACACATAGAAAATGCAGTACATAAATGCAGAAAGGTCAACGTAGATCTGTTTAGATCCAGGTGTGTCTTGGGCATGCCTATTCCACACCACAGCCTTTTCCATCCTGCCCAGGCCACAGTGCTCCCATTGATTCAGGTGACTACTGCATTTCAGTGGCGGAGGTAAGCTGAGATTCAGGTGAAAATTACAGACAGACTGGCTGCCTTCTGTGGGTGGTCAGATAACAGGATTTAAACTAGAAAGGGAAGTTTGAGAACAAACTTCATGTTGGGTTGAAAAATGTGAAGTCACTGAATGAAATCAGATCTGTTGGTGGCTCCGCCCCCTTTTTGTAGCCTGGAACTAGCTCTGCAAACTTTGGGGACCTTAGTATTAATATTTAAAGAATGGCAGTAGTTTAAATTTAAACATATGAAGTCTATAGGTGATATCTGATTGGCGGGTGATGGCTCCGCCCACTTTTTCTATCCTTGAACCGCAGTTACTTGATGCCTAACCCTGCAATGTTTAGGGACCCTGGTGTTAATACTGTGAGAATGGCAGCAGATTGAATTTCTGCTAAGTCAAGGTTAAATCTGATTAGCTGTTCACAGCTCTGCCCACTTTTGAGCATCCAACAATCATCATATTTTCATTCAGGCTGACTCCATGACTATGTGATTCAAGTTTGGTGAGTGAAGCCTCAAAGCTTATAAGATTGGCAGCAGTTTCAATTTCCCCATAAAAGTCACTGGTTGAAATTTGGTTGGTTGTTGTTGGCCCCTCCCACTTTGGGGTCACCCAACAAATGTAGCTGTTTCATTCGGGGTGACCCCATAATTATGTTATTCAAATTTGGGGGGTGTAGATTTAAAGCTCTAAGTGTGGCAGCAGTTTGAAAATCTTCCCTTTCAAAGTCAATGGAAGCATTGGGGTGTTCGGAGCGGTGCTACGGGGGGAAGGATCGCTTTGAAAAGCACAAGCAACCTGCTCCATTACAGGGCAAAGAAGTGTGGAGAGTTTGGGTGTTGTACCCCTAAAACTGTAGGAGTAGCGTTTAGAAAATGGGGGGGGGCGCTAAGAATAAGAAGAAAAAGCGTAAGAATAAGCTGAAGTCGAAGAACAGTATGTTGGGGTTTTCAACCCAACCCATTAAGTTGATATGGCTATACATCCCTCAAGTCTCATTTTTTGTAATGAGACTTTTGTGAAGAAAGAGTGATCTAAGGCTACACCTTACAGTTTAGGCTTAGTAATCACCAGACCAAACTTTACTGGTAGATCGTGCTGTAGCTATTGGTCAGGACCAGTTTCGTTAGAGTGTATCCAGATAGCATGGTTGCAGCATACCTTTACATATGCCTTACTCATACAGATTGTAAGCTCTACGGGGCAAGGACCTCCATCCTCTTGTGTCTTTGACTCTTATCTTATTGCAACTGTAGCTTTTATTTATTTGTGTTTATTGTAATACTTTGTATTTGTCTATTATCTTAATAACCTCTGTTTGTATTAATGTATTCTACTGTACAGCGCTGCGTACATAAGTAGCGCTTTATAAATAAAGATAAACATACATACATACTCTTTTCTTAAACATGTCTTGCAGCTGATGGTTGAAACTGAGAAATGCAACTTGTCGATGAAGATGTCTTCCTCAGAAGATGTTAATGAAGTAGTAGCCCATATAGGCACATGTCTACGAAAGATATTTCCAGGATTGTCGCCAGTGTAAGAAAAATAAATAAATTGTAAAACTAGGGTTGCTGCAAAAAAAAAAGTTTGTGTTTGTGAACATATTATTCAGATGTATTCAGAATGTATTATAAATTAGAACAGTTGACATTCAGTGACACCCCTCCTAAAGCTGCTCTAGAGATACGTGAGAACATGAAAAATTAAGCATCTTTATTAGGAAAAATGGACATAAGTTAGTTACTAGAACACCAGCCTAATAATTAAAGCTATTAACACCTTAGGCAGCATATTTATCTCTGAAATGTAGACCACATAGGCAACAGCATCCACTTGGACACAAGATACTTAGGAGATTAAACGCCCCCTGATTAATCTCCTCTAGCGGGTCAACTAATCTTAAATGCTTTCCCACCGGTGAGAATGTAAATCACCGGTAGGAGAACATATGTGCACTTCAGCTTTCCAAAGTCACCCACAGTTGCCTTGTGTGGAAACTTCGGAGGACTTCAGAAATCCAAAGCAAAGCTCATGTTTTCCTAACGGCAATTTACATACTCGCTGGTAGGAAAACGTTCAAGGAAATTAGCTGCCACCGCTAGAGGAGATTAATCGTGGGGAAATTTAATATCATGTTCTTTGCAATCTACTGCTCAAACTGAGTTTAGGAATGTGTGAATGCCTTTTATGATATTAATAATGACAGATCAGATCTTAATAATGTATCCAGTAACGATTTAAACAGTGGAGAGTTCTGCAAACAGTAGAAAAATAGTGGATTTTCCTTTGCATTTATTTCAGAAAAATTATAAAGAAGGTAACCATGGAACCACCAGACAGACTAGCAAATCTGCAGGCTCTGTGGGACAGCCAGACTGTGACAGAAGTAGGCCCGTGTGGTATGTAACTAGACTGTTGGAATGGCAATTCAGTAATAATGGAAAAGTTAAGTGTATAGATGGATTTAAAATAAAATGCAGGCAAATGTTCCCTTAGCCTGTCTGAATAGCATACCTGTAGGATTCAATAAAACATACCAATTATAGCTCTGTCATTTTTCCCATTAGGAGGGTTTTCCCAGATGTATGCTTGTGTCTGTGACTGGCTAGGGTTGCCGTACAGAGAAGAAGTGCAGTGGGTAAGCATAATACTTTCAAGGTGTCAAGAATGGCTTTCCTATCCACAAACCACCAAATTACATTTTCTTCCTTATATCTATAGGATGTGGACACAATATATTTAACACAAGATACCAGGGAGTTAAACTTGCAAGACTTCAGCCATCTCGATCACAGGTAAAAATCATCTTAACCTCTCTTTTTTTCAAATGATTAAAATAATACACTAACTACTATGTAATATGTAATAAATGACACTAAGGCATCCATTTACAGGTGCGAAAGACAGCTATAATGAAAAATGCAAGCGCAGGTTTACTAAAGTTCGAGCACTTTTGTCATTGCAAATTTTCTGGCACACATAAATATTATCGCCTGTTATCGCATTCATGCTACGTAAGTTGTCTGGCAAGGTTTACTAAAGCTTATTGCCATAATTGTCACCAAATATAGACAAAATTGTCGCCAATTTTTATCACCATATCATTATAAAGTCAGTTTTTAAACATGAGCAGCAAAAATTAGTGATTGCACTGGGGAATAACTGCTACTCATGTTTAAAAACTGACTTGTAATGCTCCCACTATACCGTTTCTGCCTTTGTTTCTCATAATGCCACACTCCAGGTGGTGATAAAAATTGGCGACAATTTTATACTTATAAATGTAATATTATTGAATTAATATAATGTGAAAATAATTGATTCCTAAATTACTTTATTGGCCTTAAGTATATTTAATAATACATTTATAAATTGCTAATAAATACTATTTTATAAAATTTATTCATGAATGTGGCCATTGGCAGTGGGAAAAAAAATATCTGTAAGATTTATAGCAGATAATGCAGTTAACCTAAATGAGCGCCAAAAAACTCTCAACTCCCCCCCAAAAAATGCAGAAACTAACAGCTATGCTTGAGTAAATATCACCACTCATTGCAAGACAAATCTGTCTCATTGTACTTTAGTAAACATGGGAGCAGCATTAATTTTGTTGCAATAATTGCAACAATTTTTACGAACTTTAGAAAACAGACGCTTAAGTTTGCCCAGTAGCGGTAAACTATAGCAACCAATAAGATGCTTGCTTTTAAACAGGTAACCAGTAAATTCTGCCTGCTATGGGTTTTTGCTCCTTGGCAAACTTAGTGCTTTTTATTACCTAACCCCATAACTGGGTAATATAATAAAAGTGGCAAAGCTTTCACGTGATTTAGTAACCCATAGCCAACAATCATTCTATTTTTCTGTTATTTAAAAATCAGCAATTGTTATTATTTCTTGGGCTGATTTTATATTCTGTTCTTCCGAGCTATTGCCTATGCATGCTTTAACATAAACAGTTCGACTGACTATTAGAAGAAATCAAAAGCCACTGCTAATTTCAGTACAAACCCAGTACAAATTTGTTTTTTTTTCTGTATTGTGATTTTAATTAGAGCTGAGAGCTCCAGGGGCAATTCCAACTGTTTAGTAGTAGTGAGATTCGCATCACACAGCTATAATGTTGCATATTTTTTCTTGAAACCAGGTAATTGAATATGTCCATGTATGTAAACTAATTAGTGGAGCAAGGCCATACACTTCACTGTATGCACAGCAAGTTATCTTCTATGTTAGTAATATCTTTAAAAGGGAGGTAAAAACCACACTAGTCAAGGTTGTATCAGCCTGATTAATATTATTAACAAATACATATAAAGCATCATCATATTCTATAGTGCTGTACAACCGAACGGTATGTGTATGCATCACACATAAAACTTGCATCCAAAACTGACTGATAGAATATTTACAGCACAGTTAACTTGGTTCATACTTATTCCAAACCAGAAGAAATAAAGTACAATTTATATTGCGCGAATCGTAGTGTAGTTCATAATTCTGCAATGCATTCTTAAGCCAGAGAAAAAAACAGCATGTAAACACATTGGGTGCTTATAGATTTCTAAATATTACTTTGCCTGTTAAATGATAATATAACCAAGACTTGTGATGTGATGAAATGTTCATATCTAGTGTTACTATGTTTTGTGCATTTGGCAGTATTTGTGTGTTTTTACCTAATTAGGAAAAGCTATGTTGCTTTCATTTCCTCTTAACGCCAGTCACAAACTCCCATTCTGGTGAACCTCATTCAGTTAAGGATATTTGTATGCTGTGCATGTGTTGATGAAGATATTAAGGCTCCCTGCCACAGCTGATCTATCTTGGGCAAACACATTAGGATTAGAAAGCTCTGCAGGAAGGTTGTTTTTAATGCTTTTGAGAAACAAGTTGTTTGCTTCAGTGTTTAGTGATTACATTTTGTAATTTGTAGTTTCCTCCATCATACGCAAGCTTGTTAGCGTTTGTGTATATTACTTTACAGAGCATAGCATTTGAACAACACAGTGTGCATCACAGTATATTTCACAGTTTCCTTCCAGCCGAGATAAATGAAATAAAAAGAGCTCATGTTTCTTTTTGATCTATATTGGATTTTGCTTCATGTCTGCAGCCAGCAGAGGCATCTTCTATAGGCACTTTGTTTCTAATTCAGCTGAATGGAATGCAGCTTTCAACTTAGATGGGCATTTTGACAGTAAAGCTGGCCATACACGCACCGATGATATTGTACGATCGTATGTATCGTACGAATATTGGTCGACTTGTCGGTCGGCCAGGTTTAAAGATTTTGATCGGGCGCCATTGAAGGAGCAAAATCTACGTTCAGGGATGAATCGGCAGAAGGAGGTAGAATTTCAATTGTTTCTACCTCCATATCTGGCGATTCAACCCTGAACGTCAGTGGAGGGTGGGAAATTGCTACATGTAAGGCCACCTTAAGCCATTGGAAGTATGGTGCCAGTCTAGGAGAATAGACGCTACTGCTTGTAACTGCCTAGAAGTAGGTTTCATTGTCATATAACATACTGCTTTTCCCACTGAAAACAAAGGAACCTATCTCTAGTAGCCTACAAGTAACAGCAGCTTATCTCTTTGTGTGACGTTAGCTTTTGGTAATACTAATACAGTTAATGCAAAATTGATTTTTTTTTTTTCATGAAAAGTAGTTTTAAACTGTTTTAGATGGATTCAGACCTTCCCAACTGGAATTTACAATTTAAAATCCCTATCATATTCTCACAACACACTAAGGTCAGTTTTTTCAAGAGACAGTTTACATGTTTTTAAATTGTAGGAGGAAAAACACACGGACAGGAAGAACAAACAAACTCAGTATAATAGTAAAGAGTGCTTGCATCTACTACCAGGTATCCTGATCTGTTGTTCTATGAGGACAGTTTGTCGCAATTTGTGTCACTTTTTTTTATTTGATCATATCCTGCAACGCTTCATGCCTGAAAAGCTTATGCTAAACATAGCAGATCCTCTGGATCAGCGCATTTCTGTGTCTGCACCCAGAACCACTGCATCAGCCCAGGTGCAGGCACACAGAGCAGATTTTGGCGGCAAAGTGAATATTGAACCACAATATGCTGCAGCAATGACTGGTTTATATCCCTCCCATTTCCACTGAAATATGGAACAATATCAGACATTCCCCTCTAATCACCTGTAGCACATCTAACCTGCACTGGTTATGCTTTTTTTCTAGCAAAGCCCAGTAGGTAAGTTTCTGACCTACCAGGCAATATATGTGAGCACGGCAGCCAGCAAACTTTTTTCTGTGGAAACAATTGGGGATTGATAGACCCATTTTCAACATTGTATTTTTAATATTGACTTGTGTGTTTCTTAAAGGAGAAGGAAAGGCATTTTAATTCCAATAGATTAGCCACACCAGCTTTACCATATCTGAGTAAACAGATGAGTCCCCAGTGCTGAAGCTCTACCTGCTGGTGCTCAGATCACACATTCTGAAACATACTGAAGAACATGTTTACACAAAGGAAGACACAGTGCAACTTTTCTGAGAGTGCTTATGGCTGTATTTACATAGAGCTTTCTGATAAAGATTACTTAGTTTTTATCTTTCATTCTCCTTTAGGGCTCTGGCACACGGGGAGATTAGTCGCCCGCCACAAAACTCCCTGTTAGCGGGCGACTAATCTCCCTGAGTTGCCATGACCCGCCATCCCACCGGCGAACATGTAAGTCGCCGGCGGGATGGCACACGCGGCACACGCGCAAGTCTTTTTCGGCGATTTCGGGAAATCGCGCCGCCGCGTGTCCCATCCCGCCGGCGACTTACATGTTCGCCGGTGGGATGGCGGGTCATGGCAACTCGGGGAGATTAGTCGCCCGCGAACAGGGAGTTTTGTCGCGGGCGACTAATCTCCCCGTGTGCCAGAGCCCTTAAGGCTAACTTTGTTTTATATTAATGTATAGGATTTTGTGCAATCAAATATAGCTGTGCCAGAGCTTGTGATTTTACTCTGCATGCATTAGCACCAAACTTACTGAAGTTTGTTAATTCTAAGCTGGAGTGAATTCACTAATGAGTTGTTGTGACTGAGATAGCTCTTTGTTTCATAGAGATTTAATACCAATCGTTGCTGCCCTGGAATACAATCAATGGTTTACAAAACTATCAACAAAGGATCTGAAACTGGTAAGTAATGTCAACAAAAATGCTATATTTACTCCTGACACTTAAGGCTCAGATTGTCTCCTTGGTTATAGCACAGACAGGATTGAAGTGGAAATGGAATATTTTGAGAAGAAAAAAATCTCCTGCATCTTGACGATTCTCATGCATTTCTAAAACAATCTGAAAAAATATCTCTTCTTTTTTGCTGACACAAAATGCATGGTGACACTCTGGGTGCCATAAGCCCAAATATGGTTTCCTTGAGTGCCTGGACGTGACAAGATGTGTCCGAAGTGCATTAGACTCACAAACAGTATTTTAATCCATCTGCTGTGCCCACCTAGCCTCCTCACCAGTTTGGTGGTGCACATTTAAAGTACATTTAAACATGCTGCAAAGTAAATACATTACATTACATTATATTAACAGTTATTTATAAAGCGCCAACATATTCCGCAGCGCTGTACAATAAGTGGGTTACATACATTGGACATACAGAGTAACATATAAAGCAATCAATAACCGATACAAGAGGTGAAGAGGGCCCTGCCCAAAAGAGCTTACAATCTACAAGTACACTCATAACATAAGAAGTGAGCATGTGTACACCATTCTCTTACATTAACTATAAGCAGTACATCATTTATTTTTTCACTCACTAGCTCTGTTAGGTACAGGTATCGGACCCCTTATCCGGAAACCCATTATCCAGAAAGCTCCAAATTCCGGAAAGCCCGTCTCTCATAGACTCCATTTTAATCAATTAATTCAGAATTTTAAAACTGATTTCCTTTTTCTCTGTAGTAATAAAACAGTACCTTGTAATTGATCCCAACTAAGATATAAATAATCCTTATTGGATGCAAAACAATCCTATTGAGTTTATTTAGCGGTTTATTGATTTTTTAGTAGACTTAAGCTATGGAGATCCAAATTACGGAAAACCCCTTATCCGGAATACACTTGGTCCCGAGCATTCTGGATAACAGGTCCTATACCTGTACTCATTTCCTATTCACTCTGTGGCTATGTGTGCTATAGGTAAATTTCCATCATCTGAGTCTGAACCTGCATAAAATCACTTAGAAAGTAACATTTCATACCATTGGTGTAGTTTTCATGTGAGTAAATCATGAAGTAAATTTGAATGCACAACTTCCGCTTTAGTAGTCCATTTGATGCAGCACAGTACTTTTAATTCTTGTAAAATGCCTCTTTGATGTCTACATTCCAGTCTGCTGATGTCTGTGAACAGATTCTGCGGGTGGTTAGCAAGTCCAGCCGGTTGGAAGAATTGGTTCTAGAAAACGCGGGGCTTAGAATGTAAGTCTCATAAAGTTTTGAGGTATTTTTAATTAGTGAATAGTATCTTGTAAAGCTGTTGCAAAGGATTTAAATCTTAACCGGACTTTTCATTTCTTTTCAAATTTCTTTCATTTAAGTAATTAGTGGACATTTAAGGGCCAAACCATTATTTTTATGTATATTTTGGAGTTTCCTTCCTCCACTTTCTTCTCTCATTCGCTGTTCTGAGTAATCCTATTACGCGCTGCCATGATATTAGGAATTGATTATTTTACCAACGACATCTGAATGCTTTGTTATAAGGATGGCTAGAATCTCAGTCATAAAGCCAGATGGAACTGCTCCTTTATGAGACAGGAAAAAGGCATTTTAAGTTTGCAAACACAAAAGGAACCATAAAGTGTTCCAAGTAAATCATGTTTCAAGGATACTCTATACTATTTAACATTATTATTTTCAGTCCCAAATAGAAACTTCATATGGTGTGTTTTATCTGTGCGTATGAAAAAAAAGGTCTGAAATGCAGTTACATACAACTATAAATATATATAGCATGTCTTGGCTGAGCTAATCCTGACAAATTTGTGACACCTGGGGGGGATTCTCAGAAGGAAGCCCTAGTATCACTCCTAAAATTTCCATCTTCTTGCAGTGCCCTATAAGCCAAAGTTCATGCACTGTATTTAACAGGACAGCCACACCAAGTGCAGATAACTGCATCTACAGACAGGAGACAATTTCACTTCAAGGGGCCCATTCATTAAAGCACAATGATCACAATTTGGAAAAATTCCTTTTTTTTTCCTAAGTTTAGATCTTTTCATAATGACCACAAAAATATCATTAAAATTATGTGACTTTTTCACATTTTGCGTAAATTTGCACGAAAAAGTCGTATTTTTTGCAGTGATGACAAACATTTTGGAATTCATTCAAGCTTTGGTATTGTGACTATCTTTTGGCCTGGTTGGAGCTGCAGAGTACCATTGAGTCCTACACTCTGCAAAGGGAAAGCCATAGTAGAATTCTAACAAAAGCATTTTGTCAATACAAATGGTATTGTCTGATATATCATTATAATGGTGTGAGTGCTGAGTAAATAGATGTTTGCAATTCCTTTAAATTCTTCACTCAGCATACCTTGATAGATGGTTACCATCAGATTATTAGACAGTTGGTTCATTTATTATAATATTCCCTTTAACATTCACCTAGGCTTGGATATTTCATTGCAGTAAAATACATACCTTATATATCTGATTATAAATAAATAGAAAATGCGGGATAGTACTACTGTACTTTGGTCTCATGTTGGCTCAAAAAAACCTTCACATTTCCAAAGTTTCATTTTCCTTCCTCTGCTGTTTCAGCAGCATCCTTTTTAATGTAGAGAACACCAAACACAAATGTTCCAGTTAATTTATTAGACACAAAAAATCCTTACACAGAGTAGACCCTTACTGATAGGTTGTTTCAGGTAATTCATCATTTTTGGAAAGCTTAAGCAGCAAATATATAAATGATTCTAGAGTTAGGTGCCTTATGGAGAATTATTGCATTGATTGCTAGGCTGTGAAAAAACCTTTTAGAGCTGTACCCACAATAATAAGAAAATGTATTTATCCTAAAGTACAGCTGTACATTGGTTAGTTAGGTTTATCATGTAGCAACAAAATCTATGTCATGCTATCTGAGGTATTGCAAATTACCAAATATTTCCTGTGATTTTGCTTTACCAGATAATGAAATTGACATGATTGTCTTCAGTATGTGTTTGTTTGTTTTTTGGTTGGGGTGAATGCACAGCTTAGGTATCACTAAGGTGTGAGGGGGCAATGAAAATATTTGGAAAGAGAAAATGTAAATCTATTGCAGTGTCTTAATTGGTTTGTGTACTAATTAAAGGGATTTCTCCTTTACAGAGATTTTGCACAGAAGCTGTCCAGTGCCCTTGCACACAATCCAAACTCAGGACTTCATACTATTAATCTTGCAAGCAACCCCCTTGAGGATAGAGGTAATTGTATTTTTTCAGTTATACTAAACTGGTAAGTGGATTTGTGTCTGGAATTTGATAGAAAATAACTATTAGTTTGTCTACAAAAGTATGTGTACCTTTTATGAAAGTGGTCTATAGATATTTTGGATGCCACCCTTAGCTGTTTCTCAAAATACAGAAAACATTATTGTAGCAGCCATAGTTCCAAGAATTTCACCCTGGTTGACCTTTAAATTGGGCTTCCATGTGTGTATAAGAGAATAAATCTGCTAGCCTTCAGGCTGGCCCTCTGACTTACCTATCAGAAATATTCCCACAGTCTGGGAACCACTGCTTTAATGAATCAGAAGATCACTACCTTTCTGCATTGTTGGTAAAGGGAAAAAAAAACTTTAGCCCAAGGCATTGTAGGAGGTTGTTGAACTTGATAAATAAAGCTCTCTAATGAAGTACTGTTTTTAGCTCTTATTTCTCTCCTTTCTGCCACATGGTCAGTAAATTTTGAATGCAGGAAAATGCATCTATGTCATCTGATATACCGCATCAATATTTATACTGGGATCTACACTGAGTCTGCAGAGAGCATAATACAGGAAGGTAGGGGGAATAGGCGCCAAATACTAAGATTGTGAGGGAAGGGAAGCAGGAGAAACCCATGGGAAAAACCTGTAAGTGTATGGAGATTGGTAGGTGCTATGGAGATTGTGTAAGGGGTTATGAAGGCATTTCCATTGGTGGAGGAGGGGACTGCAAGGAGATCAGACAATAAGTTAAGATGTTGGGGAAAGCAGGGGTAGACAAAGGTGTGGCATTGTGAAGATTGGGGAAAAGCTGTGGAACAGCATAGAGATTGATGATGGAGGGTCTGTGACTATAGGAAAAATAGTTTTTAGGGTACTGAAGTCAGGATGGCTATAATTGTATTGAGATTAGTGTAGGATGAGAGATTTGGGGGCACACAGTAGTCAGTGAAGCACTTGAGGATTATGTGCATGTGGATCTGTGCATCTGTGCATGGGGTATTGAGATGCAGGAAGGATTATGAGAAAGCATGGAGATTGGTAAAAGAGTAGGACCGCACAGAAATCAAAGAAGTAGCTGAGTGACAGCAATAGTATTACACCTCAAAGCAAAATTCTGTTTGACATGACCTGGGTATCTTAGCTTATTAAATATAGATAGAAGCCATTTTGAGAATGCTAGTGACCTAAGCAATATGGCCAATTAGGACTGGCAGAAAAATTTTATGAATTGTTTCAGTTCTTCTGTCACAGAATGTCTTTTCTGAAATATTTCATTTGTCACTAATTGGTATGAGTGTATTGCACCGTTACAAGGTTTCTTGAATACAAAATGTGATATATAGACAGAGATAATCAAACTCAAATATAGATCTATAAATGTAAAATAATTATTTTTGTTTCAGCCCCAGTGAAAATGTGAACATTTACTAATTGTGTCATTTGCCACAGCTAATTGAGTGCGTCTGACAGGCAAATGAAATGCACATTCACACTGAGCCTACCCCATGATTTCCATTTGCACTCAACAGATGTACAATATCATTGTCTTAGAGTGAACTGATATTTTACTGGGTGTGCATATATCTTTTTACATTAGTTGAATGGGAACGGTAATTTTATTATCTAGATGTCAGAAGTAAAATGTAATACAAATTCTTCCAGGTTACAGCCACACCTTTTCTTTTGTACTTTTGTGAAATTCAGCATAATAACCTCATTTATTTTTTGCATGTCTCAAACCTAACATTTGGTATTTTACTTTTCATAGAATTAACATAAAGCTTGTAGACTTGGTGTATCACATATCTGTATTTTGCTTTTTAGGTGTGCATTGCTTAAGTATTCCTTTTGCCAAACTTCCTAAGGGACTGAAACATTTAAACTTATCTAGAACCTCATTATCACCTAAAGGTAAAAATCTTGTATAAACAAAAAATCTTACCTGTCATATATCTATCCATAGGAGAGAGAATTGTGACCCAGGAGAGAATATATTCCAGTGGTAGTTTACTGGTCTATTTTTCAGTGTCTGTCAATCTCCCTGGGGTTTCTAAAACTGACACATTAAAACCTTTCTTAGGAAACCTGTAGGTTTTTAGAATGCAGCAAAGTATGGGCTTGTAGAAAAGCTAAATTGAATTTATTATTGAAGGTTTTTTAAGTGAAAGTTGGCAAATAATTATATTTGAGAATGTTCAGGGGCAGTTTGTCTTTGTTAGAGAGCTGAATAGTTCAATGATGTTTTGGTGAGCCCTATCATTTAATGAACAGAGTCCTACTTTTAATAATACAACGTGTATATCTGATTTTTTTTTTTTAGGGGTGAATAGCCTCTCCCAGTCACTAAGTGCTAACCAGACGATTGCAAGCAGCCTCACCCACCTTGACCTCTCAGGGAATGTTCTGCGTGGGGATGACCTTTCTGTATGTTTGCCCATTTTACTATGAATTTCAGACACTTCTCTTGTGCTTTGTCTGCTGTCCTTGTTACCTTTTTGAAAGTCCCAAATTTATACTTTTTGATGACAGAATAACATTTAAGGAGTCTGCAGTTTTTTAAACTACACTGTAAATAGGTAGTACAGTGCTTAAAGGGAAAATTATAGCTTTAGGATGAATGCTTATCAAACAGATAATTTATATCATAACAATCTATTAAAGATTCTCGCTATATTGGCATTTTTGTATAGTAAATATTATAAATATTGCCTTTTTACATCTTTTCCCTTGAGCCACCATTTTGTTATGGTCTTTGTCCTTTCTCTCAGAGATCACCTGACAGGAAATAATGTACCATTGTAACGAAGAAATAAAGGAGTAAAATACATAGCTCTTTTCATTCATTGGCTGATGAAACCTAGCGTATGTACAGTTAGGTCCATAAATATTTGGACAGAGACAACTTTTTTTCTAATTTTGGTTCTGTACATTACCACAATGAATTTTAAATGAAACAACTCAGATGCAGACTTTCAGCTTTAATTCAGTGGGGTGAACAAAAAGATTGCATAAAAATGTGAGGCATTTTTTTAAACACAGTCCCTTCATTTCAAGGGCTCAAAAGTAATTGGACAATTGACTCAAAGGCTATTTCATGGGCAGGTGTTGGCAAGTCCATCATTATGTCATTATCAATTAGGCAGATAAAAGGCCTGGAGTTGATTTGAGGTATGGTGCTTGCATGTGGAAGATTTTGCTGTGAACAGACAACATGCAATCAAAGTAGCTCTCCATGCAAAGAAGCCATCCTTAAACTGCGAAAACAGAAAAAGCAGCTGCTTCTGAGATGGAAGCTACTGCAGTTCATTGCATTATTTCAGGCATTATCTTTTCTTGTCAGTTATCTCCCATCTTGCTCTTTCCCTGCTAGTAATGTGAAACAAAAACTGTACTAGTTTATGCAATATATCTCTGATTGTATAGTATTATAATAATAAATGTAAGATATACATTTTTTTTTACAGTACCTGTACAATTTTTTAGCTCAGCCAAATGCCATTGTATACCTGGATTTATCAAACACCGAATGTGCCATCGACATGGTAAGTTTCTTAGTTATATAAACACATTATAAAGTATGCAACAGTTGAAGGGCGATATGCACATGGAGAGACTAGATAATATAGTGCAGTATGTTTAGTGTATTGAGCTTTTGCTCACTATAGTTAGGTTTGTACTTCTTTGGTCCTTTAGCACCTACAAACACATACAAGTCATGTCACACCTCCATTAATGTGGGAACCTGGTGGTAACCTTGTTCAACTGAATAAAACCTAATAATGTCAGTACTACCAGTATATTCACAACATATTTACACAAGACAAATACAAAAGAGAAGTTAAAAAGACCTTATCTCAGTTTATCTCGGTTTTTCCTAGAGATCTTTATATTTGCTGCTGAGAAAGTGTGCAAGCAGCAGCTCATTCACAATGTTGAATCCACTAACTTTTTATTGAATTGTGTTGTAGGTATGTGCAGCTCTTCTTCGTGGTGGCCTGCAGCATCTTGCTATGCTTAATCTATCAAGAACAGTTTTTTCTCACAGGTTTGTTAGATATTCTGCAATTTTCCTAAAGGTTCAATACAGCTACCTTTGCAGCACTTTACAGAGATTAAAGGAACCAATTAACCTTTGTAGAAGACAAAGACAAAGTTACTGAATTGCTGAGTATTTTAAAACTTATATTCCTTATACACCCTTTTTAACATCCTGTTGACCATCTTGCATTGCAAAGATACCACTTCCATAATGCACTGCACAAACACCCCACTATTATGTCCATGTTTCTTTATACATACCTAGTCATCCTTACATTAGACTAGACTGATAGTTCTACTACACCCCTCCATGCACATTGCATATTCACAGGCCCTGTGCCAATAGTGTGCATGTGTACACAAGACTATACAACTTAATACTTTGCTTGTATGTTGCTCATATATGAGTTTAGGTTTTCCATATGCTTTCTGTTTCATAAAGAAGTCTTGATGGGGGCAATCTATATATAACTCAGTTATACATAAACTGAGCAGTTGTGACAATATATTTAAATACAGATTGATAAGATAATAATAATGCCAGTAATAAAGATGCAAAGCTTGTTCCAGGTCTGGGGACATATAGCAATGAATTAGCATGTTATATTTATTGTCACTTGCTTAAAAGCATACATTCCATTGGTTGCTATGGGTTACTGCATCTGGGAAAATTATTATTAAATATTGGGACACGTGTTATGAGCACAAATTCTTATTTTTTCCAATAAGGTTTTTTGTCTTGTTTGTTTGGTTTTTTTGGGAAAAAAGGGATTTTACTATCTTAAATGTGTTGCTTTTTGCTCTGTTGCACTTGCCTAGTTTACACAGAGGTCCATATAATGTGTTATTATGCTCTGCTGTAATTTGTATTATATATATACATATATATATATATATATACTTTATAATTACAGAAAAGGAAAGGAAATCTCACCATCAATCAAGCAATTTTTCAGCAGCTCACTTGCTCTGACACACATAAACCTTTCAGGCACCAAGCTATCCTCGGAACCCCTAAAGTGAGTTGATTCTGCAATGTAGCAATCATATTTCTCTGGGGGTGGGATTTTAATAAAATATGCATTGTCATGCCTTAATGTATTTTGGTTTAGTCTTTAGTTATGTGCTGCATTTTTGCAGAAATCCAATATAGCCACAATAAACAGAAATGTAAAAAAACTAAGTCAGTTAAAATGCTTAAGACCAACATTATAAGGGTTTTCAGCGAAAAATTATTTATTAATCTGCATTTGCAGCCGGGGGAGGGGGCCATGTGCTCTGTATTGGCATTGATAAAAATTACAATACTGTCCTTGCCAGCTGAGACATTGATAAATGAGGCCTTCTTTATTTTTACATCCATAATTGAAGTTCATGCGAGTTTCTGCGCTCTGGTTTTAACATCACTTTCTGTAAGTATCACTTTGGAGTAATTTGTTTTACATGAACAAATAGCAATATTGTGTAGCAATGGCGAGAACTGTGTCGGAAGAGAATTGTCTGTTTTATTTTAGATATAAACACTGGAAGCATTTCCCTCCGTGCATGCTAATTTAATGAAATGTTATTTATATTGCGCCTAATTCTATTAAAATGCTTTAACAAAAAAAAGTCAACTGCATAGATGTTTTAGAAGGTAATTAAATATGGGCACATAATTAGATCTGTAGCTGACTTATTTGCATAAGCAATTTGTCCCCATGGTAATTGCATTAGTAAATGACCAAAGAAATGATCAATGCTTGCACAGTTCTGGGAAATCATACTTGATCTTTGGTGGCCTCATTTAGTCTTGTGCATATAGTGCCCTTTACAATGCAAGCATAGTTTAGACTAAGCAATCCCAGAGGGATTTGGAGAATCTAAACTTAGATGGCAATTGGAGAATTTTAGTATCAATCTAGTTTTTTTTAAATGTATTTCCTCTTTAGTTAACTTTCATTTTTTTCTGTATGAAAGGGTTTTATATTGTAATTGGTTTTGCACACATTTATTGACATTGGGATCCTTTGTACTCCTGCCCCCCTAAACCAGCCACTGTTTTCTCTATCTCTTGTTAAAGCGCACAGGTACTCGTGTAGTACACGTGTAATCACCCAATTTAGTTTTACTGTGATACAAGATTACAACAAAAAGTGTGTATCTATGTAAATGGTGGTAGCTGTGGCATGGGCGATGAAGGTCTGAAAGAGCACTTAATTTGTAGTTTGTTCATGTAAAGTATGTGTAATATACCATGGTTATGTGATGTACAGTAAATGCTGTAATGATTCATACTATCATAAAGGATACAAATTTTAGGATTAAAGCTATTATTTTTCTCTAGAGGTAATAAGATACCATATCAAAAAGCTCTCATGCTGGGTGTTTAACCAATAAGTAAATGGCATATGTTATCCATTAATTACTGTAAAACTGTGAAACACACAGACAGATTTCCATGTTGATATTTTTCAGGGCTCTGTTACTTGGGCTGGCATGCAACCCTAATCTGAAGGAGGTGTCTCTAGATCTCAGCAACTGCGAGGTATGATATATCCTGCACAAACAGATAAGAGATTATACAAGGCAGGAATCAATCCCATCCTACTGATAAATCTAGAGTTTTTACTTTCAATATTTTTCTCATTTCTTTAGAAAAGATACATTGTTTATTTTTCATGTTCTAAACATGAAATAGTTGACAGACAGAAATCATCTGAAAGTGACTTCCTGGAAATACATTGTAGGTCCCCCAAGGATAATGTCAGATTTACAATACATGTGCAGATTTTATCATTATCTGTCAGAAATTTCCTAACCTGGTCGATCGACTAAACGACTGATCGCCATGGTAATTTACATTATTGATCGCCAATAATTTAGATCCCACACATGGTCCAAAAATCATATGGCCAGCTTAAGTGTAAGGGTGAAGATACAAGGAGCTACTTGTCGCGACTACAGAAATAGACAATGCTGATCATTTACTGATAATTGTCTCTACATGTGTTTTAGCAGAGGCAATATTTAGTATTTTCCATGGCAGGGTATTTTCTGGCATTTAGTAGCCATGACAAGTAGCTGCTACTAAGTAGCTCTGTGTGTCTTAAATGTGTTAGCAGTCTAGTCTATATATGCTTGCTAAGGTATGACTGTTTTAATATTTGCTGGATCACAATATTGTACAGTACATGGTAATCTGATGTAGTCGCCTCCATGTGTACGTACCTAACTCTTTGAAGTGGCCAGTTGCACCACTTTCCTCCTTACGGTTTTGTTAAAAAATAGAATCTAAACAACTACTGATGCATCTTTCTTCCATTGTAATATTGGAGTGCCCCCACTTTCTAAACCTGAGCCTTGAAGGGATATGAAATAAACAAAGAACCAGAAAAAAACAATAATTGTTTATAAGCACATTTGCCATAACGTATGTGTATTATTCCAAAGCATAAGCATGGGATCCTTTATAAATAAACCTTTTTTCAAAGAAGCTCAGAAATAGGGCAGATGGCTATTTCCCCATGTAGTTCATGTGAACTAAGTTTGCATAATTACATGTTTATGGCAAAAATGCTATTGGGTATTTTTAACTTCAAAATGTTTTTGTAGCCTTAAGGTATAGTACACCCATTAGGGAAAGAATACCTATCTAGAAAACCTCAGATCACAGGCATGCTGTATAATAGATTACATGTGTATGTAAGGTTTACTATTTATGTAAAATACAATGTAGGACTTTACCATGTTTCTTTTTAGAGAAATATTACTATAATTTACTATAATTTTATTACACTGGTACATACATATTTTTATAGCTAAGTTCAGTTCATCACTAGAATCTATAAAACCAACTAATATTGGTCAACATGGATTACAAAATCTACCTTGCCTCAAGAAGTGATTTGGTTAGCACTGAATGCTTGCATTTGATATCTCATTTTTCGGTGCATATTTTTAACATGGGCCTTCTATAGATTTACATTCTATAGCTCCTGCTAGTCTATCACTACACACATTTCACATAAACAGCAGTTCCCTAGCTGTGACTTTTGCAGTGAATAGGTAGGCCCAGCCCAGAAGTTAGCATAAACAAATGATTATGCATCCTACTTTGCATATTTACCCTACACTTTCTGTGACTGCACTGCAATAATTAAAAATAAAGAAAGTAATCTTCATAGTATAGTAATTAGCTGGGTTAGCAGACATTCATTGAGATACACACTCATGTTTCTGAGGTTCCTTATACCTCATTAATAAAATACTCAATAAATGTCTGTTAACTGATCTTTTGATTACTACACTATGAGGAGTATGCTCTTCTTTCATTGTGTCTTTTTTAATTATGTTGCTCATCTTTAACAGAGGACTCTTATGGACGCTATGTGGAGTCACTAATTGATTAATTTGCTGTTTTGCATTAGCACATTTTTGTATTATTTGAAATATCTGTTTTTCTTGCACTTGATGCTTTTGACAACTCAATGCCAGCCTGCACCTAAAGTTGTTACCCATGGCTGACAAGGACATGATGTTTCTTGTGGCTCACAACTCCCTACCTTGCATAGTACTCGCTGGAAGAAGCACCAGCAGACTTCTTATTCCCTAAGCACATTTCTCTTTGACATAATTTAGTTCTGGTACTTATTTGCTTTATGAGGTCTGTATAAAGTGATACTACAAAGAGGAAACACAGACATTCTATTGAGCTACCGATGTTGCATGTTTTTGTACAACTTGATAGCATCGTGCATTGAGGCATTTGTGGGTTTCTGAAGCAAGGAGATACCATATAACTTTAAAAACTTTAAGTGCACACAGAAGTGTAATTAACAAAGCTCTGTTATCTTGCTGAAGCAAAATAAAATGTAATGAAGGGTAAAATGTGTGAAATACAGATATATTTTTAATAATCCTTGTGCTTTAGAGGGTAATTTACTAAGTGAACATGTTCTTGCAATTTACCTTATATAATTACCTTTATATAAAATAAATGATAGCTAATTAGCAGATTGTTTTTTATGGGTTGGGAATACATGTAATCCATTGAAGCAAGTTCTGCTTATTTGCATAGGTATCTGGTCTACTTATTTTATTTGCTTTTTTCCTGTAATGCATCCAAAGCTTGGTCACTGTGTAAGTACCATTCTTGCCTTGCCACAAGTGCTCAGGCATGTCTCAACAGCATTTCCTCTTTTATTTTTCAAAATTCACCTAACATTTTCACACATTAAACAACATGCTTTTTTTTCATCAACATAAACTTCCATTGCTGCTTATATCATGCATATATGACTTCCAGAGCCTTTCTTGGGAATACAGGTATGGGAACTGTTATCCAGAAACCCGGTATCGAGAAAGTTCCGAATTACGGGAAGGCCATCTCCCATTGACTTCATTAAAAGCAAATAATTCTAATTTTTTAAAATGATTCCCTTTTTCTCTGTAATAATAAAACAGTATATTGTACTTGATTTCAACTAAGATACATTTAATCCTTATTGGAAGCAAAACAATCCTATTGGGTTTACTTAATATATAAATAATCTTTTAGTAGACTTAAGGTATGGAGATCCAAATTTCTGAAAGATCCTTTAGCCAGAAAACCCCAGGTCCCGAGCATTCTGGATAATGGGTCCCATACCTGTACCAGCTTTTTTGCCTTAACGGAAATTTATTGTTCTTAAGGGCCTATTTAGTAACATTTCAGACAAACATGACGGGTGATGTTCCCTATAACAACCAAGCAGCAATTAGATTTGAAGGGTCACCTACAAGTTAGAAAACAAATATGTGATGTTTGTCTCTGCTGTTAATAAATACACCACATAGCATTTAAATATCCTATAACAGCCCATAGGAAAACAAAGCTGGCTGCCAGAGACAGGCATTGATTTGCTTATTTGATCAATGATAATAGAATAAGGAACATTTATTTTCTGTTTATTCCCAAAGTTTGAAAAGTTTTACAGTATGGGAGAAATATGTATAGAAGTGAACCACGTGTTTTTATTCCACATGATTTTATTCCTGGCTGTCAGTGTAGTTTTTTTACATTCTCAATGTATTCAGTTGGTTCCTTACCTATTTATGCTTGATAGAGCCAAACTCCGAAAATGGCAGTTCGGGAACTTTTATTCCAGCTGTTTGTAGTGATGCGTAAAATGTCTGCTCTCCAACGTAGATCCAAAGAAGAAATCAAACTGCCCTGTGCGGCCTAGTCCTAAACCTTCAAATGTTTATTTTGTCTGTGTTGGAGTTCTTATCTGTTCAACTCTCTTGGTTAAATTAAACATGAAGTCCTCTCCAGGCAACACAGCAATAAGGGCTCTGGCACATGGGGAGATTAGTCGCCCGCGACAAAACTCCCTGTTTGCAGGCGACTAATCTCCCCGAGTTGCCTTCCCCGCCATCCCACCGGCGAAAATGTAAGTCGCCGGTGGGATGGCACACGCGGCGGCGTGATTTCGCGCATATCGCCGAAGTTGCCTCGCAAGGCCTTTTCGGCGATTTGCGCGGGCGACTAATCTCCCCGTGTGCCAGAGCCCTAAGTGTTAATAAGCCTTTTAGATAAAGGCCAATCCTGCCCTGGGTTTTGTGAGAAACATGCTCTAATGTGTATTTAGAGCCCACAAGACAAATATGCTGTTTGCTTGAACAGAGATTGAAACAGACATTGGCATCAGGAAATGCTCATCCCAAGCAATGCCACAAAAAATATCTATCTCTGATGTAAATTACATTCCATTTTCTTTGCATAATTAAAGGAAAAGTAACACTTAAAATTTATAACTAAAAAATCTATTCTACCCTCCCCCAATAATTGCCCTATCCTGAAAACCATTTGTTATTTTGAATGCTTTAGTAGAAAATACCTGTAAAAAACTTGGCTTCCTGTCATTTGAACAAAGGCAATACGGCGATGCTGGGGAAAGTATTAGGAGATGCATCAACTATGCGGCGATCGATTGATCGAGCCTAGCCTGACTTCTAATATAGGAAGGAGTCAGGCTAGGCTCGATCAATCGATCACCGCATAGTTGATGCATCTCCTGATACTTTCCCGGCATCGCCGTATCGCCTTTGTTCAAATGACAGGAAGCTGAGTTTAACAGGTATTTTCTTCTAAAGCATTCAAAATAACAAATGGTTTTCAGGATAAGGCAATTATTGGGGGAGGGTAGAATAGATTTTTTAGTTAAAAATTTTTAGTGTTACTTTTCCTTTAAAGAAACTAAAAACAAAGGTCTTCAAATATCTATGTTGCGTAACCCTTGTTAAGAAATTAGGGTAAAGGCACAAAATGCATTTTCTCTTCTGGTGGAGATTACGCTGATGTGGCCTGCTACCCCATCTTCTTTGTGCAGTAAATGACATGAATGGCATCCGCATGTCACTGCACATACAGTGTAGATTTGGCGCAGAAAATGCACACTTTAGCAGATAATGCACAAAATGAGTGGTAGCAAGCTGTGTTGTCATACTTACCATTGTTGTAAGCTGAATCTGTAATTTGTGACCTAAATTGTTTCTTAATGTTTATTTTTCATAGTTAAGATCAGCAGGAGCTCAGGTTTTAGAAGGCTGCATAGCAGAAATTCATAACATTTCAAGTCTTGATATTTCTGACAATGGTAAGTGATATGCATCATTACTTGTAAATTGCAAAGGAAGTAAATTAGATAAAATTTATAAATGTAAGGTTTTCATGTTCCTTTTATTTACTTTAAAGGGTCACTTAAACTGGGAAATACAATTTCCAGAATAAATATATATAATGCTATGTTAATTTAATCTTCCCAAAATTCTCTAGAATTTCTTGAAAGCATAATACTTAAATTAGCCATAATTTCACATATTTTTCAATAAAACAATAATATTATAAAACATTAATTTAAAAAAAAAAAAAAAAAAGAGGTATGTGGAGATCTTAGCCATTTTGTGGAGGCAATGCAGTCTTTTGGAGAGCTACATCTAGCCGACAGGCCTCCAGGTGGACATCCCTGCGTCTATAACTGATGGCACATGGTTCATATTCTCTGATGGCTTTTTTCAGTTGGCAGAGAAACACCCAAATCCTGTCAAGGAGGCTTTCATTATGTGGCATTTCAACTTTTGACTGAAATCAAACTCTAACTGCTAATGACAGGTGGTTTCCACTGTAACTTATGACATTTTTTAAATGTATTTTGTTTTGCAATAACTACAAAATAAATCTACATTTGAGACAGAAGTTTGACCCTAATTCACAGATTATATATCTACATCCAGCAATATAAAAGGCATCTGATACAGAAAGTTAACCTTAGTTCAAGTATTATACATCAACATCCAGCATGGTACAAATAAAAGAAAAATATCCAATAAACGTGTTTTCCATCCCTTGCAGTTGTCTGTTTTGAGGCTGAAAATATATTCTTGATTAACGAACGTGTATACTTATTCCCACCTACAGTCCTTTTGTGTAACAATGCTTCAACTGGAGATTTCTGCAGTATAAGGCCTGTAATCATAATATAAATCCTAGTCCAGAATCTAGTCGAGTTGGGGCAATGCCACCAAATATGTAAAAAGGACCACAACCCCGAAAACATAAGGGAAAAGAGGATGGATAACATTTAGATAATTTTTCTGGGGCTAAGTGCCATTTATTCATGACCTTCTGGAATGTTTCTTGTTATTTTTATATAGTACTTTTCTTCCATGGGACTTAAAGAGCTTTACAGCAAGCAAGGCAGTCATTATAGGTGCACTAAATATTTTGGGGCACCGGAAGTAGAATGAAACCAGGATCTCTAGCATGAGATTTCTCATCTGAGCCTCTTAACCTGACCACTTAACCCCTAGTCCAACTTCTCTTTTAATATAGTTATTATTTGAATAATAAAAACAAAAATAATACTGGTAGAAACACTGTAGTTTATTTGCTAAACTTACTGTAGCAGGCCAGAGGTTCAAAAAGCCTATAACACTAATGATCCATGACTTCATTATTGTCCACAGCAATCTAACAACCATCTTGTTAGGCCATGTTTTTCTGTCAGTGATACTACACACGCTTGGTGTATTCTTGACTGCTGTTGAGAAACTAAGCTTAGGAAATTTGGTAACAGAAATTAATGTTAAATCGTAGAAGGTTATGCTGCAGGGCTGACTATCAATCTAGCAGCCCATAGCATATGCAGTGAATCGGCAGAAGAGAAAATAGCGAATCACTGGAGTAATTGTGGAGGCTCAGATTTTACTGCTATGGTGGATATGGATATGGTGCTAATTTGGATTGGAAGTCAACACATAAGGTGTAGCATTTTTTTTCTTAATCTCTGTTGAGCTTTAGTTCTAAAGGGCAAAGTTCTTTGCCCATAGGGCAAAAATAATGGAACTCTGTATTTGTTTGACAGTGGACAAAGCTCTGGCAATGGAAACAAGTCTCTGTTGCCCTCAACGTTTCACTACTCATCCAAGTGGCTTCTTCAGTTTGAAATAGATTTTCTGACATGCTAAAAGCATTGTTGGTGCTCTAAAATTCAAGCAATGATTCTGCTTACACTTATATATAAAGGTGACATATTAAGGAGAATTAAACCTCCCCATAGACTGCCCTCCATTGGGCCCACCTCCCTGCTGACTTCCCGCTGTCTCCATGCAGCATCTGTTAGCTAGAAAAGTGTCACTGTTTGGAAAGCTGACCTATAAATGCAGAAGTTTAGCGCAGCAGAGTTTATAGGTGGCATTTTATGGATCTTCAGTTTGGTGCATGTGCAGTTTGAGGTAATCCCAGACTCGCTCTAACTGTGCACGTGTCATAAAGGTTAGTGTCAGTGAACTTGCCGAAAAAGATATGAAGAACTAGAAGATGGCACCTGGGAAGTACGTTGGGCTACTCTGCAGCTATAGGTCAGCTTTTCAGACAAACACTTTTGCATCTAATAGACTCTTTGGGGGGGGGGAGTCTATGAGGGGCTTATGCCTATGGTCAGTAAGCAGTTCACAAATAAATCAATTGCTAATCAGTTGTGCAGCAAAGGCAGTAAATGTCAGAATTCCTTCCATTCTCCTCTCTTTGTCTCTCCCTTTTATCCCACATTTATCTCATCAGCTCTGCCCTCCCTAGTTCCTTCATTCTGCACTTTGTGTTCCCCCTTATCTCTGACATCTTATTAACTGCATGGTTATACTACATGTACATTTCCAAAATGACCTCACTGTGCAGTGATGCAAATGGATGCTTAGGGCTGGAGAATAACTGTCGTTCTAAACATACCACAAAGCCAGAAGCCTAAAAATGTTTACTTAACCTATACTACCATAAATGACAAATAGGGGAACTGTACACCATGTGAAAAGCTAGTAATCCCATTTATACTCAGTGTCTTAATTTGATACGTTTTCCTCAGTGGAATTAATCTTGGAAAAAACAAACTAAGATGTATGTTAATTTACAGTTATGTAGTTGGTTTACTTTTAATATATTATGTCATGTTTTTCTTAGGTTTAGAATCTGACCTCTCAACTCTTGTTGTCTGGCTCAGTAAAAATCGATCAATAAGGCATCTGGCTTTAGGAAAGAATTTCAACAACATGAAATCTAAGTAAGAACTTCTCTTTCTGTTTCAGGGTTTCATGTATTTTACAGTTATTTGCCTAAAACAGACTTTGCCTCTTATTCTGCAGAAACTTGATCCCTGTCCTTGACAATTTGGTACATATGATACAAGATGAAGAATCGGTGAGTGTAACATAAAGTTACAAAGGCATATCCTTCCAAAGCACTTAAACATTATTATTATTATTATCATTATCATGCATTTACAAAGTGTAAATGTATAACAGACATATGAGTGGGAACCAGATGATGGCCGCAGCCTTTGATCTCTTTGTCACTTGATGTTGAATTAGCACACTACCCAGTGAATTTTATAGGCTTGTTCTCTGTCTCTGGCAGTTAAAACTGATGTCTGGTCTCTCCAACCATCTCTGGTAAATATGGCTTGTCTCCTTCTGCAAGGCATTATTATTTTCTTAACCTTTTGTTGGAAATTTTCATATGATTTTATGGGACCAATGTGCCTTCATTTTTATTTTTTGCATTTCTATGGAAATATTTAGAAATGTATAAAAAAATAGTTCAATAAGCTTTGCTAGCTTCTTTGATGTTGCAGAATCTTCAAATTAGCTTTTGTCAATTTAATAATGCCCAAGAAACCGATGGATTTGGACTGGTGTTACATGAGGTATTTGACATAACTGGGGGAATGGTAAACTGAAAGTGGCCTGAAATACAAAGCAACACAAGTTAAAAATACATTATGTATAGAGGTGAATCAAAACCATAAGGGTCCATTTGCAACGCCCCATGCAGTGTGAAAAGTACAAAAAAACACCACAATCAGACAGCATTAGGCTGCACTCATTTGTAAAGGAGTGGAGGAGGCATGTAGGTATCAAACAATGCAAAAGTACATTGGCAAGCATTGTGTGCGTACACAGTTTAACAGTTTAACCCACAATGATTTCAGTAGCAAGGTTTTTTGGCTGTTGTGTTTCTGACAGTGACCACCTGTCTGTCACTAGAGGCATGCCCTACATGCCCTGATGTAGATATAATCTAAATTCACACTAGGATAAATCTTTTCAAAAGCCAACTTTAAGGAAAGTGGAATAAACCCACGCAAGCTTGGGCACATACTCTATCTCAGTAGGGCCCTGACTTTTAGTAACATTTAAATGGTTAATTCTACTGATTACTGTTATGCTGATGTGATAGGAAATTCAGATTAAAGTCCAGTATCGACATGTACTGTTGGGCAATGGAAAGTTTAAGCTACAGTGCAACTTCTTGCTAAGGTAGCTGTTCTTATCTCTGGAAAACGCTACTATTAATACAGTAAACCAAGTTATTTTGTGTATTCTATAAATTATTTGTTTCCATAACCAAAAATGTAATGTTTAAACATTTGCCTTCTTGAGACTATGTATTTGTTCTTTCCACAGCCTTTGCAGTCACTCTCTTTGGCTGACTCTAAATTGAAGACAGATGTCACAATTATCATAAATGCCCTTGGCAGCAATACGTCCCTGACCAAAGTAGATATTAGTGGAAATGGCATGGGGGATATGGGAGCCAAAATGTTGGCCAAAGCTTTGCAGATAAATACCAAGCTAAGGTAAGAAGAGATGTAACTCAGCTTGCATGCAATATGTCAAAACCCTTTTTCTGATTTCAAGACTGCAGTAAACTGTACACTGGCAGGAATAAATACAAATATGCAAATAAGTAACAATCCTACAGCATAATCACATACAGCAGTAGGTTTTAATAAATATTTCTAGAAAAATGTGAACTTAAACTGTAGAAAAATGTGCATTGTCCCTTTAAAGGGCTTATTTACATGTGCAAAAGCAGTAAGCAAAGTACATTTTTGAGTGCAGTCGCTGTATTTTTTTTCCCATAATGCAGCATTTTATTTTCCCAGAATTTCATTGGTGTTGTGGCCACAAGGGGGCCTTGTGCCAAACACAGTTGTGGTCACTGTGTTAAAATTAATGCAACTGCACTTTGCACTTTACCATAAATCAGTTGAATGTTTTCCAGGCCGAGTTGTTATTATTTCTAGCATGGTTAGACTGGCCCACCAGAGTATTTTTCAGGCCAGTCCCTGTTGAACCCTGCCTCCTGCCCGCTGCCCAGCTCCCAACTTCAGACAGATTCAAGCAAATTAAAGATGGCCATGCGTTTTTAACATTGGAATGCATGAACAGCAAATACATAAGCAGCAAAGCAGGCCTGGTGGTAGCATCCGACAGAGCGGAGAGCGGTAGTGGCTGAGTGGTGGACCCTTGAGTCGGGTACCCAGTGCACCTCAGCTCCCAACTAGGTACCCTAGTCTGACTTTGATTTCCGGTGTTCGTTGTGAGAGTGATATGTGTGTGATTCTTTCTATTGACACGGGATGCTTGATACAGAAGAACCCTGGAGCTACCACGTGGTGTGGTATTTGTGATAGCTCTAGGGTTCCTCTGCATCAATAGGTGCAACAATGCTTGATTTGGAGGCAGGAAGTACTGAGCAGCACAGAGCGTGACCATATGGAAATGCAAAAAGAACATTTTAAAGCATATACCTTTAATGAGTGGGGATTTATGCACAACTGACTATGGAGAAATTTATGCAATCATGGTAGAGGTTGTAAACGACCCCTTAAGTATCTACATGTGAAGTTACCGTTACCTGCAAATGTAACTAAATTTTGGGAATTTAGAATAGAATTTTTGGGAATTGAAAACCTTACCGTGTTTCACCATTCATACTGAAGTGTTTACATTATCTTTTATGCTAATTAAACAGTGTCTTGGCAGACTGATAATATGCCTGTGGTTATTATTAGATGTTTTTAGGCTGTGGCACTTTTAAATGTCAGTCTTGTAGTTGTAGTAGAACAACTATCCACATATGTAATAAGAGGCACTATGTTTGCTATGGGCTACTGCTCCTGGGCAAAATGAGTGCCTTATATTATGTAACGCCGATGGTGTTTTAAAGTAATAAAAACTGTGGCCTTACAAGCTGCTGCTTGTTTAATACTTGTTAAAGTGATACTGACATCAAAAAATTTCTTCTAAAAATATGAACCTACTTCCAAACCTACTTATAGGTCATCTTGACTGTTTTTTCCTTAAAGTCCTCTTTCTCTACATAAATCCTACTGAAGATCCTGAACCCGACTGTCTGGCAGCCCGACTGTAGCTTCTCAATCTGTCAAAAGGACTATGTCATAAACTGGGAGGATTCAGCTTGCCGTTTGCTCAAAGAGTTCTCCTTCCCTCCCTCCCTCGCATAGCATCGGATGGCGTTGTGAACTAGATAGCAGACAGGCTTGATCTTTCCATTGCCTGCCTACTTCAAAGGGCTGTGCCCCCTCTTCTCTCTTCCTACAAAGAATTAAATAGCAGGCCAGCTCAAGCTTTCCAGTGCCTGCCTGCTTCTAAGGGCTCTCCCTCCCCCCTCCCCATTACACATAGACAACGGAGCTGAGACATTAAAATTAAAACCCGGAAGAGGGGAACAAACATGGTTGCTCCGTGGGTCTGTAATTTGTGCTACCATAATTATGAAGCGAAAAAACTTTGCAGATTTAGTTTATAAGGAATTTAAAGCTGATGAAAATTAAAACACAACAGCAGGTGTAAAACAATTTTTTAAGTGGCTGTCAGTATCACTTTAACAGTGATAGAGCTCAGTGGGCACAGGCAGGATAATTCAAATTCCAGTATTTTGCTTTTTTGCAGTAAAGATTTTGTTGATTTTTTGTTTTATTGCAGAACGGTAATCTGGGACAAGAATAATATCACTGCACAGGGATTCCAGGATATTTCAGTAGCTTTAGAAAAGTAAGTTTGACCACATTAAATCTAGAGTGATTTTTTTCAGAACTTTTTCAAATTTAATTGGATATACTGTGAATGTTTTAATCAGCTTTTCTTTTCACTGTTTTTGTTTTGATAAATATCTAATTTTTCAATTTAGAAAACCATAACGAGGCTTATGTAAAATATTTAGAAGTGTACCTAGCTATGATATTTGCCTTTTGGTGCCTGATGCACTTCCACATATGCTTGTCTGATCTCTTTCTGTTGTATAGAAAATATTGTAGCAAAAGGGCTATATACAAAGTAGAAGAGACTCTATATACTGCTAACTAAGCTAAGCTCACTTTTCAGGCATTTTTATAGCTTAATGATGACGCTGCATACATTTTTGTTCATATTTTTCATGTATTATAGCATTTTTACTATACATGAGGTATCACCCCAGAGTTGCAAATTATTAAAGAACTAATATTGAAAGAAACAATGTCTAATTTCCATAAAATTTTGCTTACGTTTGGCCCAGATAACATAATGTTCAAAGGGTGTCTATGCTATTACTTGTTCATTTTTGTTTCTTGTTTTAATTAATCTGGATTTTTTTAATGGGTCAGTTACATTTTTAACATTGTAAAAACATTTAATCTCTTACTCTTCAGGCTGCAGGCACTCAGCCCCATATAAGATTATAGACATTGTTTTTGCATTGCTATGCAAGATTCAGAGTGCAGAAAACAGGAGGAAAGGGTGAATAATTTTTCTGCTTTGCACCATGCGCCTATTAAACATCTTGTACCCAACATTGCTGCAATCCAGCACTAGGTAGTGAGAGCATGCATTTTCCCAGATTACTTGACATTAAGGGGCTGATTTACTAACCCACGAATCCGACCCGAATTGGAAAAGTTCAGACTTGAAAACGAACATTTTGCGACTTTTTCGTATGTTTTGCGATTTTTTCGGCGTCTTTACGAATTTTTCGTTACCAATACGATTTTTGCGTAAAAACGCGAGTTTTTCGTAGCCTTTACGAAAGTTGCGTAAAATCTTGCGATTTTTCCGTAGCGTTAAAACTTACGCGAAAAGTTGCGCCTTTTTCGTAGCGTTAAAACTTAAAAGGTGCGAAGTTTCGCGTAAGTTTTAACGCTACGAAAAAAGCGCAACTTTTTGCGCAAGTTTTAACGCTACGAAAAATCGCAAGATTTTACGCAACTTTTGTAATGGCTACGAAAAACTTGCGTTTTTACGCAAAAATCGTATTGGGTACGAAAAATTCGTAAAGACGCCGAAAAAATCGCAAAAAATACGAAAAAATCGCAAAATACCGATCTTTACGAAAAAAACGCAATCGGACTCATTTCGACCCGTTCGTGGGTTAGTAAATCGGCCCCTAAGAGTAGAGGTTTTGCATTCCTTTTATAACTTTCCTATGGCAACAATCCCACTTGCTGCCTGTTCTGTGATGTTCTCACTCTGGGCTGAGACCATAACAAACATAGAGCTCTATGTGCCATTGAATGCAACCAGCTTAGATGTTTGATTGGGCAACTGTTTTACCTTGTTATAAACACTGAACAAAGCTAAAAATCAGGCAATCACAAGTATATATTTGTAGGGTTTAGTACATTGTTATCATAAAATTCATGTACAACAACCCTATGAGTAAAATACAACATACAGTTGGTTCCCCTAAAACATATCCCTCCTTGAGCTTAACACTTACAATTTCTATGTAAGAATTGCATTTTGCCTTGGGACTTGTGACTTAATAATAACATGAGCTTTTTATTATATTTCTCTTTATCTGAGCATTACTGCAAGGTTATGTTTAATTTCCATGCCCAAGTTGAATTATTGGTAGACGTTCTGTAACAGTCTCTGGTACCTTACAGACCTTTGTTTATTTACTCTGAAACCTTGCTCATCACTGACATAGATATAATGCATTCAACTGACTGTGGGATTTTATATAAATTTGGCTCCCTCAGCAAAGGGGATTATGGTGAGCAAAACATTTTGTGCTTTGTAAAAGAAAAAAAGTACATAATATTCTATTGTGTAATACTTTTTAGATATTAACAAGAGGAATATCTGATCCAGCTGTCCCCGAACATCTCCAGTAATCTCAGTTTTATGTATCTTTCTAGAAGTGGTTTGTAAATTTAGAGGAAAATGGAAATAATATATTCCAATCAATTAAGACAAGAGAAAGTACAACCCTGTCAAGGTTTCTCTACTGGTTATAAACAATCATCTTTTCAACTGAAAATGAATAAACACCTATAAAATATAAATAAAGTTATGCAGTTGTAAGCCCTTCTTTTCCTTATTCTTACCAGGCACTGAAAACAGAATATACTTGCTACAGTATATATCAGTGATCCCCAACCAGTGGTTCGTGAGCAACATGTTGTTCACCAACCCCTTGGATGTTACTCTCAGGGGCCTCAAAGTAGGTGTTTATTTTTGAATTTCTGCTTTGGAGGCAAGCTTTAGTTGCATAAAACCCAGTGTAAAGCGAAACAACCTTCTATAGGCTGCCAGTCCACATAGGGGCTACCAAATAGCCAATTACAGCTCTTATTTGCACCCCCTAGGAACTTTTTCCATGCTTGTGTTGCTCCCCAACACTTTTTACATTTGAATGTGGCTCACAGGTATAAAAGGTTGGGGATCCCTGGTGTATATGTACCGTGGCTTGCAAAAGTATTCGGCACCCTTGAACTTTTCCACATTTTGTCACATTACAGCCACAAACATGAATCAATTTTATTGGAATTCCACGTGAAAGACCAATACAAAGTGGTGTACACGTGAGCAGTGGAAGGAAAATCATACATGATTCCAAACATTTTTTACAAATAAATAACTGCAAAGTGGGGTGTGCATAATTATTCAGCCCCCTGAGTCAATACTTTGTAGAACCACCTTTTGCTGCAATTACAGCTGCCAGTCTATTAGGGTATGTCTCTACCAGCTTTGCACATCTACAGACTGAAATCCTTGCCCATTCTTCTTTGCAAAACAGCTCCAGCTCAGTCAGATTAGATGGACAGCGTTTGTGAACAGCAGTTTTCAGATCTTGCCACAGATTCTCGATTGGATTTAGATCTGGACTTTGACTGGGCCATTCTAACACATGGATATGTTTTGTTTTAAACCATTCCATTGTTGCCCTGGCTTTATGTTTAGGGTTGTTGTCCTGCTGGAAGGTGAACCTCCGCCCCAGTCTCAAGTCTTTTGCAGACTCCAAGAGGTTTTCTTCCAAGATTGCCCTGTATTTGGCTCCATCCATCTTCCCATCAACTCTGACCAGCTTCCCTGTCCCTGCTGAAGAGAAGCACCCCCAGAGCATGATGCTGCAACCACCATATTTGACAGTGGGGATGGTGTGTTCAGAGTGATGTGCAGTGTTAGTTTTCCGCCACACATAGCGTTTTGCATTTTGGCCAAAAAGTTCCATTTTGGTCTCATCTGACCAGAGCACCTTCTTATATATGTTTGGTGTGTCCCCCACATGGCTTGTGGCAAACTGCAAACGGGACTTCTTATGGTTTTCTGTTAACAATGGCTTTCTTCTTGCCACTCTTCTATAAAGGCCAACTTTGTGCAGTGCACGACTAATAGTTGTCCTATGGACAGATTCCCCCACCTGAGCTGTAGATCTCTGCAGCTTGTCCAGAGTCACCATGGGCCTCTTGGCTGCATTTCTGATCAGCGCTCTCCTTGTTCAGCCTGTGAGTTTAGGTGGATGGCCTTGTCTTGGTAGGTTTACAGTCGTGCCATACTCCTTCCATTTCTGAATGATCGCTTGAACAGTGCTCCGTGGGATGTTCAAGGCTTTGGAAATCTTTTTGTAGCCTAAGCCTGCTTTAAATTTCTCAATAACTTTATCCCTGACCTGTCTGGTGTGTTCTTTGGACTTCATGGTGTTGTTGCTCCCAATATTCTCTTAGGCTAATGCCACACGAGGCGTAGGGCTGAAATTTTCGGCAAGAGGAAAAGCGCTTGCCGAAAATTCAGCCCTACGCCTGCTACTTGTGCCTGCACCCGAATGAATGGGATACGCTCGGGTGCAGGCACATGTAGCCGATATACGCATTCTCGATAATGCGAGAGAATGCAAAGTCTCGCATTTTCATGCGTATATCGGCTACATGTACCTGCACCCGAGCGTATCCCATTCATTCGGGTCCAGGCACAAGTAGCAGGCGTAGGGCTGATTTTTCGGCAAGCGTTTTTCCGCTTGCCGACAAAATCAGCCCTACGCCGCATGTGGCATCAGCCTTAGACAAACTCTGAGGCTGTCACATGTGGCATCAGCCTTAGACAAACTCTGAGGCTGACACAGGTGCACTCTATTTAGTCATTAGCACTCATAAGGCAATGTCTATGGGCAACTGATTGCACTCAGACCAAAGGGGGCTGAATAATTACACACACCCCACTTTGCAGTTATTTATTTGTAAAAAATGTTTGGAATCATGTATGATTTTCGTTCCACTTCTCACGTGTACACCACTTTGTATTGGTCTTTCACGTGGAATTCCAATAAAATTGATTCATGTTTGTGGCTGTAATGTGACAAAATGTGGAAAAGTTCAAGGGGGCTGAATACTTTTGCAAGCCACTGTATGTATATATATATTTAGAGGTTCTTAAAAAAAAAACTAGGAAAAATACAGTTGTGGACTTTGGCTGATATCAGATGTTTCCAGTGGACACATGCATAAATCCATACGGTAGTTTACTGAAAACTACCTGGTAGCCCAAAAATCCACAGTGTCTTTAGGCCAAAAAAAAACACCTTTTACAGAAGTGACAGAAGGTTTCCAAAACCTCAGAGACGTGAGCGGTTTTGGGGGTTTTTTCTGTCTGCAGAAATATATTGCTAGAGAAACTGTATTGTCTGGCATTAGCCTTAAACTTTCTGTTCAAGAAATAGTTTTGCATATTTACCCAGTATTGTAGGGAGGAATTTATCTTCCTGTGTTGAATTGATGTACAAATATATGACCAAGAGAGGGGACAAACACACAGCATCCTGGTCAAGCATAAGTAAAAACACTGTGTTTTATGCTAGTGGCATTATTAGCCAATTGATTAAAAACCTGCAAAAACATTGCTTTTGTAACACCTAAATTGCAAGGACTTGCAGACATATTTATTAACATAGCAACATTAAGTGACCAGTGAGAGCAGGAAAAACACTGACATTTTCTTGGAAATTTGAGTTGTATACTTTAATGCATAATACATTTAGTTCTTCAAAGCTGTTATGCTGAAAAGAACAGCATGGGGTGGATTTATAATGGAGTGAAGCAAATGTGCTTTCAAATGCTCAGTTTGATAAATATGCCCTGCATATTACTGTAAAAAGCAATAATGAGCCTGATTGCAGTTATCCGTAAACAGCAGCAACATGGGCTTATAGTCACTCTGAGGATCCATAAGGGCTACAAAAAAAATTATTCAAAGGTCAGCCCATGACTAAGTGTCCGCAGGACACGAAACACATAGGGAAGTTGAAAATGTAATATAAAAATTTTAGTGCACCACGAATAAAAGTGACTAAATAATGGTCTTTATGCAGGAGCGTGTAGCATTGAATAACCTTAGCTAAAGACTTTGCTGATTCTAACAAGTTATAGATTTAATTCATCTGTAGTTGGACATTATTGGGTGGACTTTGCTGTCTTTCATACGCAAGAGATTTGGCACTGATGTTGGACAGTCATATATGGCTCACAGACATATTCTTAGTTTCCCAGGAACCCTCAGCCGTGTGACTCTGATAAACTTTAGTCAGTCTTTACTGCAGGGGAGTGCAAGTTGGAGTAATACCCCCCCCTCACTTTCCCCCCAGCAAGCCTATCAGCAGAACAATGGGAAGGCAGCAAGATAGCAGCTCCCTGATACTTGCAAGCCTGTCTCAGCAGACTGAGTAATAGATCATCTGAAAGCTGTTCTATTGTGTTGCGCTGGCACTTTCAGGGCTCTGGCACACGGGGAGATTAGTCGCCCGCGGCAAAACTCCCTGTTCGCGGGCGACTAATCTCCCCGAGTTGCCTTCCCCTGCCATCCCACCGGCGAACATGTAAGTCGCCGGCGGGATGGCAGACGCAGCAGACTCGCGAGTCTTTTTCGGTGATTTCCTGAAATCGCCCCGCCGCGTCTGCCGCCCCGCCGCGTCTGCCATCCCGCCGGCGACTTACATGTTCGCCGGTGGGATGGCAGGGGTAGGCAACTCGGGGAGATTAGTCGCCCGCGAACAGGGAGTTTTGCCGCGGGCGACTAATCTCCCCATGTGCCAGAGCCCTCAGAAAGCTCAGGTTCAAGCAAAATGACCTGAGATGGCTGCCTACACAACAATATTACAACAAAAAGTATACATTTATAGGTTTAAGAATACAACTTTAAATGGTAGAGTGAATTATTTGCAACATAAACTGTATAATTTGGAAGTAAAAAGTACACCATAAAAATAATGACAGAATCTGGCAACCAGAGGTTAGTGTTTCACTGGTGTTTGTAGATGAGGTCAGAGCAACCATTGCTTCCATGGATTATGAATAAAAAAAATCCCTTTAAAGGATATCCTGTTCCAATGCTAATGGGAAAACCTTACTTTTATAATCAAGAGTACATTTACCCATAAGTAAAATTAAGCTATTCAGTTCGTAGTTCATAAAGAGAGAGACTCGCACATCTCATATATTAGAATGACAATATCGCCCCTTCACAACTTGTACATATGTTCTAGGTTAAAGCATATAGTGAGGAATAATATCCAAAACCAGAATTCACTAAGACATTTAATCCACAATGTGAAATTAATTGGCGATGGTGTGTACTGTATTTGTCAGGGTTAAACTAACTCTACAGAGACAAGACTTGTAATTTCATTCTTCATTGAGCTCTAGGTCTGCTTCCACTACAGAGACAGCAGCAGATCTTTCATAGTGGTAGAAGTTTAACAGCTCTGCTGGCCATTCTGTAACTGCATGTAACAATACACAAAGGGAAGAGCTTACATTTTTTTCACTGAGCCCACCCAGACGGTACTCCGGCAAGGTCCTACTACTTCTGTTTAGAAAAAAAAATGTCACAGATTACTAAATTGCTGCATAAACTTTGAACAGAATTGATACACACATCATTTATTGAAGATGGACATTAGTACTATGAGGATAACTCTTCTCAAGTACTTTGTCATTCCTGTTTGATTCTGTCAGTCCCTGGGCTTAATTGGTGTGCTCTGGCTTTAGTTTATCAGGATCAGTTGTTGTGCTACGTCTGCACTAAAGGATCCAGGTCACATCTTTTATAGAACAGATTGAGGCCAACTGTTTGTAAAAATGTCTTAAGACATAATCTTTAAGCTTTCAGTTAAAAGTTAGTCTTTGACCTTGCATCCTCTCTTTAGTTCTCATGTCTCATGAACTTAGACAGCACAAGTGGCAAAATGAGGAGAGCTATGAACAATTAGGAATACCCAGATGCTTTAAAAATCAAACTATTTAATAAACCTGGGTCTGGGCATCTGTTAAAATGCCTTTGCTTTTTCTTACTTTAATTTCTAATTTATTTCTGTCAATGTTACATGCAGGGTTATAGCACCATGATAGCATTGTTTACTTTGTAATTATTTCATCTACCTAGTTATATGAATGGACATAACACAATATTCATTTAATAGAAATGCTGCCAAAGGATAACTTGAATTTTAAAGTGAAATAAATACATTTAAAGACAGGGAGGGTTGTTTTGATAAGTGGAAAAAAGGTGCACTAAAGCAGGGGGACCAAAGCATCCCCCTGAAAAATACACCTCATTTTAATCCACTGGTGGAGCTTAATAACACAACATTTAAAAGAAATTTGACTTTTTATTTTGTTTTCCCATTTTTTAATTATGTTTCATTTGCAACCATGACTGTTGGTCCATAGTGGTGTTCCTAGATCCCAAATTTTATTTTGGTAAACACAGACATTTACATGCAGGTTCATCTTTTTTTTAAGCAGTGCTATCACATATTTATGTTTAAGAAGGTTTTAATTTAATATGAATTACCAGGTTCTGTATTGAAAATGTAACAGATGTTTAATTTGAGAGGTTTTAAAATTGGTGTTCTTTGGAGCTTGAAATCTAGCCCAGGAAATGGACCTATGTGCAGGTTAGTGGACCGTATGTTTATACAATGTTTGATCTCTTCGTATTCACTTACAACTTCCCTAACAGCATTTTGCATCTATTTCACTTACAGCTCTTTGTCCTCAAGGTTAGCTAGTTTCTAGCCCGTATTCCTGGTTTATATGGTTTTGACCTGCTTTTTTATTTATTAACTGTACTTTCAGAGGGCTCAGTTTAAACTGCATTAGTTTCCTTTATAAAGTATCTTTAGTTTACAGTGAATATTGTTTTAGGAACTATACCCTGAGGTTTATGCCCATACCTATGAATGATGCTTCCCAGGCTCTGAAGACTAATCCAGAAAAGACAGAAGAAGCCCTACAAAAGGTCAGACATCCCTTTTGCCTAGTTTCTACTGCTGTACAGTAGATTGTATATTCTGATTAAGACTAAGTTGCATATCAAGTATGAGTCAGATCGCCAGTTAGCATCATCTTTGGGAAAAATATGGCACTTTTCTGGCATAGCAAGATAAATCACAATAAGCTTGGATTTCTATTACAAGTTATGGCAAAATATTTGTTTTAATTGTGTGTACGATCGTATTGTTGTCACTGTCACTATTTCTTCAATATGCTGTGCAGTGCTAATTTAACTTTATAGTTGGGACTCCGGCTTCCCCCATAGTACCTCCATCTGTTATAGACCTGTGTCACTTACATGCACAGTTTTTTGTATATTGGCATTCAAGAAAGTTATTTATTGGTGATTTTACTAATTTACATAAAAATGTGTCCAAGCTGACTTAGTATAGTTTAGGATTAAAACCTGTAAAATAATTAAATACCATTGCAACTTGTTTCTTCCCCTCAATTAGTACAATATTTAATGAAGGTCATGCATTAAAAGGACCTTGCAAACAGCAGTGAATTCGAATAACTGTTGTTGGCAGTTGCACAAAAGATAGCTTCTTGGCTAATATGTGTTGAAAATGTTTGTGTACTTGCTATTCAGGCACAAATCAATAACCAATATGGGGGAACTACAGTTATCTGTTTGCCATGTTGATGAAAGGCAGTTTTATATCATTTGCTCTATGAACAGCCTTTAAGTCCTAGTTATACATTTGGGTTTATTGTGATATCTTTCCAAATAAGCCAGGTTACACAATTTACAGGTATGGGATTTGTTATCCAGAAACCCATTATCCAGAAAGTTTTGAATTAAGGGAAGGCCATCTGCCATAGGGGCTGATTTACTAATCCACGAATCCGAATCCGAATGAGAAAAATTCGTATTGGAAAACAAACATTTTGCGACTTTTTCGTAAATTGTCGTGACTTTTTTCCGTAACCATTACGACTTGCGCAAATTGTCGCGACTTTTTCATAGCCAATACAAATTTCGTGAATTGACGCGACTTTTTCATAGCCATTATGACTTTCGTGAATTGTCACGACTTTTTCATAGCCCTTATGACTTTCGCGAATTGTCACGACTTTTGCATAGCCATTACGACTTTCGCGAATTGTCGCGCCTTTTTCGTATTGAGCGCTCGAAAAATTCGCGACAATTCGCGAAAAAGTCGCAAAATTCCGATCATTACAAAAAACCGCTTTCGGACGTTCGTGGATTAGTAAATGTGCCCCATAGACTCCATTTTATTAAAATAATTCAGATTTTTAAAACTGATTCCCTTTTTCTCTGTAGTAATAAAACAGCAGCTTGTACTTGATAGTAACTAAGATTGCTTAAAAAACATATTGATGACAAAATTATTGGGTTTAATAAATGCTTAAATGATTTTTTTCAGTAGACTTTAAGGTATGACAATCCAAATTACAGAAATAACCCTTACCCAGAAACCACCCAGATCCTGTGCATTCTGGATAACAGAGCCCATAATTGCAATGAATAGCTTAGTAATACTGAAAACAAAAACTGTAGTACCGTGTTAGCCAGTGTCAAAAATAATAATAAAAAAACCACAAAACACAAATACAAGAGTATTGTAGAAATGATACCTATATTGGCTAACAATAAAAATACATTGCAAGCTTTCGGAGCTCTATGGCCCCTTCTGTCCTATAGACAACCACCCAGTCTGAGGAAAATGATTGTTAGAAGTGCTCTTCCCCAAACAACTAAAGCAGGTACATTTCCCTGCAACAGCAAAAGATGTGAGACTTGCAAATACATCCTGTGCAAAGATCAAATTGCAATACCGAATACACAAAAAGTCTACACCATTCGGGACTGCTATTCATGTGCTTCCTCCAATGTTGTATACTTGATCATATGTACTAAGTGCCCTACAGGAGGAATGTACATTGGAGAAACAGGGCAAAAACTGCGCACAAGGATGAACCATCACAGACATAAGATCAAAACCAAAGCGTGTGATACACCAGTGGGACAACACTTCTGCAATCAGAACCACAGGCTTCAGGACATGAAGGTGTTAATTCTAAAAGGGAACTTTGGATCTGAACGAGAAAGGAAGATCTATGAATTCAAATGTATGGAGTTATTCAACACATTAAGACAGGGCCTTAATTTGGGGTCAGGTTTCATGTCACACTGTCTGATTTGACTGAATCCAGACCCCTGGACTATTTACAACCCACCCTAATAAACCTTAATTACTTTCACTATCTTCATGAGTTATCTCTATCTATCTGTAACTTCCTAATTTATTGCTTGTAAACACTTCTCTCAGATCTATCAGTATAAATGTTGTGCCATTTCTGTTATCATTTGTATTTTGCCTGATGAAGGGGCCTTAGAGCTCCGAAAGCTTGCAATGTATTTTTATTATTAGCCAATATAGGTATCATTTCTACAATACTCTTGTATTTGTGTTTTGTTGTTTTTTTATTATTAGTTATACTGCAATATCTTCATATTCAATGATGGGATAAAGTAGTTTAGAAGCAACATGCTGGCTTAAATGCAAAAGGCAGGTGGCAAGTACAGGGCTACTTTGCATCCTAAGAGGAGGGTTAGCAATATACTACAAGAAAAACTGCTTTTTAAGTCCCCCAGTTTAATGTTGCCCAGTAAAAAAAAACACTTCTTTACCCAGATGGATGCCAAACCTGCTGCTCTGGAACATCTTTTATAAATGTACCCTACATGTTAATTTTGTTTTTTTTATTGAGGGTGCAATAAAAATATATATATATATTGTAATACCGCAGTGTCTTCCAAAAACAGTAAACTAGGATGTAGTCTCTCCTGCTGACTAACCAATTACCTACTTAATTTGGGGAAGATTCTGTTTATTTGCTGTTGCTATTAGGTGTACGTTTGCTATAAAACATGAAATTCATATTCCTTCATAAGATTTTGCATAAATAGTACATTTAGGGTCAATTTCCAGCCCACTTGCTGTTACATTTCATTAGATTTAGAAATGAACTGTTAATAGAGAAATCAATGAGAAGTCATTAAATGCCTGTTTAAGCCTGCCATGCATGTTAAAAACCTTTTAGTTTTGGCATTGATGATTGAGCCTTTACTAATGAAGTTGAGAAATCAGGGAATAATGTGATCTTACAAATGGTCATATACTGTAACTGTAATACCATTACTATTTAGAAGTTTTCTAATGTTTTTTCCTTTTTTTAGATAGAAAACTATTTGCTGCGAAATCATGAAACAAGGAAGTACCTACAGGAACAAGCATATCGACTGCAACAAAGTATTGTTACTAGCACCACACAACAGGTGATTTAACTATCCAGTGGCTAAACTAGAGAAAGTATTTATTATTCACAAAAGATGTCAACAAATCTCTAAAATGGAAAGAACTTCAAGCACAAGCTGATTCATATTCTTAAAGTTTTATTACCTTCTTCCAGACAAAATACTTCTTTTTGCTATGTTTCTTATTCACTGTCATCCATTCTTTCTCGGCCAGTGTGCAACTGTCCTTGTTTTATCCTGTCTTACCCTTCCAATCTATACTGAGAGTTTGGTGATCAAAAGATTATTGCATCTTTTTAAAGCATTGTACAGCTATTTATAAAAAGGCCTCAGTATTGTTGTAGTACGATCCTACTACTACTGCTTAGGTAAACTTGTGACTGTATGTTTCTATATTTTTCCATTTCATATGCCAAATGTTTGAGTACCAAATTATAATGATATTATGATTTTATACAAAATGTTTTGTGGATCCCTTGGGCATGGGGGCATGAATAATCTCTTAGAGGGCCTTAAGTTAAACAACAATTAATAAAAGCACTACATGCTCATTACAGTTAAGATATTTTGTCACTGGTTACTCCATGGGTATTGAAAATGTCAGGAGCCCAAACCTGCCAGCTGCTTAGAAAACAATGGAAAGCTTGTCTTTTTAAAGGGACAGTAACAACAAAAAATGAAAGTGTAATACTGCCCTGTACTGGTACAACTGGTGTGTTTTCCTTAGAAAGACTACTATAGTTTATATAATAAAGCTTCTGTGTAGCCACGGGGGCAGCCATTTACAGGAGAAAAGGCACAGGTTACTTTAGTGCTGGGCGGTATACCGGTTTTTAAAAAAAAACGGTATGAGTTTTAAACATACCGCTATACCGGTATGCGCGCCTCCTGCTGTTTTTCTCCTATTACTTCCGGGTTGCGCCCGTGCGTATGTGACGTCGGTGCGCATGTGACGTCAGCGCGCACGCGACGTCGCTAGGACGCATCGCTGGAGCTGGAGGAACCACAAGTTGGGTAAGTTCTGCTGGGGGGTTGTGGTTGGGGGGGCTGGGGGGGTTGTGGTTGGGGGGGTTGTGGCTGGGGCTGGGGGGGTGGGTTGTGGCTGGGGCTGGGGGGGTTGTGGCTGGGGTTGGGGGGGGGTTGTGGCTGGGGTTGGGGGGGGGTTGTGGCTGGGGTTGGGGGGGCTGGGGGGGGTTGTGGCTGGGGGGGTTGTGGCTGGGGTTGGGGGGGCTGGGGGGGGGTTGTGGCTGGGGTTGGGGGGGCTGGGGGGGGTTGTGGCTGGGGTTGGGGGGCTGGGGGGGGTTGTGGCTGGGGTTGGGGGGGCTGGGGGGGTTGTGGCTGGGGTTGGGGGGGTTGTGGCTGGGGTTGGGGGGGCTGGGGGGGTTGTGGCTGGGGTTGGGGGGGCTGGGGGGGGTTGTGGCTGGGGTTGTTGGGGGGGGCTGGGGTTGTTGGGGGGGGGCTGGGGTTGTTGGGGGGGGGTTGGTGTTGGGGGGGTGGGGGGCCACCAATATTTATTATTTATTTTTTTATTTATATACCGTCAAATACCGTGATACCGATATAATTTTGAAAAATACCGTGATAAAAATTTTTGGTCATACCGCCCAGCTCTAGGTTACTTAGCAGATAACAGATAAAACCCACCCCATTATATTCTACAAAGCTTATCTGTTATCTGCTATGTGCCTGTGCCTTTTCTCCTTTTTCCCAGCTTCAATGGCTGCCCCCGTGTTGACATAGCAGCTCATTTATATAAACTATATTAGCGTTTCTGTTGCAAACTTACCAGTTTTACCAGGGCAGGGCAACTGTACATTATATTTTAATTACTTTAAAACACTTTCATTTTTTGGTGTTACTGTTCCTTTAAATTGAAAGCTTTCTGTGTACTTGAATATTTTCAAAAAAAATTCTTGTTCTCGAAAAATTCAAGCAACAAATGAAAAAGAGAAATTCAAAAGAATATTTTGATAAATCTCCCCCCTAAGGCTTCAAAGGCAAAAGCAAACCAGTCATTTTCTTTCTGTCTATTTAAATAAAAGATTCACATCATCTTCCCTACCTCAGCCAAGTATATTGTGGGAACGTAATAAATGGTATTAAAACAGAATAAACATTTGCCTGTGTATTTGCACCTAAATTTCTATTTTACCTTCTACAGACAACAAACTGACATTATATATCTGCAAAAAATATTCACACTTTTGTGCAATTTATTGCATTTGCCCTCTACAAATTCCTGCAGATGGACCCTTCAAACAAATGTCAAGTTGCCACCATTCTTGTTGAGCAGGTTGTGTCACTCACTATTACCAATTCAGTATCACCCTGCTTGTATACATTAAACCAACACAAATTTAATTGTCACTCAAATTATATCCTAATTTCAATCTATGCACTTGTGATAAGGCTTCCCTTTACACAGTCAGTGCTTACTGTGCAAATGGGGTGAATTTCAGCCAAAAAATGTTAATGGGCCAAAACTACCCCAAATGCACTGTGACGGGGATGCCATAGAGCTCACTTACTGTGAGCATGGAGAGGATTCGGAGGCCTTTTCTTTTGGTGAAGAAAACCGCTTTAAACAGCACATAATAGCACCCAGAGTCTCCCATTGCTTGCAATATGAGATATAAATCGACGAGGACCCTTTGGGTTAATTTTATTTGGAATATGGGAAAAAAATGGCAAAATACTGAAAAATCACTACCTGTCATACAATATCCAGTACATTTGCTTGAATGAAAATGTTAGTATTTTGAGAGACAATGGCTATACAAATCTCCCTCTATTTGTAACAACAGTATTGGATGCAATTCAATGAGCATGGTGTTTCAGTTTGACAGATCTGTGCTGTACTACCTAAAATGTTCTGTGTTCTGCCTTTCAGAGGTGAGAAACAGTGAAACAGACCTTGCTTATCAGTTGTAGTTATCAGAATACAGCAACAACAAAACCATTTTTGAAGTATAAAATCACTTTCTTATCATAGTCTCTTAGACAAGTAAATGTTCCCCGGCCATTGGGAACAAAAGCAATTTTGGTAGTTCTGTCTATTTTACCCTAGAGTTCAGATTGTTTCATTCTGTCGTTATGCTCTACAGAGCAGGGATTGATTGCACTGGTAATGTTCTGTGTATTGGCTTTATAAAAATAAGTGCTAAAGGACAATAAAAGTATATTTGTTATTACTGCTGTTTTAGTCACTGGTACTATTGCTTCTTTTTTGCTCAGTGTAAAAAAAATATGCTGCTTTTTACAGATGATTGACAGAATATGTGTCAAAGTTCAAGATCACCTGAACTCCTTGAGAAATTGCGGGGTCGATTTTGTGATTGAAGACGTGAAGTCCGCAGAAAGAATAATGCGAGATGCAAAGAATTCAAAAACTGTAAGCTTTATTGTTATTTTGTCAAAGACAGCTTAGCAGTATGAAATGTTGACTTTAGGAGAAGGAAAGGTTAAAACTAAGTAAGCTTTATCTGAAAGGTAAATGTAAATACAGCCATAAACACTTACAGTCCTGCTGCTCTGGGTCCTCTGTGGAAAGAAACACTGCATTTCTTTCCCCTTCTATTCTGTACACATGGCTGGTGGGATGGCTTACACGGCACTTTGTTTTCCAAAATTGCCCAAAGTTTCCTGCACAGTTAAACTGTTAAGAAAAATAGGTTAGACTTACATTTGCTTTCATTGTACAAAACATGGAATAAACATCCCCTTTAAACTGTCTAAGACTATACTTCATAAAACCCTAACATATTATTCATTGCTTTTAAAGGACATGTAAACTCTACATTTCCTACAATGTATATAAGATGGGCACATCTCCCCCACCAAAACCACTGCAAATATCCCCTCTGTTGGCCAGCCCCATCACATTTTCCTTAAACAAATATCAGCTTTCACCAGGCAGCCATTTTTCCTCTGACATCAGTAAAATTTACATCTAAAAACAGCACATGTGCACTGTAAAGTTCCTGCAATGAAGAATGCAGGCTTACACAGGCAGAATTTACTTTGACAAAGATCCTGCTTAGACAGAGCACTGTAATGGTTAAACTGAGTTCAGGAGAGAAGGTTAGGAGAAAAACCTGTTTCTTCAGTAGAGTGCACAGCAGAGTTTCTATGGAAAGTGCCATCACTTCATTGGCTGCTTGACTGGAGGGTGTGTTTGGTAACCTGAGTTGAGAAGAACTGAGCACTCTCAATAATCCAAGAGCCAATGTCAATTCCTAAGGGAAGGGGCAGAGTAAGTTTGTGGAGAAGAAGGAATCATAAGTGATTAAGGGGATGCTCCAGTCTTACTATTAACCTTTTAACAACTGGAGTGGCAGGTATTTAAAAAAATTCAAAGGGGCTGTTCACTGATTCAGTTTTTTTGTGTGGAGGGGGTTACGTTTTCATTAATATCAGTAATAGCTCCATACAATGTTGCTTGTATTATTGTTTTATACATTGTTGTCTAAAGCCAGTATATGTTTATACAATGCAGCTTTTGCCAAACCTTTACCATCTTGGTGGTGCAGCATGGGCTGGAGCCAACAGTTTACCCATTCCAATTCAAGAAACACTGGAATCTATGGCTGGAGAGGTCACCAGAGTCGTAGATGAACAGCTGAAGGTATATTTCCTATTTTATGGAATTTCTTATTGATTCATTTTTATTTCCCCTGGGACATGTTTGGAGCTGCAAATTCAGCTTTGTTTTTGTATATTAGCTGCCATTACAATTTTCAAGAAGAATTAAGTGCATGAAGTGTTTAAGTACATGCTGTAAATAGAGTGTGCATACAGTGTTGCTAAGCTGCTCATTTGTTACTGTATTATTTACTATTGCAACTGGAATTGCCAAAGTACAGAAAAAAACACCCAGTAAAAATGTAAACTGGAAGTTTGCATGCACTGCACTAAAATGGGGATATTTAGTTTTGACAGCACACATTTCACATGGCATATTATGGCACAGCGTGTCAGAATCCCTTTGACTGGAAAAAATATGGCAGCAATCTGTTTACATAGAATGACATGATGGGACATAGCAGGATATCTGAGTGAAATGTCTACTTATGTTTTCTCCGTCTGTAAATAGCATCATTCTCACAGGAAGGTGATTGCCAGAGTATGAAAAAGTATCACTTTGTTTACCTGATAAATGGCTTTTGCACCTTAAAACATTGGTGTCTTGGACGTCAGTGTCAAATGAACAAGCTTGGACTGCTTCATTCTTAATTGTGTGCAGGTTGATTTCTTTCATTTTTGCCTATTGCTTATTTTGTGACATCAGAATTACTGTCCTTTCAAGTCTTAAAATGATCATCAGAGCTGTAGGTCTGCTACTGCTTCATTTTTCCAGTAATGGTGAGACTAATTTGTATTGTGTATAGAAAATGTTGGCATGACACAGATCATTATGTTAAACGCAAGCCTGCTCTGTGAGTTGTTCTGTGCCAGTGCCCTTTTAGAAGAGAAGACCACCAAGCCCCTGGTTTTGTACATTAAGGGGCCCATCCATTAAAGTCTGAATGGGTACGAATGAAAAAAATTAGTATTTTTTCTACGATTTAGAACTGTGCATATTTTCTACGATTTTCTTTGTTAATTTCCGTGACTTTTTCATACTTTGTGACAATTTGTGTGACAAAATCGCATTTGTCGCAACGAGTACAAAAGTTTCGTTATTTATTCATAGCTTCGGTATTGTGACTTTCCTTTGGCCAGGTTGAAGCTGCAGAGTGCCATTGAGTCCTATGGGAGGCTTCCAAAAACATGCACTGAAGGTTCAAGTCAGAAAGGTTTTCATGCCGTTTACGATTGTTCGAATACGAAAATTTCTGAACTTTCGGATCATACTACTATATTTTCGTATGACCACAATGCGAATTTTCGCACAATTAGCACACATCAGAAATTTTCGTATTTCATCCAAATTTTTCCTTAACGTACTTTTAAAAGTCTGAAATTCGGACTTTGATAAATTAGCCCCTTAGCCTCTGATTTATGCAAATTAAGAGTTATCGGCATGGCCCTGTACTTTATGCCAGGACAGTTTTGTCAATTTTCACAAACAAACCCTGTTACTATTTCCACCTACCATTCACACACTCACACGAGTCAGTAACCCATGGAAACCAGTGTTACTTTTTTGCATTCACTGTTCTACCAGAAGCTTCCTGAACAAAACGAATCACTTATTGGTTGCAAAGTTGATGGTCCAGGAGAAGATTGTATTTAAAATGTATACACGGGAAATGCTTTTTGTGCTGTAACTTTAAATTCAGTTCATAGCTCTTCCACTGCCTTGCTCTGTATGTAGGGGATATTGGGTTTGGATACTGTGCTTTGAGATTAATTGACATGTAATTTTATAGTCTTTCCTTTCAGAATAAGGGCTGACAGCATTAATTTGCCCCAACTTTTTCAAGAACTCATTTTTTTATTCTGTGTTTTGCTTTGGGAAGTGGTTAGGTGCTGTGTAGATGGTTAAATCTACCATGTAACAGGTGCCTACTATAGCTATAGTCATGTAATAATGAGTTATCTGTCAGGCAATTGCATATGCAGGTCACATAGACCAGTGCTGTCCAACTTCTGTTGTACCGAGGGCCGGAATTTTTCCGACCTACGTGGTGGAGGGCCGATAATGGAAGCCAGTTTTGACCACTCCCCTTTTTGAAACCGCACCCACTTGAAACCACACCCATGTTATCACATGACCATACCCATATTAATGGTTGTAGTACAGCAAAAACCTGCCATACTCTGCCTGCCCTACCCTGCCTGTGTGTGCCATACTCTGCCTTCCCTACCCTGCCTGTGTGTGCCATACTCTGCCTGTGTGTGCCATACTCTGCCTGTGTGTGCCATACTCTGCCTTCCCTACCCTGCCTGTGTGTGCCATACTCTGCCTGTGTGTGCCATACTCTGCCTGTGTGTGCCATACTCTGCCTTCCCTACCCTGCCTGTGTGTGCCATACTCTGCTTGCCCTATGATGCCTGTGTGTATGGCACACACAGGCAGCATACAGTGACACAATGCTGGCACTGCTTCTACAGTCTGCACAATAACTATATATTAAAAAACTTTTTAATTGCAGTACCACCTCAGTATATGTTCTTTTTGTAGTGTGCAGGGATTATTTGTGGGTTTCTACTGCTCCTGAGGTGTGAACGGGGGAACAATGTGGGTGATTACAGCCTGAGCCAGAGGTGTGAACACTGCAGGGGGTGAACAATGCAGAGATTAAAAGGTGTGAACAACACAGGGAATTACATATTTAAACAATACAGCCTGATTACAGCCTGAATCTGAGGTGAGAACCATGCAGGGGGGGGCAGTTAATCACAGTACTGATACCATTTAAAGCTTACACAAGAGTAAGCCATCAAAGCAGCCAGACAGGTGGGGGGCCACACAGAGGGGGGTAGCGGGCCGCATGCGGCCCGCGGGCCGCCAGTTGGACAGCACTGACATAGACTATAAAACTGTAGAACAACGCACAGGCATTCATGAATAGGAGCTTCTTCAAAGCAATGCAAATATTCTGCTGTATATCAAAGAAAATGTATGATTTCAGTTATTTTGATAGTTGTGAAAGATTGCAGGTTTCTGTTTCTCTGCAGTGGTCCTGGGCATAGTACGTGAGGATGCTGTCTCTGTTCACTTACAGGAGGCTTGAACTGACTGCAAACTAGATGCTGTTTTGCATCTCTAGTGGGAAATAATGTCAGCCCTACTGCAGAGGTTTATATGCTTTAACTCAAGCAGACATTTTCTAAAGGTGCCTTTATTGATTATATTCTGGCAGCATTAGAAGGAATCTGTAGTCACTCTTTATTTATTTATTTATTTTAAGGGTTGCATCTGTGAGCAAAGCCTCGGGCTAAATGCTTTGTTATGATTTTCCATTTTAGACTCTGATATGCATATAATGTAAATATATATATATATATATACTCTACAGTGCATTCACACATGCCCCTCAGCTCTGGGTCCTATCATTCTCTCACAGATACTATAATATGTAGATTTAAAAACCCAGACAAGCGATGCCTCAGAGCTCTTTATTATTGGTTAATTTATAGACAATTTTGCAAGCACATAAAGGATCATGGGAATAATATGAAAAATATATTTTTGTATGAATTAGTTCTCTTTCTTCTACGTTTTCATCTTAAGTCTTCAAATGAAGTCCACATGAATCATTTATGCCACTGTGTGAATTATTCTATAAAGACCACACGCTCAAAACTGAATTTTAGACTGCATCCTCTTATGAATATAAAAAAAGAAAACCATTGAATTAATATTTCGATTGTGCTTTAATAAAATACATAAAAACATGCTTTAAAGGGCTTTAAAGGGTTTTTGCTAAAAAAAAAAAAACGAAAAAAACACCCCAAAACATGAATTCCTTTGCACAATAAATGTTTTTCAACCCCCCCAGAGCTTGTTAAAGCACATGCTAAAATCTAAGGATCTGCAGCCCATAGCTAAAATCAACAGCATCACCAAAAGTCGGCAGTTGTTATTGCTGTGTTCTTTAGAATGCTTTTTACTGATATCCATTTCAGTGAGCCTCACGTTATCCTGCAGTACCTAGTGTTTAAACAACAGGATTCTAACAGTTTAGGAATACCTCCTACATCTCTTCAGAAATAGCTAACCATACTAGAAACATTTTGTGCGCAAAATCAAGTTTATTCTGCAGGTTAAGCCTTTCATTGCAATCTCTGTTCTCATGTAGTTAGAGCTTTGGTTGTTTCAGCATCGGAGCTGATGTTCTTGAAGTTAAGGCACCTGAAGGAGCTGATTTGACTAGAGGAGCCTAATTTCTGTACGTTTTAGAATTCAGAGAATGACTGTTAAGATTTTCTGTAAAACTGAGATCAATTTTATTATAAAGCAGCATTATACTTTTTAGCCTCCTCCTGCCTTATCATCTAATATCAGAATCTCTGTTTGTTTGTATCTGTCAAAAGAATTCACATGTACATGTCTAAGGCCCAAATCAGAAATTTGGCTTAATTGTCTTCCAGAGAAACCCTTATCAAAAAGATAAACTGACACTTGGTCATATTTAATTAGTTTCTGTCTAAATATACAACTGCTTCTTTGCAGGAATTTTTACCTGGGCTATGCATAATGTCATTTATGGCTTAGAATTGCTTTATAAATGTAGAATGTATTATCTTATGACACATTAGTCATAATTACTCCAGGTAAAAGAGTTAGACCAATTTATCCAGTATAAATATTAAAGAGCAACATATAAAGGCTTAACCTTTATTGGCTAACTTAATAATAATAATCATAGGAAGCTTGCAAAACTCTGTTCTTTTCTGAACATTCCACATTCTTTTCAATTAAAAAATCATCTAGAGCCTTGAAATATTACTATCCTTATCATCTTGACCAATACAGGTATCACCTTTACATCTCTTTATATAATGTATGGTTATTTGCCATTAAAATGTCTCACCCGTTTACATAATGATTATTTCTATATACAAAAGTCAGAACATAAAATAACATAATCAGTATTAAAAAGCCAGCAAATTTTTTAAGTTAAGAAATAATTTCAAATTCCTTTTTATTGTTTGTCAAGCAAGATAAACTTCACTTATACTATCAAAAAACAAAAATTGTCGGTGAACTTTGTATAAAATACTTGTGAAAAAAGCTTTAGCTCCTATTGTTGCTCTGTGCTGCAGCTATATACAATTGTAGAAATCCAAAAAATAGGAAAAAAGCAGGTTTTCTGCAAAACATTTAGGGGCAGATTTATCAAAGTATGATTTTCGTATGTTTAAAAAGCATGATACAAAAAAAATGTATCAAATACGATTTTTTAGTATCCTGCTTTTTAAAGTACGAAAAATTTGTATTTGAAAATATGAAAAAATCGTATCTGATCGTATAATGGTCGAAAAGTATGTTTTTTTCGTGTCTGAACAATCGTAAAATGAAGGAAAACCTTTCTGACTGATCCTTCTGTGCATGATTTTGGAAGCCTCCCATAGGACTCAATGGCACTCTGCAGCTCCAACTTGGAAAGGAAAGTCATGATACCAAGGCTTGAATGAATCCAAAATTTTTGTACTCAACACGATAATATGATTTTGCAAAGTATCAAAAAGTCGCGCAAATGTATGGAAAAGTCACAGAAAATACGCAAAAGTTGTAACCTTTAAAAAAAATACAAATTTTTTGTATTCGGACCAGTTGTATTTTGATGAATGTGCCCCTTATTGTGGGTAGTGGCACACAACATATTTCGGGCCAATACCCTTTATCAAGTGTACTTAAACTATATAAATAATAAAAATCTTGTTTCCTTCTGTCTTGACAATCTCAGAAAGCAGACAGGTACCATTTTGTGGACAGTTATTAAGGCAAAAAGTTTTGTGACATTTATTTTTTTTCTGTCTGCATTTTTTTTCCACAATCTTGAATTTTGATAATTGTGCCCCAAAAGACTACTAGTCTTAAAACAGACCTGACCCGAAATAAATTAAGTTTTTCTCCAAAAGCAGAGTTGTGTGTGTATGTTTTGTCTATCTGCATTTTACAATAACAACCATTCCCTTTTTAATGAAAGACCTGATATCCAACAATAGAGCTTAATAAGAAAACATTAAAATGCCCTTTCTCACCCTCTCTCATACTGAAGCATTTTTTATTTATTTTATTATATTAGGACCTTCTGGAATCAATGGTTGATGCAGCCGAGAATCTGTGTCCAAATGTTATGAAAAAGTCCAATATCCGTGAAGACCTCATTCAAGCAAGCACTGAGAAAATATCCATTCCTCGAAATTTTGTAAAAAATGTTTTGCTTGAGCAATCTGGAATAGACATCCTAAACAAAATAAGGTATGGTGCAGTGGAAAATGCAAATCTTGGCATCAATATTTCCGTAATCTTTATCTTGCATTGTACTTTTCAGGGTAAGATTATGCACTGTTACATGAGAAAACACAGTGACATTAATTAATACAGGACTTCAATATGCTATTGTGTTTAAAACTGTGGTTAATCTTAACATTGTTCTGATGTGTTAGTTTAAATGTGTAAAATATTTCTGAACAGGAATGGCCCATGTGCAGTTTGTATGATTATACAGATCCACTGCAAGATAAAAAATTGAATCATTGTTTATGCCACAATTCTTTTAGGATAAGTTTCTTCTCATATAACAAACATATTTGCTTGGCTTAAATAAGGAACTATTCAATCATCAGTGTCAGCTTCTCTATAGTGCACAAGGCCCTCATTCATAGACCAGCAAATAATAAAATGTATTTAAAAACTTTCGTTCTGTCATGCAAGGGAAACTTTAACTTCTTTATGTGTTGATTATGCATTGTGATGTGATCAGAAATAATAGATTCCCCAAATTCTCTAAGTGTGCTACGTGCGGCGTGAGCGAGGGGGGCAGCATTGACTTAGCCAGTACCCCTGAGGCAGTGGTGAGGTAATGGTAATTATGATGCAGCGGCTAATGTTATTTGCATTTTATGTATATATCTTACATGGATATATCTCTAGAAGTATGAGCATATGTGTATGCAAAAACACTAACCAAGCAAATTGTTATAATAGTTTTCACTAAATTAGGATAAAAAACAGTATTAGTATCAATGTACTGTTGCCCTGCTCTGGTAAAATTGATTACTTTGTTTCAGAAACAATATTTTAGCTTATATAAAAAAAACTACTGTGTAGCAATGGAAGCAGTTTAAATAGGGTCTGATGGCACAGGTTAAGTAGCAGATAAACTATGTAGAATATAACGTTGTTCTACAGAGCATATCTGCTATGTGACCTGTGTCTTTTCAAATACTGAATGGCACCTGTGCAGGTGCATGGGCAGTACAACACATATTAAATGGCTGCACGCCAGCTTATTTATATAAAATATAGTAGTCTATCTGAAGTAAACACACAGTTGTTACCACTGCATGGCAGTGGTATATTATATTTTAATTACAAGTGTTGGACCTGTTATCTGGAAACCCATTATCCAGAAAGTTCAGAATTAAAGAAAGGTCATCTCCCATATAAGTAAATAACTGAAAATTTAAAAAACATAGATTTTCTTTGTAATAATAAAATAGTATTTTTGTAATTTGCTTGGGTTTGTTTAATGTTTAAATTATTTATTAGTAGACTTAAGGTAGGGAGATCCAAATAACGGAAAGATTGTGTGTCCAGCAAACCCCAGGTCTTGAGCATTCTGGATAAAAGGGCCCACACCTTTCAAACACTTTTTTGGTGTTACTTTTAAAGTATTTGTGGGTTATGAGGAAAATAGTTAGTCATTGCTGAAGCATGAAATATGATATTGGCTATATTAAGAATTTTATGTACAACATAACATAAAATGGACCCATCTATGATATATTTTATCACAAGCTCTATTTTGGCATATGTTGTATGGTATGTGCATGATCAGTATCCTTTTCGAGACCTAAATCAAATTTCAAGAAAGCTTAGATAAAAAGTAATATTAAGACATATACAGTATTCACTATTATATATGCATTATTTATAGCACTTTATAAAATGCGATCCTCTTCAGACCAGCTTAGTTGATTGCTGTGCTTTCTTGTGCTCACAGCAGGAGCCAATAATAAAGGTACTAACATTAAGCTAACATTACAGCTGAATTACAGCAGTTTTTCAAATGGTTTAAAGCTTCAGTCTTAAACTATTGACTATCCATGCTCTTCACGTATACAAGTATTTCTAGTCCTGCAAATTTTTTTTACTTAATTAGTTATCAGTTATCAGAGAGTTAGGCTGGGTTCACAGTGGGCATTGTGTTCCCTGTAACAGAGGAACACGACGCAGTGGAGCTGCCGCACCTTAACTGTGCGTTATGTCCCATTTAGTGAAGCATACAGTCAATGAAAAGCATGCTTCCTGGTCACTCAACGTGTTCGTTTATGCACTGCGTGCACTGCGTCATTTTTTACAGACTCCGACTCTAGGTACCCAAAATTGCCTCCGACTCCACAGCCCTGCACACAAAGACTCTTTTTCAGCATACATTTCATCAAGAATACAAGCTCACACAGGCACAACTGTCTCTGATAAAAGTTCTGCTTTGTTTGAGCACTGTAATGGTAAAGCTGAGCTCAGGAGAAAAAAGTTGAAGCAGACAGCTAGAGCTGAGTTTCTATGGGAACCAGCAATGCCATCTCTTAGTAATCTGAGCTTAGAACAACTGAGCATGCCCACAAGCCAACAGCCAAAGCAAATTCACAAGAGGGGGTGCCGAGTGGGTTACAAAAGATGTTGAAATTTAAGTGATTAAAGAGATGTTGCAGCCTTACTATTAACCTCTGGACAACCAGTGTGGCAGGTATTGAAAGATTTCAAAGAGGCTATTCACTGATTACATTTTTGTGTGTGGGGTTTACATGTCCTTTAAGGGTACTAAAAATAATGTATGTATATTGCAGTGTGTTAGAATCTCTGCACTTTCAGGGAAGCCTTTACATCCATTTGTGTCAATAAAATACAGGAATTATTAAAATTGCAGAAGAATGCTGACTTTATTTAGAAGGATGGTGAAGTTACCACAACTAACATATGGGTTAACCTATCAGAAAAAAACCCACAAAATAAACAGAAAGCACTTCACTGGTTAATGAGATTCTACCCAAAATATTTACATTAGAAGATAGAATTCAATTCACCTTGTCCTTTAGAGAGGGATTTGTAATGTGTTCTTGTGAAATATAATTATGCAGTGGATAAGTCACGCTATCTGATTTTAGTAACATGCATTCTTACAGCCTTTACAGTCTCTTGACTTCACAGTTAAAGAAAACCTTTTAGGGCTCTGGCACACGGGGAGATTATAGTAAGTTGGCGGGATGGCACACGCGCCGGCGCGATTTCCCAAAATCGCTGAAAAAGACTCGCGAGGCTTTTTCGTCGATTTGCGAGAAATCGCGCCGCCGCGTGTGCCATCCCGCCGGTGGCTTACATGTTCGCCGGTGGGATGGCGGGTCATGGCAACTCGGGGAGATTAGTCGCCCGTGACAGGGGAGATTTGTCGCGGGCGACATGTGCCAGAGCCCTTAGTATTTTTTGGTTTTGGTTATCATTAATAAAGGAAAGCTATACTTTAAAATGAATCCAATAATAATAAGTGACCAATAAAGCAACTTACTATATTGGAATATATATCCGTAAATATTGACCTTTTACATCTTTTTTCCTTGAGCCACCATTTTGTGATGGTTTTTGTGCTCCCCCAGACATCACCTGACAGGAAATAATGCACTCCTAACTTTAACAGGAAGACATATAGAAGTAAAAGACAGAGCTCTGTCCATTCATTGGCTGAAGTAGAATAGTCTGTATATGTGTGGTTTGTGTGTGAGTACAGTAAATCATATGAGTTAGAGGGCAAACTTTAGTATTTAAAATGGCAATTTTCAACAATTTTTAACTTGGTAGACAGAAGAGGCACATACCTAGGGCACAACAGTGGGGAGCCCTAGGCCACATACTAATATATTGAGCTGCTAATAAAACATACATATATATATATCGAGCCAAGGGTGGCACACCGCTTCAATCCTTGTCCCGGGTGCACGGTAAAAGAGTTTAAATATTGAAAAAAAGACCAGCAACACCGGATCTATTGCAAACAATATATAATTGATTGTTTGCAATAGATTCGGTGTTGCTGGTCTTTTTTTCAATATATATATATATATATATATATATATATACAGCAGCGAAGAGATCCGCACTCACAGGACTTATAGAATTAATCTGGTGTTTATTGAGAAGACTAACGTTTCGGCTACCTTTTGAAAAAGGCTACTGAGGTAGCCGAAACGTTAGTCTTCTCAATAAACACCAGATTAATTCTATAAGTCCTGTGAGTGCGGATCTCTTCGCTGCTGTATCTAATTCTTCACTTGGACCTGCACCCAGGCTATTGTGACCCAATTGACGTGAGTGCCGGCTCTCTCCTGATGCATATATATATATATATTATATTATATTATATTGATAAAGGTCTCAGATACAGAACGAAACGTTGGCCTGTCGCGTAATGTATTTATTATAATAAAAGGTATGTTTTAAATGATTCCCGGTGTGCACCAATATTCACTAGATTTTTATATATATATATACAGTGGTGTGAAAAACTATTTGCCCCCTTCCTGATTTCTTATTCTTTTGCATGTTTGTCACACAAAATGTTTCTGATCATCAAACACATTTAACTATTAGTCAAAGATAACACAAGTAAACACAAAATGCAGTTTTTAAATGAAGGTTTTTATTATTTAGAGAGAAAAAAAATCCAAACCTACATGGCCCTGTGTGAAAAAGTAATTGCCCCCTGAACCTAATAACTGGTTGGGCCACCCTTAGCAGCAATAACTGCAATCAAGCGGTTGCGATAACTTGCAACGAGTCTTTTATAGCGCTCTGGAGGAATTTTGGCCCACTCATCTTTGCAGAATTGTTGTAATTCAGCTTTATTTGAGGGCATGAACCGCCTTTTTAAGGTCATGCCACAACATCTCAATAGGATTCAGGTCAGGACTTTGACTAGGCCACTCCAAAGTCTTCATTTTGTTTTTCTTCAGCCATTCAGAGGTGGATTTGCTGGTGTGTTTTGGGTCATTGTCCTGCTGCAGAACCCAAGATCGCTTCAGCTTGAGTTGACGAACAGATGGCCGGATATTCTCCTTCAGGATTTTTTGGTAGACAGTAGAATTCATGGTTCCATCTATCACAGCAAGCCTTCCAGGTCCTGAAGCAGCAAAACAACCCCAGACCATCACACTACCACCACCATATTTTACTGTTGGTATGATGTTCTTTTTCTGAAATGCTGTGTTACTTTTACGCCAGATGTAACGGGACACGCACCTTCCAAAAAGTTCAACTTTTGTCTCGTCGGTCCACAAGGTATTTTCCCAAAAGTCTTGGCAATCATCGAGATGTTTTTTAGCAAAATTGAGACGAGCCTTAATGTTCTTTTTGCTTAAAAGTGGTTTGCGCCTTGAAAATCTGCCATGCAGGCCGTTTTTGCCCAGTCTCTTTCTTATGGTGGAGTCGTGAACACTGACCTTAATTGAGGCAAGTGAGGCCTGCAGTTCTTTAGATGTTGTCCTGGGGTCTTTTGTGGCCTCTCGGATGAGTTGTCTCTGCGCTCTTGGGGTAATTTTGGTCGGCCGGCCACTCCTGGGAAGGTTCACCACTGTTCCATGTTTTTGCCATTTGTGGATAATGGCTCTCACTGTGGTTCGCTGGAGTCCCAAAGCTTTAGAAATGGCTTTATAACCTTTGCCAGACTGATAGATCTCAATTACTTTTGTTCTCATTTGTTCCTGAATTTCTTTGGATCTTGGCATGATGTCTAGCTTTTGAGGTGCTTTTGGTCTACTTCTCTGTGTCAGGTAGCTCCTATTTAAGTGATTTCTTGATTGAAACAGGTGTGGCAGTAATCAGGCCTGGGGGTGACTACAGAAATTGATATTGAAATTGAAAATTGAAATTGATAAACCACAGTTAAGTTATTTTTTAACAAGGGGGGCAATCACTTTTTCACACAGGGCCATGTAGATTTGGAGTTTTTTTTCTCCCTTAATAACGTAAACCTTCATTTAAAAACTGCATTTTGTGACACATGGGATCCCTTATCCGGAAACCCATTATCCAGAAAGTTCCGGATTACGGAAAGGCCATCTCCCATAGACTCCATTATAAGCAAATAATTCTAATTTTTAAATCTGATTCCCTTTTTCTCTGTAATTATAAAACAGTACCTTGTACTTGATCCCAACTAAGTTGGGGGCAGTACAGGAAAACCCTGGGTCCCAAACATTCTGGATAACAGGTCCCATACCTGTTCTAATTATACAGAAAAAGGTAAAATCTGCAACTGTGATCTTTTTTTTTTTTTTTTTTTTTTTTTCTTAGCAAAAATTGAGACTTTAAAGCACTTTCACTCTATTTTATTCATTTGTACAGTGAAGTGAAACTGACCGTAGCATCATTCCTTTCTGACCGGATTGTTGATGAAATCCTAGATGCGCTTTCAACTAGCCATCATAAATTGGTAAGCAATTGTGTGCTTATAATCAGCAGTACAAGGTGCTTTATCATTCCCATCTTGCTTATATGTAATGGCAAACCTCAATAAAGCATGGTCAGTCATGCAGTGTTCATGCTTAGGTTGTTCTATGCCAACTATTGTTCTTAAAGATATATAGCACTGGAAAAAAATAATACCCATACTGGTTTAATGGTTGGCATGAGCATACCATCTGCTACTAATGGATTACCCAGACATAGTTGTCATCCTCCTATGGTTGCCGTTAGAAAGGTATTTTGGAAAGGTTAGTCGCCCACGGTAGCAGAGATCAATTGCGGGTGACTAACTGGCTTCTAAAACTGAAAATCAGCTATACATCTGAAAATAACTGTGTTTATTTATATTGATCAGTTTTATAATAGTGTTACAGGTATGGCATCTGTAAGCCGGAAACCTGTTATCTAGAAAACTCAAGCCCAGGGTATTTTCTAAGATTTTATTGCACTACCCTGTGCAGGTGCATGGGCAGTACTGCACATTCTTTGGGGCTTACTGTGTTGCATGTGCATTCAGCTTAAATTGGTACAAGGGTTCTTGAGGTTTTCCTAGGCTGGCATGCTTTTTAAAGAAAAGTTGTACCAATGGTGATTTTGATTGCGGAGGAAACTTTAAAATTATTAACGCCAGTGTTTTATGGGTTTTTTTCCCATAAGCCAATACCTTTATTAATTACTCCTTGTTTGTTAGACTTGTTTGTTAGGTTAGGGAGGGGTTAATTCTTCAGACAATAAACGTGTGTGGAAGACTTGTTTATTCGCTTTGTGCTACACAACCAAGTAATACAAAAAAAACCAATAATATAATCTTTACTGAAAACATGCAAAATGCATGTCCAACAGTTAAAGGGATAGTGCACCTTTAAATTTACTATTAGTTTGATGTAGACAGTAATATTCTGAGACAATTTGTAATGCGCAAGCGTGTGCATGGTGTCGATTCCACAGCATAGGGGTGCATTTAAGTCCAGTGCCTAGAGTGGCACCAGACCTAAATACATCCCTGAATATGAACAGGAGAGGGCCTAAATATAGAAAAGAGTAACAAAAACGATAAAATTGCAGTTTTGTTCTGTTTTTTAATGCTGTGGTCAGTGAACCCTAGTTTGAAAGCATGAAAAAGGTATAATAGGAAGTTGATTCAAAAACAACGCTAGCCACTTAGATACTGTTTGACCACGAGGTAGAATAAGATGGGCCCATATGGTTCAGAAACTATGTATTCAGTAGCCTGTTACCGTTGAGGCATGATATTAATTGCATGCAGAAAGATATGTTTTATATTTTATTTTCTTGAGTGCAAAAAATGCATTTACATACCAGCTTTGTGCATATTAATTTACTACTCTGCTAACATGCTCTCAGAGTTGCATCAAATAAGAATTATAGGCACTTACATTTCTACTTCTACAAAGGCTGATCATCTGACCAAGCGTGGCAAGCCTCTTCTACATCAAGATTCCATGGAAATTGAACCTGCTGAAGAAAGGCCAACCAAGCGATCCACTATTACAATAGAGGATTTTAGTGAGATGGACCGTCTAGAGGATTTAGATACATGTATGGTGAGTGTTACTGGTTTTTATGCCAGTATTTTTAATTAAAAATAATGCTGAAACCATAATCTTATATAATGCAACCCATTACGGTGTACTAAATGTATTACTTCACGTATAATGGTATGAGGTACCACTTATTTTAATAACAGGAGATGTGTAGATCCCAAGTTTTGCATTTTTAAAGCTATTTAAATGATCCATTATCTTGTGTTATTTTTTTAGTTTCCAGGCAAGAGAGTACAGTGAGAGTACAATTGAAATAACTTGTACATTATTGTGCCTATTATTTTAATCACAAAACAGTCTATGGTTTTAGTCATAGCATGAGGGAAACAGGGAATTTGAAACTTACTTTTTTGCTCCTTGTGAGGTAGATTATAAGAGTGCACAGATTGTCCTCTTGAATAATGGACTCCTGCTAACAATACAGTCATAACAAAGGGTTGAATGGAGGGGGTTGTGTACCACTAGTCTCATGATCTACCTTGTAAGAATCAAACATGGAGTACCTTCGCTTTCCCCCTTTTGCACAGTTTTACTCAAGAAATAAAGAAACATAAATTGATCCCAACTATTGTATATCAATAAAACCTTCTGTTGAGAATATACTTGATGTCGTGTCTTTGTATATATCTTCCACTCTGGGGAAATATACGCTTATCGTGTGTATTTAATGATATACCTAAATACGGTGCAGCCGATGCATAACTATTGAATATAACTATTTGTATGCGTAATATAAGGATTGTCAGAGTGATTATACTTACCGCAACTGTCCATCAAGCCTCTTCTTCTGAACAAGGGGTTAAAAGAAACATCCTCTACATATGTGCTCGATATGTTAAATTGTTACAACTTTGTTATTGCGATGTTTCTATGACCTTCTGGATTGCTACACTTTGCCTTCTTGACTGGTTACAGGGGAGGGGATACGCACGCCCAAGCTAACTTGCAACAGAGTAACAAAATCCAGAATCTGCTGGCTAGAGTATAGCCTGTAATAGTTCGCCAAAAGTTATAGGGATAATTGTGGTTTTAATACCTTTTTTCTTTTTCTTTCTTAATTTTAAAAGCCAAGATTTTAACTCAGACTAAATAAAAATTGTTTTTTAAAATTCCAAACAGGTATGCCTAGACTTTAGGGGTGTCTTTACTATTTCAGTGTATATAACAGAATCTCTCTGATCTCTCTCTCTGGAAGCCTGTAGCTAACCTCTTACAGAGGGGGGTCCCAGGACTAAGACCTTACACATGGTGTGTGTCATCCCTTTTTATATTGCAGCACACTGCCACCTAGTGGTTGCTGCATAGGAAACTCTCTTTTCACACACAAACAGCTAGGACCACCCTTAGGTGTCACCCTTAGGTGTCCATATCCCACAAGGCCACTCTCTGGTGCCTGTCTAAAGGGGAACCCAGACTAAGGGGCCCAAATCTTGGGATCCCTACATTATATTGGCCTGGAACATTATATATGGAATCTATCCTTCAGCCAATTCTATATCCAACTACAAAAAGCTGTGATAATAGGAACCCTTTTTTAAACCAGCATTTTTAGTAGAGTACCTCAGATTTCTGTCATATCACCCATAATTTGAGCTCTTTTTAGGTACCTGGTAAGGCCTCACCTTGAGTATACAGGGCAGTTTTGGGCTTGAGGCCTGAGGTAGAGAGAGTGAAGTGACATGCAACTAAACTGGTAAAAGGAATTACAAAATTTAACTATGAAAAAAGACAAGTACATTAGACAGCATTATAGACGGATATCAGGGGACTTTATCCAGATAGAAAAGAACAATAAACCAGAGGCCACCACTTTAGACTTAAGCAACTAAGCTCTCATTTGTAGCAGTGTAGGTGGTTCTTCACAGCGAGGGCAGTGAGGTTGGGGAATGCCCTGCTGGGTGATGTTATTGTGCCTTTAAGGGCTCTGGCACACGGGGGAGATTAGTCGCCCGCGATAAAACTCCCTGTTCGCGGGCGACTAATCTCCCCGAGTTGCCTACCCCTTCCATCCCACCGGCGAACATGTAAGTCGCCGGCGGGATGGCAGACGCGGCGGGGCGATTTCCGGAAATCGCCGAAAAAGCCTCGCAAGTCTTTTTCGGCGATTTGCGCGAAATCGCGCCGCCGCGTCTGCCATCCCGCCGGCGACTTACATGTTCGCCGGTGGGATGGCAGGGGTAGGCAATTCGGGGAGATTAGTCGCCCGCGAACAGGTAGTTAATCGCGGGCGACTAATCTCCCCCGTGTGCCAGAGCCCTAAGAGTGGCTTGGATGACTTCCTGGACAAGTATAATATCCAAGGCTATAGTGATCTTAGAAGCTACATTTAGTTAATATTGGTATGTGTATATATAGTTTATACTGTATATGTGAGTGTATAGTTTACTGGGGGTTTAGCTGCATTTTAAACAAATAGAACCATATATACCAGTTGAATCAATCAATCAATCTCAGATTTGTATTCAGATGGAATATTTCCAGTTATAGATGATAAATAATTTAATAAAACTACTTTTTACTGTTCAGTTTGGCTTCTCTGTAGTCTGTCTATATGTATTGCTGTCCAACAGTTTGCTGTCATTACATTAGATATCATTTCTAGGTTACAAAAAAAAGAAAACATTTTTATATCAGTCTGCATTCCCCATGCTATGTATTGTTCAAATGATATTCAGACCTAGAGGCAGCTGTTCTCTAGATTTTGTGGTACATTAAAGGGAACCATAGAGCCAGTGGCAAGGGTATATGATTTCATTAAGCAATATGATTAGCAAATCCCCATGCTCACAAGATGACAGCTGGAGAAACTGCACCAAGATTTCTTAAACCATAGGGACAGAAGGAGAAAGTTTGATGGGCATAGGCTACAATGCCTATGGTCTTTGTTGATACGCATTAAGGATTTAAGAAAGGAGAAATAGGTAAGCAGAATATGTAATTGCTCTCTGTTGTGTCTTATCAGTGGCTGATCCATACGTACTGACAGGCAGGGCTTAAGCACATTATCTTCCTGTCACAAGGCATTCATAAATAAGGAAGTGCATAGAGGGCACTCAATTGAACCATGATTCTGGCTGTTCACAGTAGATCATTTCAGTATTAAAAGGACAAAAATACCAAAATGTTATATATATGTGTGTATATATATATATATATATATATATTTATACCTACAAGATCCTGTATAGCCACCTCAGACTATAGACTATTTAAGTTTATATAAATGTTTTTGTTTAAGATTTTGTCTTTGCTTTAATACTGCAGCACATTTGATTTTTTGATGTTACTGTTTTTTTAACAAGAAAAGAAATGAATAGCCAAAGCAGCCAATCTCTTTCTTTATTTGCTTAGTTTAAAAACATCAGAGCCTTAATGCCTTATGCATTTTGGGTGCTACCACCCAAAGATCAACAAGAAAGCACATATTTGTTAGATATATACATAGTTAGTATAATGTACCTTGGCTTGGAAAATCCTGGACAGTAACTCATAGAAATCAGTGATTACCTTCTGCAAGTAGAACAATGAAAGCAAACATCTAATTGGTTACCATGGGTAACTGCGACAGGTGAAAATTTGCCCCCCCACCCCCCCATGCATAGCTTTGCTTTGTGCCCTCAGGTACTGTGGGTGATGTGGTTAGGCAAGGGGAGCAAGGGAAAAATATGTATGCCTTCCCATTATAATAATCCAGTATTGTATAATAACTCATATAAAGGGAAAGAAGAGTGTATAGTTCTATTAAATAGTTACATAGGGGTGAAAAAAGACCAGAGTCCATCAAGTTCAACACTTCCAAATAAACCCAGCACACACAAACCAATACTGATCTATCTATACACTCACATACATAAACCATATATACCAACATCAATATTAACTGTAGATTTTAGTATCACAATAGCCTTGGATACTATGCTTGTTCAAGAGCTCATCTAGGCCCCTCTTAAAGGCATCGACAGAATCTACCATTGCAACATCAATAGGAAGGGCATTCCCCAACTTCACTGCCCTCACCATGAAAAACCACTTACGCTGCTTTAAATGGAAGCTCCGTTCCTCTAATCTAAAAGGGTGGCCTCTGGTGCGCTGATCATTTTTATGGGAAAAAAAACATCCCCTATATGCCTTTAATCCCCTCGCAAGCGCCTTTTTTCCAGAGAGAACAACCCCAACCTCGACAGTCTAGCCTCATAGATTAAATCTTCCACCCCCTTTACCAGTTTAGTTGCAGTCTCTGCACTCTCTCCAGCTCATTAATATCCTTTTTAAGGACTGGAGCCTAAAACTGCACTGCATACTCAAGGTGAGGCCTTAGCAGGGACCTATAAAGAGGCAAAATTATGTTTTCATCCCTTGAGTCAATGCCTTTTTTTTATACAAAACAGCACATTATTTGCTTCAGTAGATACAGAATGACACTGCCTGGAATTAGACAACTTGTTATCTACAAAAACCCACAGATCCTTCTCCATTAAGGATACCCCAACACACTACCATTTAGTGTATAACTCGCATTTATATTATTTCTACCAAAGTGCATAACTTTGCACTTGTCCACGTTGAACCTCATTTTCCAATTTGCTACCCAGTTTTCCAATTTTGTGAAATTGCTTTGCAAAGTGCAAACTTATAGTTTTGCACAATTTAGTGTCGTCCGCAAAAATAAAAAAAAAGTACTTTCAATGCCCACCTCCAAGTCATTAATAAACAAGTTAAAAAGCAAAGGACCAAGGACTGACCCCTGCGGTACTCCACTAACAACACTGGCCCAATTTGAAAATGTTCCATTTACCACCACTCTTTGTTTTTAGCCTTGTTTTTGTGCCTTCAGTGATGTTAAAGATAGCGGGGCACATGATATAAGAGAGCTATTATAAAAAATAGTTTACAAAACATTCACGAGCTATGTGTAAAATGAATAGCTCTTTGAGGTTATGTAAAGTTTCCTTGTGATATATACAATGGATAATTTGAAGTGTTCTATCTAACTACTTGTAAGAGCACTTGTGGTATGTGCCATGTGAAATACCTTCCCTATATAATAGGGGGAACATTTGCGTCATCTTTTAAAATAATGTAAAAATGCTTACACCAAGAAAGGTTTATGGTACTGTATTTGTTGATCTTGTTTGGGATGGATATATTATTATGTTACATTTTCTCAAGTGTAGAAATTTGATCCTCTTACAATGGCACTGTTCAGAAGGAATCCATGTGTGCTAGAAATAACAGAACTTTAGGCCATGTGTGGAGCTAATATGGGATTTATATGTTGGTGGTGCTCCACCGCTTGTGGAAATAGTATGTACATATGTCACAATATTTCCAAATGGCACTCATTTAACTTGTTAGTGCTGTTTGGAAAAATTGTGACATATGGCAAGCACTGACATACAAAGTACTGTAGAGAAACATGCAATAATTTGTAAATAGCAGACTAAACTGTCCCACTTATTGTAACAAAAGTAGTGATTTCCTACATGCAACTCTGCTCTGGCAAGTGCTTATAACTGCTCTATGCAACATTTCCACAAAGATACACACTGTAGCTGTAGCAGCTCCACTTTTCCACTATTGGCTTTTGGCTAGATTGATAAAAAAATATATATTTACATTTTAGCAGTAGTAAGAAAAATCAAATTAGCTGTGAAAAATGCATTTTCCTATATTTATTCATTGTGTGAACCCACTAAAATTGCTTTATATGTTTATATAGCAGTATTTGCCAGCTTTTCTTGCTCTGGGTTTTATTAGTCCAGTAATACTGCAGTATTTGCCAGCTTTTCTTGCTCTGGGTGTTATTAGTCCAGTTATACTGCAGTATTTGCCAACTTTACAGGGGCATATTGCTTGAAAGCCAGTATCACCTTTACATATTGGCAGAATCTAGAATGTTGCTAGTACAAAAACTGACCAATCCACAGTTCTAGGGATATTTATCTATAATGAAACTACAGCATGGTTGATAACAGGATTGGCACACTGAAATCAAACATTAACATTGTATGATACAGTTCTGAGCTGTTGCAAAGTAGCGTGTCTGTTTTCTGCCTCAATCGACTGAGTAAGAAGAAGATTAATTTTAAGCTCTGATGATCCATAAGCCATTTTGCTGATACTTTTTTCACAGTTTGTGTGCCTTGCTTCCTCTGGATTCTGTATGACTGTGTGTGAAACCAAGAAACAAGAATGTAATTTAATAATCTTGCTTTCTTGTAAAGATACAAAATTTAGAATAGTGGAGGGCACTCCAGGCTAAGGTACACTTGCCCTTTAAAAACAATCCAAAAAGATATATATGGATATACAAAAATCCAGGTACTAGGATTATATACACCAACAAAACTTAAATAAACACTTTACATCAGAAAAAAATATTTCAGGGAAGTACTATAGTTAAAGAGACATTTTTATTTATCAGGTCATAATGTAGCAACAATATTGCATTTAAAAAAACATCATAATATCCGTCAATAAACAAATCAATACATACCACCCAGTAAAAAAACTGATAAAAGATATAAAGGCAGATACTCTGGATGAGAGAATACCCCAACATTTTGGCTCAAACACCTTTGTCAAGGGAGCTCCCTTGACAAATAAAAATATCTTTTTAACTATAGTACCTTCCTGAAATATTTTTTTCTGGTGTACAGGGTTTATTTGAAGGTTTTCTTGTAAAGATAAACAGAAGCCTACAGTTTTTATTACTGTATGACTTTGTGATGAGCAGTGTGTTCCAGTTGATGCAGGTGCAGTCCCATAATAATAACAACAATGTGTATTTAATGTGAGTATAGTGTATACAGTGTTGATTAGATCTGTACAACAGTCAGTGTCTAAGATCTGTTAGTCACACTGTAGGATTTACTGAGTGGTGTTGTTCATAAGGCACATATTCCCTGATTCTAAGAACATTATAATTTAGGAAAAGCTGAAGGTCAGAAGCAGTAGGGGCCTCCCTTCATTTTATTTACTATGTCTTTACTCTTATTTTATTTAATGTTTGTGGCTTCTCTCTGTTCTTTATTGATGTTTTCTGCTTCCTTTTCTTTTTATTCATATCCTGTCCTTTTTCTTTTTGCTGCTTGGAGACTCTCTGCTGTAGAAGTGTAAGTATTTTCATTTTTGGGCTTTCTCGTCTCTTCTTTTATACTTCTCTGCTTCATTTGCCTCTCTGCTGCATGACAGTCTCTTGGATTTCTTACAAAGGCTTTTTTCTGCTATTACTGAAAGAACCCCATTATTATTCATCAATATAGACTTTATGAATCTTGTGGCATCCTGTGTAGGTGGCAATATATATTCTGTCACTCTAAAACAGAGTGAGTCTTCAAGACTTCTGCATCGCGAACAGCTACCATCTATTTTCTCTATTTGCTAAGAGTTGACGTTCAAATCACTGGAGGGACAAGATATATAAATCTTTTCTATACATGCCTTGAAAGCCTTCTTAAAACAGAATGCACTCACATTTTTCATGCTGCACCTTTGCATTGCCAAAAAGCTGAGGCTTTTACCCTCATGGGAGGAGGCATTCAGATCACTCCTTCCTTAATGTGCCTGTGGCCAACTTCACCCAGAACTGTTGCTTTATTAGAATAGATACAGCATAGTAATTCAGAAACATATATATACAAACTTGCAGACAGCCTTTTTCAATATTCTTATCAGTGCAAGAGGGCTTCTGAGGGGTAGGACTTTGAGAGCACATTTACATATATGTAGAGCAGAGCTTCAAAGCCTATGGGAGATTAATAGGAGATGCATTAGTAATTCTAAACCTAATCCTCGGTTTCAAAGCTAACATTTGTACTGTATCTGACAAACATTTGTACTGTATCATTAAACCCTGATTATTAGACTATTATTAGAGTATTAGACTATTAATATTATTGTTTGATTGTTTGTTGACAAAACATTTTTTTACCATTTGAATTCAATGCTGACAGTATTAAAAAGTTGAGCTCCGTTTGTGGCTTCCCCATAAGAAAGGAGACTGGATTATGAATGCAGGGATTCATTTTCTTAATTATATATATATATATATATATATATATATATATATATATATATATATATATATATATATATATATATATATATATATATATATATATATATATATAATATACAGGAAATTAATGTAAACAATTTTCCAGGCATTTATAATATTCAGTGACTACACATGAAGAAAGTCACTTGGTATTTCCCCTATAATCACCAAGAGGATCTGCTTGTTCTCCTTTGGGATAAAATTGCTATAAAGACCTACTCCTGTTCATGTCTGATAAATAAGACCCAATACATTAGGTATAATCACAAGGAGACAGAGCATCAATGCCCTCTGTTCTAATGAGCTCAAGTTAAACTGGGAATATGTGCTTGATCTTAGTGCAGACATCCGTGGACCTCCGTTTTGTGGCAAAATATATGATGTGATGCTGCTGTCCTATTTTAAATTAGTCATGGACTTGTATGACAGGATAATTATGCACCAGTAGGAGTAAATCCATAAGATATTATGGAACTGAACACTGAGAAAAGTGAATAAGCAGAGAATAGAGAATTTCTATTCACTAATAGATTTCCCTGAGCTATGCTTTGCATTTGCAACCCATTTTTTTCTCAGACAATAGGAAAGAAAAGGGGGAGTCAGAGTGGCCTGGGAAGCTTGGGCTATAGCATAGCTGTTACATGAATAGGTAACAAACTGCTTAGAAAAAATATCCAGTATATATAAATGCCAGCTGTCAGAGATGGTTAAATAGCATTTATATAATAACAATTCCTGTGCACATAGGCCGTCTTGTGCGTCAGACTACATTCCATAGCATGAAAAGAATCAAGCTTATTGTCCAATCGACCGATAATTCGGAGCCCACACATGTTCCAAAATGTTTTATAGGATTATACTGGCACATGTATGGCCAGTTTTACAGCATTACAGCAAAACAAATGGCTGGCTGCACATTTATGATCATAATAATGGAGGCTACAGCCAAATATGGGGAGGGCTTGAAACCAGAGGCTGTAGACGATTATGCTACTCGGGGGAGCAGGAGGGCACAGCCTGAGGAGGTGCAGCTAGGACTGTTTTTACGGTCAGGACAGGGCCCAAAGCAGGCTGCACCCTCTGCTGTCCCATACCTTTCCTGTCGGAATAACATGCACAGTACAGGGGGGGAGGGGGGCGGCTATATGCCTTCCCGGCCATGTTATTTACTAATACAGCGCTGACTAATCCAGTCAGCACGGTTTTAGTGAAGAGGCAGGTTGTGGCTTATTTTGCACTTTGCATGCTGTTTCAGGTCACAAATGTGCCCTTCAAAGTAATTCTCCTAAGTTTATAGTAAGTTTAATTAAAATATGTCTCCATATTTGCAAATAAAGATGGCGTTTTTGTGTTTTTAGTTATCATTAATCATACCTATTGCCCTATCTTTACTGAATGAGGTGGGCAATATCACAGCATTACTAAATATTTTATTTTAACATCTATTCATACTTCTTAAGTCCAGAAATGGAATAAATTGCATCTCTGCCCTTCTAGCTCTCTTCCATAACGTATGCAAATGTGCAGTGCTGAGTGTGGATAAAAGTAATGTCTGTTTGTAAAGCCTGAATGGTTCAGACAAAAAATAAAAGGCCTCAAGGGCATCACAAAACCATGTCTATGAACTTGTGCATTAAATATGGCAAAACTACAGTTGCACGTTGTTATCCAGTTAACTCTTAAGTTTTTACTCTATATACTAATAGTGCAAAAAAAAAAACCCTGTGCTTTATATAGGTCGGTTTTAAAAAACTAGATAATGTTTATAGGAGAAAAAGGGAGATGTGTGAAACCCAGATGCTTAAATGTTTTTTACATCTGATTTTTTTAATGTTTTGTTCTGAAATCATTATACTGACAACCTAAGACTGCACTCTGGTATCCCCAGAGGCCCCTATTGTGTTGCGGGCCTGGATGCAGTCAATCCCTGCCCCACTGGTAGTTACACGCCTGCCAATTAGAATAATATTGGGGGAATGTATAAATTATCTTAACTAAAGATAAAGCACAATGCAAACTGTTTGTCCTTTATGCATATTTAGTACAAAATTTTGAGAACATGTAGTGCAGAGGTGGGAGGTGGACACATCAGAGAGGTATTCTAGAACTGAATATGATTACAGAGTTCAAAGCTGACTTTGTACCTGGGGTATGTTTGCCTAAAGCACTTTTTACACAAGTAAAACACTAAATTAACATTTTAAAAATGGTTTTAAGTCATGGTCAGGTCTAGGGGGACTCTATAAAATGTTCAAGGTGGATTTGAGACAAAAAAGTTTAAAAACCTTTCTTAATATTATATGTGTTTGTATAAAGGCCTTTGTTTGAATTAAGAAAGATGTGATGGAAATGTTTCTAGATTGAAGCACATATGAATAGATATGTTGCAATCATAAAATACTATCCAGTTCTAGTTTGCTAATGCTAATAATGCTATTTTAAGTGGAATTTAGCTATACTTGCCAATCTCTTACACTGGTATTAAGTTTGAAAAGGCCCCTTGCTCTCAAGAGGCAATTGGGCAGGCTGATCTCTATTTTAAAAGCAATATACATTATGGAGGCTGGACTAGCATCCGTTCTCTACATTACAATGAAGAGCCGCTGCTGCTCTCCAAGGATTAACAGGTCACAACAGAAAGCAGCCTGCCATGAATGCTATTCATTTCTGTGTTCCGCTGGATTACAGAGCACTCCATAGAATTGAAAGACTGGTCTCAATTAGTACTCCCAGAAGGCAGTACAACCCAGCCAGTGGGTCACCTTTGCCCTCAGTCTTGCACCTCTCAAAGGTGCATAATTAGTTCCCACAGTGGTTATTATTTATAAGTGGCCAATGTGAGGGTCAGAGTTTTACTGTAAGTGAAGCCTTATTTTTAATAATGCTATTCTATGAATGGAAAAAATGCAAACCTCAAATGTTATTGTAGCTCTGAAAGAAACAGTAAAGTATTTTCCTAGTGTTGCATTTTTCAGTATTTTAGCAAGCCCTTTCTAATAGCTTAATGACTCTTTACTGTGCTTTTCCCAGATGACGCCCAAGTCAAAGAGAAAGAGCATTCACAGCAGAATGCTGCGCCCAGTATCTCGAGCTTTTGGTATGTATAATGAACAAATGTCTGCCTAAATAATTCAGGAGCCAGCTAAGTTTGATGTGTCTTGGTCCAGAAAACATGCCATATAGTTTGCATTCCACTTGTAAAGAACAGAGATAAGGTCATTCCACAATCATTTCTGAAAAGCGCACAAGGCTGTTACACTTTCTTTCAGAGGGAGCTGGCAACTGCTCAGGAAGTTGTCATATTTCATGTAATGTGATTTTTATCATATTTTTATTATGCACTTGCATTGCTACAAGTACCATGGGGCTATATTAATAACATAGAAATAAACTGCATTTTTGCTTTGTACACAAGTTCCCTTTTATCTATGGAAAGACCCATCAGTACCCATTCATCTTTGTAGCCCTAGAAGGATTGGTCTCATTTGCTGGGTACATTTTGCAATCCAAAAATTACTTCTAATTTTAATTTCTCTATCTCTAGGTTTAAACTTTTACTAGCCTGGCAATAAATATTGTGTATTGTTATATTTATTTTGAAGTTGACAGCATTTGTTACTTGTCTTTTCTGGTGTGGAAAATGTTCACATTGGATATTTTATATTAGTGCACCTATACACGCACTTATAGCATAGGCATTGCATAGAGAGAGAAGGGCCCCAACTAATGGAGGCAAAAAATAAATCTGGTATTTATTTAGCCTTTTTAAAGGCATCATAGTACTGTACGTGCTACTAATTTTCTTTTTATATAGTCCTGTGCACCACAGATACATAAACTAATCATCAGTTTGCCCTAGAAAATTAGCTCTAAGCTTTTGCCTATTAGCCACAGGTAGTGTAGAAGTAGAATAAGGACACTAAGTATGACTTATGATATTTGGATTTTAGAGATGGAATTTGATTTGGACAGAGCTCTGGTGGATGTCCCAATACATATCGAGGACCCTCCCTACCCATCCAGCAGGCCAGACAAACGGACATCTGGTGGGATGGCAGAGTTACCCTCTGAAGAAGGCAAAAAATTAGAACATTTCACAAAACTGCGTCCTAAAAGGATGAAGAAGCAGCAACCAAGCAAATCCACAGTAAGATCAGATCTTGCACTGTCCAATCATTTCAAGAGGGACTAAGTAATGCCTTGTTTATTTAATTCATGAGGTTGTTGTAGGAGGATTGGCTTTTGGGGATTTTTTTTTTCTTTTTTGAGCAAAACAGACACGAAAAAAGAATGCGTCTTGTGCTTATTAGGATCAGAAAAATAACAGCCCTTTAATTGGCAATATTGTAGTATATTCTCTCTCTACAGCCCTTATTATCCAAACACAAATACATACATTTGAGCCACAAACTAAACATAATAAGTCTGCTACAAGTTTATTGACAGCGGTTCAGCATATACAATAATATAATAGCATGTAGCATACATAGAAATATATGATACATATCACCCTACAATAGAAAAAAATCACCAGAAAGCAGATACCTTTGGGCGAAGTGAGAATTACCCCAAAGTTTTGGCACAAGCCTTTGTCAAGCGGATTTCCGAGAATTTCCCCTTGACAAAGGCTTTTTCCCATAGCCTGGAGCAAAGTGCTTAACACTGGCAGTACTCAGTTCAAGAAGCATATCACAGGTAAAGGCATCATGCAGTGTACATGGGCAATTATGGCTTTATTTATTTATTTTCCCATTTCGTGAAGCTTTCTGAATATTGAGGACAAGTAGTAAGATATTTGAGGATAATAATATACTGTCTTATATATTCCTTAAGCTATAGGAGAGTCACATTTCCAAGTTATGACCAATTTAATAACCAAATATTTGAAGCAATATGTGGGCACAAACTGACCCCAAAAAGTTAAAAGAAAAATGAATAAAAATCTTTAGTTAAAAGAACTCTGCCTTCTATCAAGTAAAATGTACTGTCTTATTACAGGGGAAAATCAAATCAACCAGAAATAAACACAATTTGTTAAAATAGGACATTATGAGACATAGCATTGTCTTTATTTTGTAGGTTTTTTAATAATAGGTATCCCACACCTGTGTTGTAAGTATACACACACTTACAATTAATGTCTTTATTTGTGCACATAATAGTCGTTACATGACAAAATTCAACAATCCAGTACAAGTTTGTTGAGCTTTTTCTTTTTTTTTTTTTGCTAAGGGTCAGTGTAATAAATTGGAGCATAGATTGTGTAGCTGTTTCCATAATAACTTGCATAAACCAACATACATTATATGCTTTTAGTTTTTGTTTTATCTTGGTTGCAGATTTATACACTTTGAGTTAAAACTATTTGTTATTGAAAAACTTCTGACTCAAACACTTTATATTGTTTATTTTAGCAGCTTGGTGCTGAAGCTCCTACAGATGGTGAGCAGAATGGGCTCATGGCCAGGGTAGATGAAGGTGTAGATGAGTTCTTCAGCAAGAAAGTCACTAAAATGGAGTCTAAGTAAGTTAAATAAAAATGTAATATGTATATATGAAATATTTACTCTAATTATGTGTTAAATCCAGTCATTACTTTTTCTCTTCCAAATATTGTTGAGTCTACAGTTCTGGCACTTAAGGTACAGGTTTTGTATTTCTAGGTTCTTCTCTTCGAAGGGTCACTGGGGGAAAACACTCAAAATTGCCCCCCCCCCCCCCATTCACTTGTATAATAATAGCATTTAAACGCAGGTGCCCACTATTGCAAATGACTGCTGAGGGCTCCAGAGTTTAGTCCTCTGCCCATTGAGCTACTAATCACAAAGGGGATAAAATGGTAAGAAGCTTGCTGTGTGCTGTCACCTTAAAGGGGAAATTAAAAGAATACTTTACTTTAGACTGACATTGTCTACACAATGCCAAATTTAATTTTAAAATAATTTGTTATTGGTTATAATATCTTTTGTGGTTTTGAATCTATTAACAATTTGTTCTGCAGCCATCTAGTTGGGAATTTTCCTTACCTAACAACCAGGCAGGCCAGAATATCATATTAATTAAAATAACAGTAACAAAAAAATGTTGCCTCCCAGAGAATACTGTTTTGGTTGCTAGGGGTGGTGACTGCTGGAGAGAGGCAGAATAGTATGGCAATTAATCCAAAACCATAAAAAGTGACACCAGCTGAGAAGTTGCTTAGAATAGTCAATATAACTTTACCATACTATAATTATTGTCCCCTTTAAGTCACTTTAGAATTATGTTTAAAAAAAATGGGTGGGAAGAGGTGACTCTGGGACACATGGAGATATAAGGAACAACTTCAGAAGCTGAGATTTTGATAGGTCTGCCATAACGCAAATTTGATAAATCAGCCCTGTGCCTATAATGCGAGCCTTCACCAGTTTTGTTGTAGGCCTTTATTTGGCACTTAGACAGAGAATATTGAATGGTACAGTGTATGATAAGCGCTCATTGTTGCTGAAAGACTTCTCACTCTGTTGCTTAGTTACTTACTGAATTATTGGAAAATCCTAGTGCGGCGTAAATGTTTGTTTAATAATAAATGAGAAATGGTTTCTCATTTTAGCTAAGAACACACTTAATATTAATCAGATATAATGGGCTGTTATTCTTAGGAAAAGGAGTCTGAAATTGTAGCTTACTATATAGAAGGATATTAAGGCCAGGCTGAAAAAAACATTAATAGAAATATAAATTGATATTATAATATCTTTAAACACAACCTGATAGCTTTTTCATAATATGCTTATTGGTAATTTCTCCATGTGCTGTTGCATTTTATTTGCTTTAAATGGTCATACATATATAAAAATCCTTGTCATCTTTGTGCTTGGTGTGCTGGAATCCCTTTTACTGGTGGGTTTCAGGGGTTCATTAAGGGCAATCATAAACTACAGAAGCAGCTTGCTTATAGTGGTCACCTACAAGTGTTCATTCATAGCACAAAGCAGACTGAATTCCTTGAGAGGCAACTTTGGGCAACTTTGGGCGACTTTGGGAAACCAAAGCGACGCATATGCCATTCCACCGGAGATTTCCATTCTTGCTGGTGGGATGTCATGTCGGGGAGATTATTCACCCGCAATCGTGAAGATTTATTGAGGATGACTAATCACACTCCTTTGCCCTAAGAGAAACAAAATCTAATACATGGTATGGCATGGTATTTTGTGTAATTATACATAGATTTTTCAGCAGGTTTTTCAGCCCTTTTGTACCTTAAAGGGGTAGCCTTTAAGGGTCCTAAATACAAACATAAATAATACAAAAAAATCCAATAACAATAAATGTATAGCCTCTCAGGGCAATATATTGTCTGTCTGCTGGGATCAGTGACCCCCATTTGAAAACTGGAAAGAGGAAGGCAAATAAACTATAAAAAATGAAGACCACTTGAAAAGTTTCTCAGAATAGGCAATTCTATAACATAGAAACACAACTTGTCCATGCATGTAGCCACATACTGTTCCAGTATATACATGTAAGTGGTGCTCTATTTGGCTCCTGCTGCTCATAGAAGGAATGTATAACTCCAATCAACTATAATACATAAACCACAACCTACAGTGGTTTTGATGTTTTTTAATAAAATCTCAGCAATCTTACTATAACATAATATAAGTTAACCTGAAGGTGGACCATCCCTTTAACCATTGACTAACTATCTGTGTTGTCATTTTTCCATCATGCTGTTTTGCCTTCTACCAACTACCCCATGCTGCATCCTTCCTGCTTGTTGTTTATTGACTCTCACTCTTCCATTCTCCCCCATACCCACTCATATATTCCTGGCCCTGTTTTCCCTTTTTTTGTTCATTGTCCCCTGTTCAACCCCTTTTGTTCACAACCTTTTGTCCCTTTAAGTGCTAATGATACATATGATACATGGTATGAATTATGTAAGTACATTTTTTGTTCTTTATTAGGAAACACTCTTTTAAAAGTTTAGAATCTCAAGATGGTGGTGAGTGGGAAGAAAAAAAGAGAAGAGAATCTAGAAAGAGTGGCTTTCTTAACTTAATCAAACCTAGATCTAAGTCAGAACGATCACAGACTGTGATTATTACAGAGGAGCCCTCTTCACCCAAGGCCCCACTTAAAAGTCCTGCTCCTGATACAGCAAAAAAAGAGAAAGTGGCAGAGAGCAACGGGACAGTGAGCTCCAGTGCCAGTGCCGGCAGCAGCACCGAGAGATCAGAAGAGGTGAAAACGCCTGACTCTCTGGAGGAGAACCTCGACGATCTTACAAAGTCCGAACGAACTGACAGCAAGAGCAGTCCACAATCAGGAAGGCGGTATGGAGTCCAAGTGATGGGGAGTGGGCTGCTAGCTGAGATGAAAGCTAAGCAGGAAAAAAGAGCGGCTACTAAGGTAACAAATTTAACATATTGATCATTAGTGTAGCACACATAGATATGAGCCAGGGTACCACTGCACTGGGAGCATATAATTAGGTATAAATGTTGGTTTTCAGCACACAGGAGAGGTTTTTTACTTGCATTCTCCTTTCCCTGGTGAGGGACTGTTACATGTAGTATAGCAAGGCACTGCTTCCACGGTACATGTTTATTACTGAATTGTGCCTAATGTATAGAATGCAAACATCAGGCACATTGGCAAGAGGATGTCTTGTGTCAAATGCTGTTCTTTAAACCTTGTCTATATACACACCAGTGGTTATCATGGGAGCTGTTATTGGCTAAATCCAGCAAATACATTTTAGGGATGCATGAAATCCACTGTTTTAGGATTCAGCTGAATACCAAATCCACCACAAAAGATTTACGGGATGATAATAAGCAGCCCCCACGCAGTCTGAAAATATATCAGTTGTGTATGGCCAGCATTATTATATTTCAAGCTGCCCTACAATGGTGACAAAAAGACTGGCTTTTAATACTAGTGTTTACATAGCACCATCTAGTGGTGTACCATGGCATTAATGCCCAAGTCTTTTTTCTTAGGTAGCCTGTGCAGGATGAGCCAGTGAGCCACAGGGGCAACACTGCCACCAATTCTCACAAAAATATTTACCCAAATACTTTCGTACAGCTCTTCAGCATGCCAACAGGTCGCTTCCAAGCCACTGGTCAATGGCATCTTACAGCAGCCCGTCTGTCATTTGCCAGAATTCGCAGATTGCCAATCTGGGCCTGCTGCTACTTGTTGTTTTTTATTTTACAAACAAATCAATAAATAATAAGATGGCATGGCACGCAAAACAGCAAATTGCCCACCATAATTATGGCTGGTTGTCCCTGTCACGGTTAGTGGTATTGTGCTGTCTATGGCACAAGAAAGCAACTGTTACCAGAAAAAAATGTTTCTTATCACTGGCAATAATAAGTCAATTGATACACGTTCCTGATGCTTGTAACATTACTTGGGGAAATAATTTAGTTCAAAGGTTCATTGCCCTTCAGTATGCTGGAAGTGAGTGCTGCATGTTAAAGGAGGTCAGCACTTTGTTTTGTTAGTTAGTCTGGGGATTAATGTAGGAGCTTGTTCCTTTCATGAAAAAATTAATATGCTCTATATTCATTCAGGGTCCATGGATGCAACATACATTGGTATATCTGTGCACATAGAGCATCATATCACTCATTGTCATGTATGAGATAAATGCGGCAAAATTTCATTTTCTGAAATGTCATAAATACCACTAACTTTAGGAAAGCTTTGTAGTTTGATGTAGAAAGACATCTTTAGCTACTTAGATTCATCAGGATGTGTCCTTTACAACAATAGGTGGTTTTCCGGGGGTCTCACGACCAGGCCTGGACTGGGATTCAAAATAGGCCCTGGCATTTCAAGTACACAGGGGCCCAAACAGCGCCCCACCAGCCCACTAAATAGTGAGGGGTCCCCAACCTTTTGTGATTTAGAAATATGAGTAGTCTGGAGGAATCAGCAGAAAGTAAAGGCAAAGTTAAGTCGTCTTAATTTCTTTTACTTTGGAAACAGGTTTCAAGTAGAGTATGTATGTAGTTTGTCTTTGGGATGGTGCTTAATATTTGCTCTGCATTATAATTTATACAGATATATATATATATATATATATATATATATATATATATATATAATTATATAGTATAATTAATGAACTGGTACTGCAATTGCCATGACATGTTCTATGTTTTTTTGGGTTTTATTTTATTTAAGCTGACATTGCATTTATCCTGCCATAAGTTCTTGGTGTATATAATACATGAAATACTCGCTGTATTTACCCTGCCCTGTGGCCTTGGGGTATACTCTATGGTTGTGCAATTACCTTGCCCCGTGTTCTGTCGGTTTATATGTTAAACTGGCACTGCATTTATCCTTCCTTAGGGGGTCTTACGACCAGGCCTGGACTGGGATTCAGAATAGGGCCTGGCACTTCACATACAGAGAGGCCCAAATAACAGGCCACCATCCCACTAAATAGTAATGTCTAGGGCTGTAAATGGTTATTTGCAACAGGCAGCGTCAGACTGGCCTACCAAGATACCAGGAAAATTCCTGGTGGGCCCAGGTGTCAGTGGGCCCTCTTGCTTCTGTCTATTTAGCCTATTTCATGGTCTTTCCCTATTCCTGTATGGGAACATGAAAGCTTGATGGATGGAAGAATAGAGTATAGTATGTAGAGCAAAGAGACTAGGATGATAGAGTTTGAAGGAGGAGAGGAGGAATTCAAGTTTTGACAGTGGGCCCATTGTCCAGGGTTTTCTGGTGGGTCACTGCAATCTCAGTCCAACACTGTGCCTGCTCTTGCATTGACAATGTTCATAAACTCTCCTCTGAGACACCAGACTCCCTTTTTATCACTAAGCTAATGGAATCTTTACCTGATTCTCAGTATGAAACCAGGAAGGAGCTCTTCTTACAACAGAGAACATAAGCTTTTTTTTCTTAAATAAGCATTTTTTATAATGTCATCCTGCCATTATGGAATATACAGTTTATCAGGTTCCTAAAACTAAAGTGAGCTCTATTTATATATAAGTGCTCCAGGCGTAAGATTACTGTTGGAGGCCTCCTCAACTGGTTTATGTCCTTTCTCCTCTGTGGTACAGGGTGTGCTGGCTTCTCTCTTCTGCAGTATTTAGAACTGATCAGATTCAATAATGTGTTCTTGTAATGCACATTAGACACTTGTGCTTCAGGAAATAAAACAGTACAGTGACTTTGAAATGCCTTGCAATGTAGCATCCTAAGTCATTTTTTTTTATACACAGAAATTAGGAAACGATGTTGGCAGCAAAGATGTGTCAGATGGTCTGATTATAACAGAAAAACTAGAAGGGAGCGGAGCAGGTAAAATTGTGTGTGTGTGTGTGGGGGGGGGGGGTTACATATGTAAACTAAAATATTAGCAGCTACTGGTTTTTGGTGTGTATATCTAGCCAAAGGCATTATTTCCAACATAGTAACTGTATCTACTATTTATGGGCCAATGCTGTAAACTGAACATTTAGCATATTTTTCTTGTCTGTACTAGTTTTTAGCAGGGGTTTCATTTAACTAAATGCATAAATTCTGTTTTTAAATATAATCTAAAGTGCATGCACATTGCAGTAAATTATCAGCATGTTTGTTTGTAATGGAATGATACTGGGTTTCCATTTTTGCAGTTCCCAAATTCCATCAGCCTTCCACGGAGAGCCGCTTTCCTTTAGGTAGAGGAGAATGTGCTGCCTTAACAGCAGACAAAAACTTGAAAAGTGAAGTGAAGCCAGATGGCAGTGTAAGGTCCAAGAGTTCTTCCAGTACTCCAACCAGCCCAAAGCCACCACTTCAGTCCACAAAACCCGCCCTGACGGCACGTCCTTCTGTACCTCAGAAGCCCAGGAGCAGCTCTCGCACTGGTAAACAATTGCTTCTGGCTTAGTAACATGTAACTATATATATAATATATATGCCCAGACCCTAAAGGAATATATGTATTACATGTACAGAGAACTATGGATGTTTGAATAATGGTCAGAACCTTCTGCTAAGGATTTGTAGTAGCACTTAAATTGATTTAATCTGATGTTGCCATTCATATCCTATGTGGCCCTCCTGACTTCACACCTGCTGTTAACTGCTGCCACACACATTATGTATGCACTGACCTTGTCTGACTTTTGTTGAACTGGTTCAGTGCTTTAGTCATTCATTTTGTATGGACACTCACTATATCAATACAGGATATTTTATACTCTCCTGGAAGACCGGTGGCATCTTATTTATGGGTACTATCCTCTATTCCAGTCTTCTGTTTGCATGGGCCTTTCCATAAAGAGAGAGTGTTGTTAGCATTAGTAGAAATTAATTTTGTAGTTTGTAAAGGTATAAGATCTGTTAGAATGCTCAGGACCTGGAGTTTTCCCGATAAGGCATCTTTTCCGTAATCTGGATCTCCATTACTTAAGTCTGCTAAGAATTATTTAAATGTATTAAATTTAATTTAAGTTTATTTAAACAAATTAAACCCAATAATATTGTTTTGCCTCCAATAAGTATTCATTATATCTTGGTTGGGATCAAGTACAAGGGACTGTTTTATTATTACAGAGAAAAAGGTAATCATTTGTAAATATTTTATTTATTTGATTAAAATAAAGTCTATGGGACTTAATTCTAAGCCTTCAGGATTACGGGTTTCCAGAAAATGGGTCCCATAACTGTGTGTATATCTGGTATAAATAAATCTAAAGCAACTGGACTTTTTAAGTAATCGTTGAAGACGTTTCACTACTCATCCGAGCAGCTTCTTCAGTTCAACTGACTGGTATGGGAAGTTCTCAGCATATATACTCTTCCACTAATCCAATCACAATGATGCACTGAAACTCTTCAGAGAGGGGACACCTGAAACTCACAGAGGTGTGAATGCTTTGTTACTTTGTTACTTTGAAAAGATTACCAAAGTATTATGCAACTCATCGAAACAGGTGTTACTTGTTAGAGTTGCATGAATGGATATGTGAAGAGTTCTGGAACTGCCGAGGTACAGATGTTAGAACAGCTTTGTATGTAGCAGACAGATGGTGTTAAAGGCCCCCGCCTTTGTTTTGGGATGGATTCTCAAGTTTTTGTCTGTGTGTTGCTAGGTATAAAATACACAGGGATGTGGTGTTTGTTGAAAATTCTCCTGAGTTTCTCCGAAACTCCTGCTACATATGGGATGACTATATTGCGCCTACTCTGTCTCAGGATGGTTATTCCTTTTGGTGTTCCTGTTGAGCTTAGTTTCTGTTGTTTTGACAAAGGCCCAGTCTGGGTAGCCACAAGCTTTCAGTGCTCCTCTGAGATGTTTTTTATTTTTTGTCCCTGGACTCTGTTGTATCGGTTGTCACACTTTCCGCCCTGTGGTGTAGAGTTCTAATGACTCCCAGTTTGTGTTCCAGCGGATGGTGGGAATCGAACAACAGATATTGATCCATATGAGTGGGTTTCCTGTATACTCCTGTTTTGGAATTACCCCCCTCTTGGATGGATATCAAGCAGTCCAAAAAAAAGCAAGTTTGTTCTCATGGACATCCTCCCTCGTGAACTTGATGTTATTGTCCACTGAGTTAATGTGTTCTAAAAAGGCCGCCACTTCATTGGATCTGATTTTAACCAAAGTGTCATCTACATACCTGAACCAGTGACTTGGTGTACTGTAGTTCCATTGAATGTAAGTAAGTGGTCTTTTTTTGGACAAAGAAGACCGCTGGTTTGAAAGAGGTGTAAAAGAGGCTTTTCATGTCAAAGTGGAGAAACCATCCCTAAACAGAGGCAGGGGCCTTTGACACCATCTGTCTGCTACATACAATGCTGTTCTGGCAGTTTCAGAACTCTTCACATATCCATTCATGCAACTCTAAAAAGTAACACCTGTTTCGATGAGTTGTATGATACTTTGGTAATCCTTTCAAAGTAACTCCAAAGCATTCACACCTCTGTGAGTTTCAGGTGTCACATCTCTGAAAAGTTACAGTGTACCATTGTGACTGGATTAGTGGAAGAGTTCATATACTGAGGACTTCCCATACCAGTCAGTTGAACTGAAGAAGCTGCTCGGATGAGTAGTGAAACGTCTTCAATGATTACTTAACAAGTCCAGTTGTTTTAGATTTATTTATACTAGATATTAATATTGTGAAACTCTTTGCAAATACATTGTCTGTTTCAACAATGTGTGGAATTCTTTATAACAATAACAGCTTGTAGTAAAATGACAGTAGCTGCTTTGGTACATGGCAGAGAGAGAGAGAGAGAGAGAGAGAGAGAGAGAGGATTGTGCCTGTACACAAAGATCTTCATAGTCAATTTGAGGCACACATAGAACCTCTATAGTAACCAGTTTATGGAGAAATGTAATAAAAACTGTTAAAGGAATGATAACAATATTATATTTATGGGAACAAAGTTTCTTTGACACTAATTTAATATGAGATTTGAGAATCTGCAAAAGTATTTAGCAATTTATCTGCCAGAAGAAACATTTTATGCATATTATAGGTTGGGGAATATGTGAAAATGTTGTACTGGGAAAGTTGTTATTTTGGGACAAAGATTGTAAAATTCATAGTGTAATAACTCTCAATTGAACAATATGAAATGCACATTTTTACATCACACATGTTTGCACATTCATAATCTTTTACAATTTTTATTATAACCCCCATTATATCAGAACATTAAAAATTGTGGAGCTTTGCCCACTGAATACAGATGGAGTCCAAAGAGCCAAAGGATAGCAAATTAAATTTGAAGAGGGTATCCATTTTGTTACAACAGTAACAAGGATTTTATGATTTAGGGCAGTGTGATATATTTTGTTCTCATTTGCTTTGAATCTCTATAGATGATGTACCAGAATCCCCATCTGGGCTGTGCTCCCCAAAATCAGCCCTTATCCCTCCAATGCTGAAGAGAGTTCCGTCAGACAAGGAGAGAGATGGGCAGATGAGCACTTCTGCTGCTGCGAAACCGTTGCTAGAGGAAGGTGAGCTAGAATTTGCAGTATAATATGAGAATACGTAAACAAGATTCAAATATCAGATTACCAGTTTCTTGCATAGAACAAATATACTTCACTAATTTGTGGTTGTCTGGTTCTCTACTGAACTGCAGTCTGCATCATTTTCCAAAAGCCAATAACTGTGTAATACAGACAAGAAAAATAATAAAACAAAAGTATGTCTGGGTGTGGTCGTAAAAAAGGCAAAGGGGGGACAAGAAACACATGGGACTTGAGAATTGATAAGATGTCTTTAATTTTATTTTAGTTAGCTTAGTAGTGAGCAGCTGTTAGAATATAACTTGGAGAGCAAACTATTCTCTTTGGTTGGTTTATAATGTAAACACAGGGAGGTTACAGTTAAGCAGCATAAATATGTAGTGTCCAGCATTTGGGAAGAGTTTGAACTAGCATGATCATTGCTTAAAGGGTGAGGTAGCAATGATATTCATCATTCCAAATATTAACTTATGTGCAGTTTATAATGGAACTTGAAGCACTGGTGACATTGCAGTATTGTTTAGGTGCATGCTACTTCTATAGATGTTTATACTGTGAGTAGAAACAGCTGAACTCCACTAGTGAGTATGCTTTCCATAATCTCTTGGCACTGTGCTTGGGTTGTTGCCTGTTCTTTGAATGTGGGCCAGATTTGACTCCTCTTACCTCATTTTATTGCATTCTGGTCTAAACATGTAGTATAGTGATAATATGGTTCACTATATGGGAAACATTGGACAGCATTTCTCTAAATGTCCATGCACCCTGCAGTAGAATTTAATCAGATGAAGAATACAAGTCTTTTGAATTCATACTAGGCTGGAATTTCTGTTAATCTCCTAGCCCAGTGCTGTCCAACTGGCGGCCCGCGACCCCCCTCTGTGTGGCCCCCCACCTGTCTGGCTGCTTTGATGGCTTACTCTTGTGTAAGCTTTGAATGGTATCAGTACTGTGATTAACTGCCCCCCCCCCCCCCCCCCCTGCATGGTTCTCACCTCAGATTCAGGCTGTAATCAGGCTGTATTGTTTAAATATGTAATCCCCTGTGTTGTTCACACCTTTTAATCTCTGCATTGTTCACCCCCTGCAGTGTTCACACCTCAGGCTCAGGCTGTAATCACCCCCATTGTTCCCCTGTTCACACCTCAGGAGGAGTAGAAACCCACAAATAATCCCTGCACACTACAAAAAGAACATATACTGAGGTGGTACTGCAATTAAAAAGTTTTTTAATATGTAGTTATTGTGCAGACTGTAGGAGCAGTGCCAGCATTGTGTCACTGTATGCTGCCTGTGTGTGCCATACACACAGGCAGCATAGGGCAAGCAGAGTATGGCACACACAGGCAGGGTAGGGAAGGCAGAGTATGGCACACACAGGAAGAGTACGGCAGGCAGAGTATGGCACACACAGCCCAAGTTTGGCACAAACCAGCCAAGAATGGCACACACAGTGAAAGTATGGCACACGCAGGCAGGGTAGGGAAGGCAGAGTATGGCACACACAGGCAGAGTAGGGCAGGCAGAGTATGGCACACACAGGCCAAGTTTGGCACAAACCAGCCAAGAATGGCACACACAGTGAAAGTATGGCACACGCAGGCAGGATAGGGAAGGCAGAGTATGGCACACACAGGCAGGGTAGGGTAGGCAGAGTATGGCACACACAGGTAGGGTTGGAGAGGCAGAGTATGGCACACACAGGCAGGGTAGGGAAGGCAGAGTATGGCACGCACATGCAGAGTAGGGCAGGCAGAGTATGGCACACACAGGCCAAGTTTGGCACAAACCAGCCAAGACTGGCACACACAGTGAAAGTATGGCACACGCAGGCAGGGTAGGGAAGGCAGAGTATGGCACACACAGGCAGGGTAGGGAAGGCAGAGTATGGCACACACAGGTAGGGTAGGGAAGGCAGAGTATGGCACACACAGGCAGGGTAGGGAAGGCAGAGTATGGCACACACAGGCAGGGTAGGGCAGGCAGAGTATGGCACACACAGGCCAAGTATGGCACAAACCAGCCAAGAATGGCACACACAGTGAAAGTATGGTGCGCAGGCAGGGTAGGGCAGGCAGAGTATGGCACACACAGGCAGGGTAGGGTTTTTGCTGTACTACAACCATTAATATGGGTATGGTCATGTGATAACATGGGTGTGGTTTCAAGTGGGTGCGGTTTCAAAAAGGGGAGTGGTCAAAACTGGCTTCCATTATCGGCCCTCCACCACGTAGGTCGGAAAAATTCCGGCCCTCGGTACAACAGAAGTTGGACAGCACTGTCCTAGCCTATGAGGAACAGACACATCCACCTTTTCCTTCATTGGCAGTTTAACTGTGTGACAAGAGAGCCTCTTTATAATACAACATGCTTATATGAAATGAAAGCATTTAACTTAGTATTTGTCTGAACTTCCCATAAAGAATATGAATAGCTGTTATTTATAGTATTTAATGTAAGTAAAGTTCAGTGTCATACCTGTTGCTTTAAATGATAGGAACATTGGGGAAGTTGTGCTCACCACTACATTTCAGACCATTGGGCAGGGGTGCAATGAGGCTGTGACCACAAAATTCATACAGACAGAGATAAGAGATCCTCTGCATTCACCCATAATCAATATATATAGGACATTCTCCTCTGCATTAAGCTGCTAAAAATGCCCTCCTCTTTAAGCAAAAAAGGGATTGTTTGTCTATATATTGCAATATACTTCAAGCTGGCCAACTACGTCAAACCATCCAATTTATTAAAGGACATGTAAAGCCTACATTTGCCTACAATGTATATCAGTTGGGCATGGCATCATTTGTACTGCATATATCCCCTCCGCTTGCCAGCACCATCACATTTTCCTAAAGCAAATAGCAGCTTTCACCCGGTGGCCATTTTTCCTCTCATACATAATCAGATACATTTAAATCTGCAAACAGCATACACACACACACAGACCCTTATTCAGCATACATTTCATCAAGAATACAGGCTCACACAGGCACAACTGTCTTTGATAAAAGTTCTGCTTTGTTTGAGCTGAGCTCAGGAGAGTTGGTTGGGAGAAAAAAATTGAAGCAGACAGCTAGAGCTGAGTTTCTATGGGAACCAGCAATGCAGTCTCTTCATTGGCTGCTAGACTGGGGGGCGTGATTAGTAATCTGAGTTTAGAACAAATGAGCATGCACACAAGCCAGAAGTCAAAGCGAGTGGGTTACAGGAGGAGAAGGAAATCTAAGTGATTAAGGAGATGTTGCAGCCTTACAATTAACCTCTGGACAACCAGTGTGGCAGTCATTGAAAGATTTCAAAGAGGCTGTTCACTGATCAAATTTTTGTATGCAGGGTTTACATGTCCTTTAAGAATTTTACTGCTTCGTTATACATTTTACAAAGGGGCTGAGTTTTAACATTGGGGACCAACATCACAGGTTAGCAATTAGATATAAAGGGTCACCTACAAGTTAGAAAACAAAATAAAGATCTGATTGGTTGCTAGTGGCAACATCACCGGCGATGTTTGTCTCCAATGTTGATAAATACACTGGAGGGCTGGTGGAGGGCTGTTTGGGCCTCTGTAAACTATAAATGCCAGGGCATTTTGATTCCCAGTTCAGACATGGGCAATCATCTGGCCTTTTAATTGTCCCAGTAAGAGTGCTAATTCTCCCTTAGCACTAAGTTGAAGACTCAGCACACTTCTGTTCACCATAATTTCCATTTGTACTGAAGCCCATAAAAAGCATCATAATCTCCATTCCAACCACTACTTGCCAGGCTTGAAGAGAAAGCAAAATACGTGAAGTGGGACAATGTTATTGGGGAACCAGGATTTGAAGACTATTGGAACAAAACTGTTGATCAGCTAATGAGTTCAACTTGCACTTAACTGTGAATGTGTAGAGCACAAGCTCTTGTGTATCAGCTCAATGTGAGGGGATAGGTTCAGTTGCTTCAAACCATGAGGGCAGCAGCTTTGGCTGTAGCTAATCATTAAGTCTTGTATTCATGAAATCCCCATATTTAGCTTAAAAACACTGAATCATAAGCATCTTTTTTTTTTATTATCTTAATGCAATGTTGATATTTGCACAGTGACATGAATTATTTTTGCAATTGCTCTCATTTAGTTCCTTTGATTGAATATTTGCTGTTTCCACCTCTCCAAGCAGTAGGTGTCGCACTAAGCACAGCAGTGATTACTTGTATCAGAGTATTGCTTATTTATATAGCAGTCCTCTCATACTGAACCCCTGTACAGAAACATCTGCTGTAATACTGAGTTAGTAACTGTGATTTTACAGAATGCTAACTTGTTCCTTGTATATTTTGGTGATTCTTTAATCATTACTATGGCAACAAACAAGCCCATGATTCCAGCAATGGTATGTTCTTATTCTGATCATAATGCGAGCAGCTTTCCACATCTGTCAGTTCTATACTCCCCTCATCTTTCTGCTGTTCAGCTCATTAAGCTGAACTGCAGACATCTCCTACGTGCCAGCCAAATATATCATGTTTCTCAGGATAGGATTTCCCATCATTTAATGTGGCTTTGCTAGGAGTTCAGGAAAGATCATTGGGCATAAATAAGGTATTGGAAATGTAATGAGGTTTGCAAAGTCTAAAACCTTTATTGCATTACCCCATTAATATCCCATAACAACCAATCAGATATTAGCTTTGCAGGCTTTTCGTTTTGGGTTATTAGACCTTGTGCATTATTACATTTATTATTGTTATATTACCCCAAAGTGAAAGAGTTAAAGGGGCAGTTCACCTTCAAATTAACTTTTAGTGTGCTATAGGCATTTATATTCTGAAACAATTTGCAATTGGTCTTTATTTTTTATTTTTTTATGGTTTTATATTTATTTAGCTTTTTGTTCAGCAGCTCTCCAGTTTGGTATTTCAGTACCTATCTGGTTGCTAGGGTCTTATATACCCTAGCAACCAAGCAGTGGAAGAGTTAAAGGAGCAGTTCACCTTTAAATTAATTTAGGGTCTTATATACCCTAGCAACCAAGCAGTCAGATGAATGAGAAGTATGAAAAAGAATAGGAAGAGGGCCTGCATAAAAGATAGGGAATAAAAAGCAACAATAAAATTGTAGCCTCACAGAGCAATAGTTTTCAGCTGTTGGGCTCAGTAAACACCATTAGAGAGCTGGAAAGAGGCAAAAGAGTAAGGCAAATAATATTATAAAAATAAATAATGAAAATCAATTGCAAAGTTGCAATACCTGCCACACTGGTTGTCCAGAGGTTAATAGTAAGGCTGCAGCATCTCCTTAATCACTTAGATTTCCTTCTCCTCCTGTAACCCACTCGGCCCCCTCCCCCAGGAATTTGCTATGATTTCTGTCTTGTGTATATTCTCAGTTGTTCTAAGTTATATAGCATTTATTTAGTATTGATATATCACATTAAAATCAAATTAAAAACTTGGCTGGCCAGCCTACCTTATCCACAACCACATATAGTTACATCCATTTAAAACCATAAATGCACTGTATTAGATTGTTTAAAAACACAAAAAACCTTATTTCAAAAACCTTAAATAGCAAGAAAAAGGAGAAAAAGAAGAAGAAAAAAAAAAAAGTCACTAAAACTGGATATTCCTCTTAAGGAGAGAGGTATTGTGTTCTCTATGCAGGTTCCACTTCAATTATCCTGGTGGGGGTTGGTGAGAGGGAAAAGTTCTTAATTTGCAGAGTTAATTCCCTTTATATAGTCAAGCAAGATTTTTATAAAGACCAATGTCTCTTATAAGTGTCCGTGCTGCTGTATATAACAAAGAATTATTACCACAGTCTTTAGTGGCCAATATAGTTGCACAAGTTAGTGAATTAATTGATGTTACTTATATTTTTGTTTTCCACCACCACAGGGTAATTTTACTTCCAGCCTACAGCAACGACTACTATGGGGCATCCCCCAGTCGTTATATCCGTGTAACATAAATTTTATAAAGGATGAAAAAACAGAACAATCTCACCCAGTTTTAGCACGTTCTTTGCAGCACTCGCTTAAACTTCACCGCTTGCTTTCACTCGCATTAATGACCGTCTCCACCTGTTCACTTTCTCCCACCAGTAATGATGTTACTCGCTCCCACCTGCGACACTTCACCTCCTCTCTCCTTCATCCAAGATAGCACACCTTGTTAGTATCGTGTGTGTTCCAGTGGAACACAATAGCGTTTTCTCCTTCTCAAGCAATAGATAACTATAATGTGGTTAAATAAATTAGAATTGTGCTACGCGTTTCACTCAGTTATGAGCTTCCTCAGGCTTTTTCCAATTAATTTACAAAGTTTAACCACTGTTTATTTTGTCTTCTAAAGCAGCGCGCCCACCTTCCTCATCAGAAGTATCGCCAAAAAAGGGTCAGAGCCAAACTCCAACAGAGGGTCCAGAGCAGAAACCCAAGGCCTTAAGCAAAGAAGGTCAGCAGCGAAGCAAATCCTGCGATTCGGGAGAGGAAGTTGATAAAGAGTTTGTTTTTATATAATCATTCCAATATATAGAAAGAGATAATATCAGTTTAGATATATGTTTATTTTAAAGTTCAGCGTTTCTTAGCGTCATTTATGTGCGTTCTCAAAAACTTGTTTCTCATTGTTAAACCAGAATTTTTATTTTGTTCCTGTACTTGAATATGTTCAAAGTGATTGTTCTATATCAGACCTGTCAAACGTCCAGCCATTTAACTCTTTAAACTACAAGCCCCTGCATTCTCATTTACCCAACAGCTGCCTGGGAATTCTTGGTGTTTTAGTTCAGAACTGATGGAGGGCTAAAGGTCTGGCATTTCTCTGTTTCACTCAACAAAACCATGTCCCACCTAACCCTGAAAGTTGCACAGCGGTCCTTCAATAGCTCCAGCAGTGCAGAGTCTCTTTCAGTAGGCAAAGATGTCAAACCCCAGAACTTTATATAAATATATATGTAATGAGTCCATGAAGTTGTAGCAGCAGTGCATTGTAACGTTCCCTACCGGGTAACTAGGATGCAGTTAATATATAGAGAGTGCTAAAAGTTAAACAAGGCAAGAAAAGGACCAACCATCTATGTTGGGAAACACATGTTTTGTTACTTCCTGATTCCCTCAAGCAGATTTCTCTGCCAAAGTCTGAATAATGCTACTTTGGATAAATAAAGTCCCAATGCCGATCCCAATTGAATCAAAGAGTAGACTGTACAGATGCAGCACTCTTACATGAGGGGCTATTAAAGACTTCTAGGGTTGACTGCAGCATGGACAAAATTGTTGTACCCATAGAGTGCTCTTTATTAGTGTATGTGGCACCTGATTAGAACTGCTGCACTGTTGATATGTATTGGATACAAATTAAATGTTTTCACTAAATTATTTGGACAAAGGAGACCTAAGCTCTGGCAACATAGATATTATTATATATTATATATTAGTTGATAATATTCCCTGAGGGGGGAATGAGGAGAACTTAGATCTTGGTTTTAAATCAGACCCACAAGTGAGGAGCTGGAGTCTTCTTAAGCAATGAGAACTTTGTGTGTTATGCAGATTAAGGTGACTGGCTGCCTCTTTAATACTTTGAAATAGTAGCATTGTGCCGAGCTGCCCTGTGTGCAGTGTGCCCTTTACTGAATGCCTTTCATATGGATCTTATTTTCAAGGTGGGTCTAGAGATCTTAAGTATACCTATTATTTTACCTAAAATGACTCTAAACAGCCCCCAAAATGAAAAACCTCTCTCCTTACATTGAATTGATTCTAAGATAGAAGCGTATCTAGGGTAAAGTGTCCTTCTCCTTTAAATGGGAAGGTGATCTCCTGTACATGCTTTCTTCCTCCTGATCCAATGGAAATCAATCAGGCATGCGCAGTAGGCAGCTCTTTTACTTCCTATTCACACTGGAAGGAAGGCTTAGTATACTAAAGGGGGTGGAGCTTCACAGTGACAGGTTTCAGGAGCATCTTTAGCTTCTATCTTAGAAAGGACATCAGACTCAATGTAGGGAGAAAGGTGTGTCATTTTAGGGGCTGGTTAGAGTTGTTTAAGGGATCTTAATATAAAAAGGTTGCTAATCCTTTAATACATTGTAAAATCACCTACAGGCATTATTGTGACTGCAACTGAGGTAGCAAATAATATGTCCATGTCGACTTACATGTGACCGATACTACACTCATCCAAAAGTATCAGTATATGATTTTTTATGTATGCAATTGCACATTGTAATTATATTAACAGAGCACACTAATGGAAATTTGATTTGTATAAATGGTAAATATATATATAAAATCCTTTTCTCTATATATATTAGATGCTCGGATATAATTTCACATCCTCTGGTAGGAAGTCTCCTTTCTTTAGTTGTACATATGGATAATCCAGTTCCTGCACTTATCTCCAAGCACAAAGGTGACAGAATATTAATCAGGACCTCTCTTTGAATTTGAGTAAATCATTACTGACAGAAGCGATGTTATTATTAGTTGTGTATATTATGTGGCTCTGTCCGGTGTTACGTCATTTTTATTTCGCTTTTATGACATCACTTTGAAAGATAAAGTTGTTAACTTATGTAAATAAAGAAAGAAAAAAATGGTTTTGAAAACACAATAAGAAAACACAATAGATATTCATTTATATTACGGGCTACGAGGGTTTTATTCATATGTATATTTGTATCAATAAAACAGTTTTACATCTTTATTGGAATTCTCGATTCTTTCATTAACGCGATTGTCACACATGAAACAATCCATCCCACTTATTCTCAGGCCATGTTACACTCTCTGTAGCTTCAGAAGCCGATATTGGAGACCTTCTGGGACATTTTATTTACATATTTACAGACAAATGCATTCTATAGATACTCTATTTCAATTCAGAAACAGCTGTCCCTGTGCATGATGGTGTATATCCACTCATCCAAAAAGCTCATTATCCGATGTACTCAATGAAGGGAATTCTAATGACTAACAGGATAAAACACACTTTATTCAGAGAACTGAGGGTTTGGGCAGTTGCTGAATTTAATAGAAATGCAGAATTTGTTTTAAGTAACTTTCTTACGTGAAGTAAAAAAAAATGTAATTTTGAAAAAGCACATTAAAGGAGAAGGAAAGGTAAAAACTAAGTAAACTTTATCTGAAAGGTCTATTCAAATACAGCCATAAGCACTCACAGAAACTCTGCATTGAGTCCTCTATAAAAAAAAAACAGGATTTCTTGTCTCCTTCCTTGTCTCTGTAATTCCTGTGCCAGAGTCTGAGCAGCTCCCTCCCCTCTCCTGCCCCCCCCCCCTCAAGAATGCTAAGAACTCACTCCCCCCCCCTTAGGAATGTGTGATCTGAGCCAGTCAGCAGGAAGCTTCCTCATAGTCTTACAAACTGGGCATGTACTGGGGCCTTAGTCTTGGTGCAGGAGTGAGGCATTATGGGAATTTTCTTTACACAGCTCAGTGTTTTTTTCCCTATAAGGCTTCTGATCATCTGAACAGGAGAAATGTCGGGAGACTTAAGGGCACTATTGAGACAACTGAAGGTATGCCTGCAGCTTGAGATTAACTCTTTATTAGCCTTTCCTTTAAGATTTTTACTGCCTCCCACCCAAAAAGGAAAAAAAAACATTTGATCTGTAGATAAAGAATGTTGGTTTGAAAGTGTCAGGAAATATTAACTGTCACATTCTGTTCTAACAGCAAAGAGAAGGGGACTCTGGTGATTCCAAAGGAGAAAATGGTTTAGTTGCAAAAATGTTTTTAATAGCATAGCACAGATCAAAATCATATACCAAACCTGCACATCGCAGAGCTCATTTACTATTCCCAGGGCAGAGCATAAATTGATAAAATAGGTGCAAAGCTCCATGTTTTCCCACACTTTTCACCTTGTCCCAAAATAGGAGTGCAAGAACCTGCGGGAGGCAAGTAGGCTTTCCCACTCTCTACCCACCCCCTAGTTGCTGCATCATATTATAGCGCACAGGCACAGGAAGCAATGGAGCCTTGTACCTACCCTATGGCTGGCAGTAAGGACAGGGCCTGTGTTTCATGCCAGATTTTTAATCTGGGAGCAAGCACTTCTTGAATAAGCCCTAAGGGGTACAGTTTTGTGCTGCTAATTGCTCTTGTACTTACCTCTGTGGCACCAATAAATGACTTCTAGCATCTTTTAACCTTCATGCATCTTAAAAGAGCTAAATATGGAACAATGGATTCATAGGTGCAAGACAAGAATTTGGTTTTTGGAATGTATATATGATTTATAATAAACATGACCAATGCTAGAAGAAATGGAAATGAACAGATGTACCAAAAGGTGTTCCATTTTCATCTGGAGGGGCTGAAAGCAGTTGAGAAGAACTGAGATGAAAGAAAGGAAGACCAAACAGTGTTATTTAAATAAAGGATGTTACATGAACATAAAGGAATCCAGTTGCTGCTGGAGTCTGTAATGTTTCTGTACCAGTGATATCAGTGGTTTCTCCATGTCCTGCTGTATTTTTGCCTATTAAGTTTACTGTTTTCTCTGGTATTACTGATGGTCTACTAAACTCTGCAAACCTTTTAATCAAGTGGACTTAATGTGCTATTTATTTGCTTGATGTATATAAGAGTATTTTTAATTAGCTTCATACCTTAAGTAACTATACTCTATATCAGGGATTCCCAACCTTTTTTATCTGTGAGACACATTCAAATGGAAAAAAGAGTTGGGGAGCAACACAAGCATGAAAACATGTTCATGAGGGTTCCAAAAAATGGCTGTGATTGGCTATTTGGTAGCCCCTATGTGGATTGGTGGCCTACATGAGGTTCTGTTTGGCAGTACATCTGGTTTTCATGAAACCAAACCTTGCCCCCAAGTTAGGAATACAAAAATGAGCACCTACTTTGAGGCCATTGGGAGCAACATCCAAGGTGTTGGGGAGCAACATGTTCCTTGTGAGCCACTGGTTGGGGATCACTGCTATATATGATTAATTTGGAACCCGCAGACCAGTGATCCCCAACCAGTGGCTCACAAGCAACATGTTGCTCACCTCTCCCTTTGATGTTGCACCCAATGGCTGTAGGAGCTTATTTTTAGATTTCTGACTTGGAGGCAAACAAAAAAATGTTGTTTAGCTAGTTAAATGCACATTGGAAACCCAAGAAATAAAGTTAGTGTAAAGTAAACACTACATTAAATGGTATAGAGAAAACCCCCCCTATTGATCAATGGGGGGTAGAACAACTAAATTCTGCATGGAGCCTATGATTAAGTGCTGGGTAAGGATGAAACGCGTTTGGCAACACATGTAAGGGGTTACTGTTGTTTTTTAATGGATTAAAATAAACTTGTACTTTTTTACTAACTCTTTACTAACCTATACAGGCAGGAGTGGAACCTGACATGCAAAGACCTACATGTAGCCAGGGCTGTGCTTTTTTTATTTTTGGAATATTAAACACTTACTTAAATTGACTTATCTAGGTTTGCATAAAGAACAATTAATACACAACCACATATGCACACACAAACAATACCGATACCTTCATAAACTCACACCATTTTCATCTATTTTGGCTGTAATACAGGCAAGTCCAGCAAGTGATAGGTTAGAACACAGGGTACATTGAACTCTCTTTTAAAGGATGGGCCTTCGCTATGGGGAAGGATTGTTATAGATGATATTGTTGAACTACACGTCCCCCCACTCCCCAGCTGTGTGCTTGCAATCCCCCCTTCTGCCTGCCTGAAAGTGGGGGGGGGCTAACAAGTGGCAGCCCCAGTGGGCCCCTGGCACTCCAGTCCGACAATGGTACCCAGTAATGGTGAGTGGAGCTCTGAGGGAGGGGGGAATTAGACAAAAGACTTCCATGTGGCAGATTCTCATCCAAGACAATGGGGGGAATTCACAAAAGTGGAGATAGCCCTTTGTTGGAGTAAAAGTGGTGGAAAAAACTGGTGGTAAACAGTTTCTCCAGATTCACAAACAGAATTCTGCCTAAATTCTGACTCAACCACCACTTTTCCGTTTTTGGTGAAAAAAAAAAAACAGTTTACAGACACTTTTGTGAATTTGTCGTTTAAACGACCAATTCTAAGCTCTTCTGTTTTGTTTTGTTTCACCCAGTCTCCGTTTCACCCAGTCTCCATCTAACACATCTGGTAGGGGTCCCATTGGGGGATCATTAACATATTAATGGGGATTAGCAGACTATTGTTAGGGGTCAAGTTTCTGTCTAACCCTAGAACAATAGATGCAAAAAGTCTCATTAACATTTTATAAACAAGTAAAACACTAATTAAAAAATAAGTTTAATTTATATCTTATATATAAAAAGTTTTTACCTCACATTTGCATGATTATGCTAGTTTTAGCTTAAACAATGAGACAATAAGAACATTTTGTGTGAATATATTGTAAACATTTTTATTTAAAGGAAAAGTAAAGCCTCCCAGGCAAGTGTTTAGTTTTAGCAGCAGTGCCCCCTCTTTAATCACTTCACTGATATTTGCCCCAAATTATCTGTGCCCCCATAGCTTGTCCAGAACTACAGAGCTGCTTGACAGCATTGGCCCCCACCTGTTCCCAGCAGCCATCTTGGGGATCAGCAAACAGCACATGCACACTGGCACCCAAACTGGGATATTGGGGTACAGGGTTGGACTGGCCCAACAGGTTACTGGATAAAAACCCAGTGGGCCCTAGTCCTGTTGGACCTCTATTCACCGGGTATGTTGGTGTGTGGGCCGGATTGCTGCTGCCCAGTAGTGAGTAGGGGCTAGAGAAGAAGGTGTTTAGACCCTTAAATCTTGTTGCAGAAGTGGCATTACACAGAAATATAGAAAACATTTGAAAGCCCAGCTTGTCCTGAAAAAAATGATGTATAGTTTCCCTGGCAAATTAAAATTACCCCTCAGGAAATGCCCCCAAAGTGAAATGACAAATTGCATATGAAATGCAAAATCCCAAGGCTCCTGTAGCTGTGGGACTGGGTTTGATGGCACCGACAGATTTACTTACAGCTAAAGGCAAATTCATAAAAAAAGGTTGTGAATTAGGTGGAAAATCCGACAAATCTATCTCCACTTTTATTTTGTCTCAATATCACCACTTTTGTGAAATCTCTCAATGTCCTGTGCCACAGGCCTAGTTGTGAGTTGACATAAATGAGTGAATAAAACAAACTTTCTGCTGCCACTCAGAAACCTACACTATGGGGCACATTTACTAACCCACGAATCCGAATCCGAATTGGGAAAATTCAGATTGGAAAACGAACATTTTGCGACTTTTTCATATTTTTTGCGATTTTTTCGGCGCCTTTACGACTTTTCGGAAATTGTCGCAACTTTTTCGTTACCAATACGATTTGCATGAAAAAACGCGAGTTTTTCGTAGCCATTACGATGCGCTCGTATCTTGTCGCGACTTTTTCGTATTGAGCGCTCGTAAGCGGCGGGCGAAACTTTCAGACTTAGCATGATTTTGGAAGCCTCCCATAGGACTCAATGGCACCCTGCAGCTCCAACCTGGCCCAAGAAAAGTCACCATACTGAAGCTTGAATGAATCCGAATCTTTCGTACTCGGCGCGAAGGCTACGAAAAAGTCGCGACTTTTCGCGCAAGTAGTAACGCTACGAAAAAATCGCCAGATTTTGCGCAACATTTGGAATGGCAATGAAAAAGTCGCAACAATTTTCCGAAAAATCGCCAAATACCGATCATTACGAAAAAAAACGCAATCGGACACATTCGGCCCGTTCGTGAGTAAGTAAATGTGCCCCTAAGGGTTTATTTATCATGCTGTGTAAAAAAGCCGTAATCAGATCCGCCAAATCACAGTCTGATTGCTAGATATTGCTATGTAATAATAACGTGTATCAAGCTGTTTATTGATTTTAAAGTAAGTAATATTATTATAATCTAAAAGAATGGGGTGCTGCTTTAAATTAGTGCCTTGAATATAGGGGTATAATGCCTTCTATATGTTAGCAGGGCATTACTAAAGGATGTATAGTAAGGAAGATAATGTGGGGGCTGCATGCAATGTTTAATATAAAGGCGTTAGTTACATCTGCTGGGACGTGTGCCACATGCCCTATTCTGGGGGCAATTGTGTGGCATCTCCAGTGTTAGATGAACGTTATTTATAAGACATTACAATAATATTAATATTTATATGAATATATTTACAGGTTTGAATGATCTGACTGATGTTATCTGCCTTTATATCACAACTCTTGTTTTTGGAGCGAGGGTTTTGTATCTTGGTCCTATTGACTTACTTTAACACTCAAAGGAAAATCCAAGAAAATACAGATAAAGTTAAATAATAAAGTAAAGTGGTATATAGAGACTTCCCCCTAGTGATCAAAGGAGGGTAAGACAACTGAAATTAAATTACAAACTCCAATACCACCAAAGAATTATAAAAAATACAAATTTATTTTAATCCATTTAAAAACAACAGTGACCCCCTAAATACATGGCTTAATGGAGTTTTTCCCAGCCTAATACAGAACAAATCTATAGTTTCCTGATTAAAATAGACAGCATTGACTTTTGGTAACATTATTCCTGTAATACCATTGTGTAGAACTGCTGTGACATTTAACAGGCCTTGTTTAATATCTGTACAATTGTATGACTTGCTGTGATGAATGTCGGCATTGTATTGGGAGAGAGTGAAATATCTCATTAAGCGAGAAGCAAGGACCTGATCTTGCGCTGTTTGAATCTAATCTGAAGGTGTGCGCTTTCAGTTGTCTAAGGTGCTGTGTAATAAAAGTGCTTGTTAATAAGTTAAAGTGGGAACACGCTATTTTTTTCTGGCCTTTTATTTTCTGTAAATGCCCCTATTTATAACAGGATTTAAAAGGCAAGAAATGTCATTCTTTGGTCTCAATTTTGAGCTCATGAACTAGAATTAGATATTTTTCATGTTGATTTCTTCAAGCATTTGATCTCTTCACTCCAGGGATGACACTAATGGCACCAATTTGCCACTTGCATTGGGTGTTATTGTTAATCTAAGCTAAGTTCTTGTCAGCTTTCCAACAGCTTTAGCATCTAGTAAATACACAGGTCTGTGTCCCTCTGGGCCAAACAATCCATAAGGAGGCTGCTAAAATAAAAACAACTCTACGCCAACCAGTTTCAAAGGCAATGATCTTCTAGCCAGATCTTCTTAGTTTCATTATTATTTTTTTCGGCAACATTTTTACTTTCATGATACAACCACTCACTTTTACTTTCCAAGTCTTTTTTCATTGGGCAAGTTTTAGGCCCCAGAATCTGTAAACTTAAGCAACAACTTTGCAAATTAAAATGCCTTACACAGGGACTTATTCCTGTTAAGTTATGGCTCACATAGTCCCCTTTTGGCCTCTAATAATTCCATACCATGTACCCTTGGTCACTGGTCTGTAGAGGATTCAGACACTGCTGATAAGGGTTTAGAACAAACAGCCAGGGAATAAGGAAGGGTAACAAGGGTAACTCACCTTGAGTATGCAGTGCAGTTTTGGGCTCCAGTCCTTAAGAAGGATATTAATGAGCTGGAGAGAGTGCAGAGACTGCAACTAAACTGGTAAAGGGGATGGAAGATTTAAGCTATGAGGTTAGACTGTCGAGGTTGGGGTTGTTATCTCTGGAAAAGAGACGCTTGCGAGGGGACATGATTACTCTGTACAAGTACATTAGAGGGGATTATAGGCAGATGGGGGGTGTTCTTTTATTTGAAGCAGCGTAGGTGGTTTTTCACGGTGAGGGCAGTGAGGTTGGGGAATGCCCTTCCTAGAGATGTGGTAATGGCAGATTCTGTTAATGCCTATAAGAGGGGCCTGGATGAGTTCTTGAACAAGCATAGTATCCAAGGCTATTGTGATACTACAATCTACAGTTAGTATTAATGTTGGTATATATGGTTTATGTATGTGAGTGTATAGATAGGTCAGTATAGGTTTGTGTGTGCTGGGTTCACTTGGAAAGGTTGAACTTGATGGACCCAACTTAACTATGTAACCATGAAAGTGCCAGCTGAAATAGTAACAGTGTTGGAAAGAGAAGATAATATTTTCTTTAGACAAATTAAATGGAAACATAAAAATAGGGGTATGCACAAAAAAGTGTGCAATTTTTAAAAAGAGAACAGAGCATCCAAGTGGCTGTTTCAGTGTTTTCCTCTCTATCAGTATAGGCATTTGTTGAATGAAATAGGACACATTAAATAGATTGAAGCAAAATAAAATATCTCAAAAAGATATTTTCAGAGTATTTTCGTACTTTCAGCATCAAAGCATCTAGAAATTCGCCAGGATCTCCCAGTTGGAAGCAGATGAAGTTGTATTGCAAAAAGTAATAGGAAATGAATTATCCCTGTCGTAAAGAAATTGCCAGCCTCCTGCAACAGGTACTGTACATGTTTTTTCCATGCTGAAATGTTTACGTTGCTCAAGTAGGGATCAGATTTGATTTTGGATTGGGATGGATTTAGTATTCAGCGAAATACTAAACTTGTTTTTTCTTTAGTGTCTATAAAGTTAAAGCCAGGCAACATGGCAGCACCAGGTACAACAAAAATACTAAAGCTGTTCTAACCCCCAAGGTGAGGCCCTTGATGGAACTATCTGCATGGCGTTTGTATGGTCACTATGTCTGTGTGGGTTTCCATAACAACCTTTTTGTTAAAAAGTAAAAAATATTTAACTGCCAATAAAAACTGTGTATTTTGTCATGGGGAAACCATTTATCACTGATCTCTGGAAAGCCATTGGTTTTATACTTTCTCAGAAAAGTATTTCCTTTGGGTGTGGCAGTTTCCAGGGTTGGACTGGGGGGGGGTACAGGGCCCACTGGGGCTGCCCCCCCTGGGGCCCAACATCCCCCAAGGAACCCCCGCCGTGGCCCCCACACCCCCCTGCAGGGCCCACCACCACCTATTTGACCCCCTCCCCCGAGTGGGTGTAAGTTAAACTTACCTTCAGCCTGTCGGGGGAGACCAGTGGCCCATGGGAGCGGCGGCAGGGATCGGGTGTGGCCTGGCGGAACCCACTGGGTTTTTTCCCATTGCCCCCCCGGTCCATTCCAACCCTGACAGTTTCTCACACTAGCCCTCCCCATATAGACAAGGTTGAATCTTTCCTCAGTCTGATAGTGTCTTCTCCAGGTGGTTAATTCTATGCAGGGTTGTCAAATTGTAAAAATGCCATTAGCATGACAAATTCACAAAAGGGATCTAGTTTTTATAGATTTGTCATAATGCTGCCAAATATTAAAAAGTGTTATATATATGGTAAAAAAAATGTCTTTATTGCACTGTGAACATTTTCTTTGTACAGGCTTAAGCCAAATTAACCTATCGACTTTTTTTTTTTAAAAAAACGACAGGAAATTGATCTGTGAATAAGTCAGAGCACAAACATTACGACATTTTCCTTTACTAACAATTTTGTGAATTTGTAGTTTGGCCTGGTTTCTGACCTGGCTGTTTGTTACGTCTTGTTCCCAAGCTGATTCTTGACACCAGTGGTGCCTGACTACAGACTGTGTGCAACTTGCTAGCTCTCCTGCCTTCCTGTTACGGTTCTTGTCCTGTATTCAGTGCAGACATCATGAGCTAACTTATATTGGCTGAACTTCACTTCACATCCACTCATATATCACGGTACAGTACAGCCCAGGTATATTTTATATGATCTTATCAATACACCAAGATCATAAAAAATTACATGTATTAATGAAAAAACGAGGCTAAAATCTGATACAGGCCCAATAAGTCCAAGTGAAACCTGCCAGAGCTCATTTCTGTAACCATGGATTTTCTCACTTACTATGAAGAAATCCAGAACTTTTTTAAAATAACCAATGGTTGTTTGCGTATGAAAATTAGGATAAGGAAGGGTTAAAGAGAACCATGTGTTCAGTGTGCACCGAAAATTTTTCAACTTTTGTGTTTATGTGACAAAAAGTCATGTGATTTTAAAGGAGACACGTCCTGTAAAAATTAAGAATGTACCAGAGAATTATACTCCTCTAGATATAGAAGGATTGTTTTTAAAAAAGTTTCGGACTGATTTATTGAGAAAGTCCACCAAAACCCCACTAGTCCCGCCCATCTGTTCCACTTCCTCCTGGCTGAATTCTCTGGTGCAGGGGAGCCGGCGGCTCTCAGTACAGGCACTGTAGGATAGGAACCAATCAGCAGCTAGGCTGACCTGATAGGGAACTGAAGCCTATTCTTGCTTGGGTGAGTGCAGGGCTGTGTGTGGCTCTCCCCCTCCTGCTTTGCTTCTGGCAGGGATCTATAGGGAGCTCCAATAAAGGGGCCATTTTTACAGATAGGATTAATGCTTAGCCCAAAGTGAAACCAGCACCGTATATTATTCATAATTGCCTACAAAATTAGGTTTTTTTTATTTATCCAATATGTACTAGCAATTCCCTATGTTTGATGGGAAAAAGAGATGGAAGGATAGAGCAAAGGGACTTTGGGAGGAGAGGAGGAATAATAGTTTAGAAAGTGGGCCTATGATCCAAGGTTTTCTGGTGGGCCCCTGGCATCTCAGTCCGACACTGACCCCTACTCACGTGTAAGAGTCCTAAAACCATTCAAATATGAGGGAGGCTGTAGGGCCAGAGAATTCCTATAAACTATTTAAACCTTTGGCATAAGGAGGATAATGCTACCCATTCAGTTGGCTTTAATAATTTACTTTTGTGGGCTGCAAGTAAGAGCAGATATAAATGAAAAATAGTGTTGTATTGGCTGCCTTCATCTTTTATCAGACCACATGCGCAAATGTGTTTATATTACTTCAATCTCTAAACTTTATACATTATTGTGAAAGCCTACCACCACATTCCCAAAGGGATTTATTACAGACAAATGGTGGATACATTTACAGTCCCAACACATTGGACTTTCCTTAATATACAATGTTTTGTTCCTCAACTCTGTGATGCAGTGCAGGACACGCCTTCTGGTTATATCCCTCTATCAGGCATGTGTCCCTATAAAGAAATGATGGCTTGGTATTTTCATTACATATAGACAGCAACAAGGGGTCCTCTGCACAATATACTAAAGACATTAAGACAATCTGTGCATTAAGCTACCAAGCATTGCCCTCCCCTTTAAGCAAAACAGGGATTGTTTGTTCATATATTGCAATATACTTCAAGCTGACCAACTACGTCAAAGTCATCTCTTCTGGCCAGTCCTACACTTACTTATGTGATTCATTAAGAATTCTACTGCTTCAATATGCATTAAACAAAAGGACAGAGTTTTACCTGCAACTTGCTTGCCCTTTTATTTGCCCACTGGGATCACCTGACTGTAGCTGGGAAAGGTGGGAGCTACAACAAGGAGCTGGCCACTGCTCCTGTATAAACTATAGCAAAAAAGGGGAAAGTTGTGCTCAACCACTAAATTTTAAACCATTAGGCGGGGGTGCAATGAGGTTGTGGCCACAAAATTCATATAGACAACAACAAGAGATCCTCTGCACTCACCCAGTACAATATACTTAAAGGAGAAGGAAAGGCTAGTAAAGAGTTAATCTCAAGCTGCAGGAATACCTTCAGTTCTCTCAATAGTGCCCTTAAGTCTCCCCGTATTTCACCTGTTCAGATGATCAGAAGCCAAAAAGGAAGAAAAAACGCTGAGCTGTGTAAAGACAACTCCCATAATGCCTCGCTCCTGCACCGACACCCAGACCAAGTGAACATGCTCAGTTAGTTAGACCATGAGTCAGCTTCCTGCTAATTGGCTCAGATCCACATTCCTAAGGGGGGGAGTGAGTTCTTAGCATTCTTAATGGAAGGGGGGAGCAGGAGAGAGGAGAGAGCAGAGAGCTGTGTGTCTGTGGCACAGGAATTACAGACACAACTAATCTTTTTTCAGAGAAGTCAGTGCAGCGTTTCTGTGCTTATGGCTGTATTTACATAGACCTTTTTGATAAAGCTTACTTAGTTTTTACCTTTCCTTCTCCTTTAAGACATTAAGACATTCTGTGCATTAAGCTACCAAGCAATACCCTCCCCTTTAAGCAAAACAGAGATTGTGTGTCCATATATTGCAATATTAATAATGAATCAGATAAAAGTGAGTGTAGGACTGGCCAGAACGGGGATGACTTTGATGCAGTTGGCCAGCTTGAAGTATATTGCAATATATGTCTATATGAATGGTCACAGCCTGATTGCGCAACTTTCCCTGTTTTTTCTATAGTTAAAGGAGAAGGAAAGATAAAAACTAAGTAAGCTTTATCAGAAAGGTCTATGTAAATACAGCCATAAACACTTACAGTAATGCTGCTCTGAGTCTTCTATCAAAAGAAAGACAGGATTTCTTGTCTCTTTTCTTGTAAACATGATGTTCCAGTGTCTGATTTCCTCTCTCAGAAACATCTTTAATTCCCTGGGCCAGAGTCTGTGCATTTCTCTCCTTTCTCCCCTCTCCTGCTCCCCCTCCCACTAGAATTCTAAGAACTCCCTCCCCCCTCCCTTAGGAATTTGTGATCTCAACTATAACAGCTGCAGACTGCAGGCAGAAAGCTACTTAAAATGGCAGCTGCTATCTTAAACAAATGGAGAAAGCTTCTAAAGCTGTTTACTCAGGTATGGTAATGGTTTCTGTAGAATAAATATAGTGTTCTAGGTGGCACTAATGTGGCAAATCTATGACTTTCCTTCTCCTTTAAATACAAGTCCCATGAAGCCCATGCTGTATGCGAAATCAGTACTCCTAAAAATAGTTTTAGCAATGCAAAAGATGGAATATGTATACAGAGGCAAAATATTTTTAAGGTACCCAAGGTAACAAGAGATTTTTGAGTAAAATTCACTTGACTGACTTTCATATCTGAGTTTTGGCTAAATCTAAAATAAGTGAATATACATTTCTAAATAATAAAGTGATGCTGAATTGTTCCTATAAATGAAAGTAATTCATTTATATGAGAGAAGTGTGTCAGCATAAGTGATAAATATTGTACATTGTGCTCTCCTTCTCATGCTAATCTCAAGCAAACCAAACCCTCGGCCCAGTGTTACCCCAGGAACTGACTCTCCAACCAACCAAACTGTGCAGGGAATGGGGCATCTCATACCGACAGCCATTCTGGGCTGGAGCAGCACAATGCTTTGGCAGACTAGAGTACATTTTTCAGATAGAATAGAACCCTGATTTGACTTTTTCCTGGAATTGACACCATTTTGTCACAGTCCCATTCAGTCAAGTTTGTTTTTTTCCTTCTGGATTTAATGTTTTCCTGGAAATTACACCATTTTAACATGGTTCCCTAGAAAACATGTCTTCTTAGACAGACAGAAAGGCTTGTGTGTGTATATGTGTGTATGTGTGTGTATATATGTGTATGTGTCATGGATGCACCGAATCCAGTCCTTTGCATTCGGCTGAACCCCCAAATCCTTTGTTAAAGGATTTGGCCGAATACCGAACCAAATCCTAATTAGCATATGCTAGTTAGGTTTTGGAAAGGTTTTACGTGACAAAAGGTCATGTGATTTTTAGGATTCGGTTTGGCCAGGACCATGGATTCCCCCAAATCTGAATCCTGCTGAAAAAGGCAGAATCTTGGCTGAATCCCAAACTGAATCCTGGATTCGGTGCATCCCTAGTATGTGTATAGTAGTGTTATGCAGATCAGAAAAAACTCACCCCGCACCCTACCCTAACCCATAAAACCTTAACCCGCACCCAAGCCTAACAAGCAATATGTTGCCATTGTAGGACCCACACCCAACCCATACTCGTGTCTTTCCACACTGTAGGCTACAATTGCACACACCTTAGGTTCCAAGACAGGGAAAGTTCAGGAGCAGAGGAAGAGTGTACTGACCAGTCTGACCCATACCCAACACAAACCTTCAATGGTCGCCCAAATTTCAACCCTAACTAGCCTGACTCTAGGGTCAACTCACACATCACTAACATATACATATATGTATGGGTGCTTATGAGATAGATTTACAGTTTAAGCCTGACCAACCTTAAGCCTGACTAACCTTAATATCTCTCCAGATATTAAGAGAAAGAGAGTTACTCTTACATCAATGACACCAGGGCAGCACACTCAGTGGGGAGAACAAATGGTGTTTGGTTATGGTTGTTAGACTATTAGAATCAGCTATACAAAAAGCTACTCAATGCTGGATACCTCTGTAGACTTAAGGTGGCCGTACACGTTAAGATCCACTAGCTTAGCGAGGTCGCCAAGCAAGCAGATCTTCTCCCGATATCCCCACCTATGGGCGGGCAATATCAGGTGAACTCAGGTTGATTCAGTCGTTTGGCCCTTTGGCCAAACAATCGAATTAGAACGCTGGTAATAGGAGCAGTCAGTTCGGGACCACATTAACAAGCTGATGTGGTCCCTGATCCAACTAAATTTTTAAACCTGCCTGATCGATATCTGGCCAATTTCAGGCCAGATGTCAGGCAGGCAGGCCTGATGTTTGTGCCCCTACACGGGCCAATAAGCTGCCATATTGGTCTAAGGGACCAGATATCAGCAGCTACAATCGGCCTGTGTATGACCACCTTAAGTCTGCAGAGGGTTACACTCTCACAGAATTTATCTCAGTAACACACAATCTCTCTCTCACACACACACTCTTATACACACACACACAGTCGTTTACACACTCTCTCTCCTCTCTCGCAATTATACACACACGGTATAACCCAGCCTAGCGCAAGCACAGCAACAAGTGTTTCCTAGGAAGGAGGGAGGGAGGGTTGGTGGTAAGGAGGGAGGGAGCCGATATTGAGGCGCATATATAACCAATGTAGCACAAGAGTCAGGCAAGGATTTAGCTGCAGTCAGACCGGAGCTGCCTCTCTGTCGCTCAGCTGCGCGCTATTCAGCACCATGGACAGCGCCTTCCTGAAACTGGACGCCGCGGAGTTCCTGGAGATCTGGCAGCGCTTTGATGCTGATGGTGAGTAAATCGGACTCTGACATTTGGTTCTAAGTCATAAAAGTCAGCCCTCTTCTGTTATTTATTGTATTTGAAACTCAAATATTAAGAATTCTCCTGCTTTCTGTACTTCTCATCCCAGAATTATGTCCGTGTGCCCTGTCTGCCTTTAGAGCTAGGGATAGTCGGGCGTTGGCCATATTCAGCTAATTTATCATATAACACTACCTGCGACATGGGATTAAACTACATCAAATATATACAACGTTTGTAAAACTTTTCCTGAAAGCAGATTAGTGGATAACATGGCACTTTTAACACTAAATTGTGCCAAAAATACAATTACAGAAACTTTGGAGAATAAAAAAACATCAGCAATACGGCTACTAAGAAAGAAAAGAGTATTTTTTTTACATAGAAACTATATGAGATAAGACAAATAGCTGTGTTAATAACATCTTAAACATAAAAGGACACACTGCCATTCATATGGGCAAAAATATTATCTATATGATATTATTTCTTTAATATGAGATGAGAAGAAATATAGCACATTTATTGGGTGGGGTCTGGTTTAGGCACTGTGCTGTAATTACTGTTATGAGTAATTTGTTACTGTGTGTTATTCTCTGGGCGCACAGAGGTATAATAAATATTTATCTTTGTGTTTAGACAATGGTTACATTGAGGGCAAAGAGCTGGATGAATTCTTTTGCCATCTGCTTAAGAAACTGGGCGCAGTAAGTAGCACCCCCTGTTCCCTGCACTTCCATTATAATTCCCTTATTCTTCTTGAGAATGTAAAGTACATGGACTTGATGCCTTCTAAATGGAAGCCTACCTGTTATTTCTTACTTCTATGAAATGTATTATTATTTGAAATAAGCATATGTCATGCCTATATGATTTTATGTATAATTCTCAACATTTTAAAATGTATTGAGCTTTTTATTCAGTACATCACATCAGCTCATAAGTATTCATTTTAAGGTTTCAGATATCTAGTGTTAAAATAAAACCTTTCACTTACTTGAAGTACTGTTATATTTATTAGCAGTGGCCCAACTGTATAGAAAGCATATTCAATTATTTGTTGCAGAAGCCTATAAGCAACTCTTATATTAGCTCATGACAAATGCTAAAGCAAGCACCCTACTTAGTAATTGAGGAAATGCAAAGGTCTGGCTCACAATATTATATTAGTGTGTTGTGATAACAAGGCAGACGCAAAGAACAGAGGCATAATAAATTGTGGCTAAATGCTGGAGAGACTTATTTAACTACAGAAATCAGATCAAGCAGTGTAATGACATTATTGCTGGATGTGTAGTATAGAAGCTGGATGATCTGCAGGAGGCTGTCAGTTCTCACAAGGAAGCTACCAAAGCCTGTGTTACAGTGTATCTACCAACATCGATTCATGCATGTTGCCACCTGTGGGGCAGTTTGTTGGGGCAAATAAAATAATCACTAAACTCATTTTCTTGCTGATCATGAAAGGCTCCTTCTGGCTGGCTGCTTACCAATAACTCCAGACCAAGCCTCAGTGCCCATCTTTCAATCCATATCCTATGTTCAAGGCAGAATCTAAAAGTACTCATAAATAATTTTAATAAACTTGGGGAGCTCCTCGATAACATAAGTAGTGCACATTCATCTGTCAGCATTTTAATTAGGCATATACAAAAGCAAAATCAAAGGAGGTCTGGTAACCACATAATCACTTATAAATATCACAAGAGTTACAATTGCACAAACATTACAAAAGAGTTATAAAAAACATTCTGGGCCTCCATTACCCTACTGTACTGCTTTATAATACTTTGAAATAATATTTAACTGCATTGCCTACACCCAGTAGGAGTACATAGTAAAGTTGGGTTGAAAAAAGACCGAAGTCCATCAAGTTCAACCCTTTCAAGTGAACTCAGCACACACAAACCCACACTGACCTATCTATACACTCACATACAGACCCATAGTGACCTATCTATACTCTCACATACAGACCCATACTGACCTATCTATCCACTCACATACAGACCCATACTGACCTATCTATACACTCACATACAGACCCATACTGACTTATCTATACACTTACATACAGACCCATACTGACCTATCTATACACTCATACAGACCCATACTGACCTATCTATACACTCACATACAGACCCATACTGACTTATCTATACACTTACATACAGACCCATACTGACCTATCTATACACTCATACAGACCCATACTGACCTATCTATACACTCATACAGACCCATACTGACCTATCTATACACTCACATACAGACCCATACTGACTTATCTATACACTTACATACAGACCCATACTGACCTATCTATACACTCATACAGACCCATACTGACCTATCTATACACTCATACAGACCCATACTGACCTATCTATACACTCACATACAGACCCATACTGACCTATCTATCCACTCACATACAGACCCATACTGACCTATCTATACACTCACATACAGACCCATACTGGACCTATCTATCCACTCACATACAGACCCATACTGGACCTTATCTATACACTCACATACAGACCCATTCTGACCTATCTATCCACTCACATACAGACCCATACTGACCTTATCTATACACTCACATACAGACCCATACTGACCTATCTATACACTCACATACAGACCCATACTGACCTATCTATACACTCACATACAGACCCATACTGACCTATCTATACACTCACATACAGACCCACACTGACCTATCTATACACTCACATACAGACCCATACTGACCTATCTATACACTCACATACATACAGTAAACCCATACTGACCTATCTATATACTCACATACATAAACCATATACACCAACATCAATACTAGGGGGCTGATTTACTAAGACCCGATTTCGAATTGGAAAAATTCCGATTGGAAACAAACATTTTGCGACTTTTTCGTATTTTTTGCGATTTTTTCGGCGTCTTACGATTTTTGCGTAAAAACGCATATCAGTAATTCTGCATGAAAGATACATTTGTTCAGTTCTAGCCATGGTTGCCACTTTGTGCTTTTAAGCGCCCAGCATTTACTATCTATCCAGGGCCCAGTATTTTGCACTGGGACAATGCTTGTATGTGTCACTTTGTACTTTGGCCTTAGTACATTTAGGTGCAATTCCCCTGAGCAACTTTATATTCAAATATTGCAAAATATAACCATACCCTTATTTGAATCTCTTAAGGCACAAAGTTATTGGTAGACAGCTCTAGGGCTGGGAGGTGGAATTGTAATACTTCCCAATCCTAGCTTAAGCAGCCAGATTCATTTCCATAAGGATGCTGCTGATGAATCTGCTTGCCTTCATTTGGAGGTAATATATGCAGAAATTACTGATGATTCTTTATGCTAATCTAAGTTAACTAACAAACATGTCCCAGTGGGAAAAAAGAATTCAAGGTTTAAATTTTTTTTATTATAAATAAAATCATCTGATATTTCACCCACCAGCTCAGTTACTGAATCTCTGTTTATGCTGCAGCTCATATATCCTACCTGTAGGAAAGAATAAGTGATGCTTCACACGGATAATTCAGCATTTGATATGAACGCCTATATTAAACCTTTCACTAAATGGTTGTTATTCATAAAAACAAACAAACCAGTAATACACATAATGACTTTAGCAGTTTGTCGGAATATGGTTCATATTCTGCCATATATTCCCCCTATGTGCTTTACATAGGCAGAAAATAAAACACATAACAGATGCTTTCACAGATATAATGTTAAACTGACTTGTGGGTACAAGTTGATCTGTACTAATAAATAGTTGCTTCTAGCCTGTGTTTGGAGTGCGTACCCATCAAGAAATTGTGCTTGTAACTGCTGGGTCTCCCTTTGCTACTGGGGCGCTGCACCCAGACCATTGGATCAGTGTGGTGAGTGTCCATGAAAAACTGGGATTTATGTGATTTTTTAAGAAGAAATAGTTGAGGGAAAAATATTCCCTGAGTGAAGGGTCCGGGGCAAGGCACCTGAACCAACTTTGTGAAGGGGTGAGTGAATGCTAATTGAGACTGACTAAATTTAAAATCTGATTTGATGTGCTGGGTGGCTTAGAGCAAGTTTGGAAAACTGTATTTAGTTGAGGCTTAATAATTGGCCCAGACAGATAAACATGACTAAAAGAAAGATTAGAATAGGGACTCATACCCACATGAAATGCATCAAGTGCAAAATCCATTAACATCTTGTGACGTGTTGGTTATAAAGCTGCAGCAGTAATATGGAGCCAGGCAGGCGTGCCTACACTGGGTAAGGATTAGTTACAGGCCCCTGAGGGCTGGCTCCTCAACATGGCGATGTAGAACTTTGTGAGAATGTTGTTGTACATTGATATCTAGAGCAAAATTTAGCATGAGTGGCTTTTAATCTTTTACCAGGTAGGTCCGGGATCCATATGTCATTGTTACCATTTTTTACCAATCAATGTCTGTGCACCTGGGTATCAAGGACTCGTCTTCATTTGTCTGACACCCCCAGTCTATTCCTCAGTTTCATACGCAAGTTACTTATTGGCAAGCAAATGGCAGAACTTGTCTACTGCTGCTGTCATCTCCTGAGTCTTATTGTCACAGCATTGATATTAGACTACAAAAATGAATGAACATCCACATACTGTATGATTTCTAGCAAGACCTGTTTTAAAATAATAAACTGTTACAATTCAGCAATAACACAGCAAGAAACAATACGTTTATCTTTGCTTGACAACGCAGCATATGGGGTTTTCTAATCAGTGATCTGGAGTATCAGGTAAATTATTAATGCGCTGGTCAGTCCTTTCTGCTTATGGAAAAAGGAATATCTTCCCTGCAGTAACTGGGATTCTGCACTCTGCTCTTCCCTAGTGAAAAAACAAGTTGCTATTGTTGGGTATTTAGAGAAACTAGGGGAAAAGAAGCACATGGGAAATAATTATTCATTACATTTTTAATATTTGTATTAGACATTTGACAGTATAAACTGTAAAGGCGTATCAAAAAATATCAATATAAAGCGCATTATGAGGCAGTTTAATTTCATCTCTTCAAACATTTAGGGAAATGCAGAATTGCTTTTTGTTAAATTAAAATTGCCATGCAGTTATTGCAGTTATTTTGCTAGTGTTTCTCTTGTAAAATATAAATTAGGGGTTTAGTGCACCTAGATTTTTTTGCATGGTAGTCACCCATGAAGAAAGCCTTTTTAGCCATGACTCTTTCTTTCATTACCTCATTAACCAAGGTCCAACCAATGTTTGTCCTTGAGTCTGTGGATCAATTTCTCAGCCTTCCCTATGCTGTGACTGCTGATCGGTACATTGAGACATTTTAACGATGTCTGTGTGGATCTAAATGGTGTTAGGGTGGGAGGATACACTATATATGAGACTGGGGAGAAGTAAATGCACTATAGCATGGTCTCACTATATGAGGCTTGTATTTATGTAACATTATGGCCTGCAGCAAGTAAAGCTGAGGTACACAGGTACAAGTACAGGTGTGGGGTCTGTTATCTAGAAACTTCTGAATTATGGGACACCGTTATAAGCAAATAATTCCTATTAATTTCCTATTTCTGTAATAATAAAACAGTACCTTGTACTTGATCCCAACTAAGATATAATTCATCCTTATTGGAGGCAAAACAATCCTATTTATGTAATGTTTAAATGATTTTTTAGTAGACTGATGGTGTGGAGATAAAAATTATGGAAAGATTGAAATATTGGAAAACCTCAGGTTCCGAGCATTCTGGAAAACAGGTCTTATACCTGTACAGGTATGAGATCCATTATCCAGAAACCATTATCCAGAAAGTTCCAAATTACAGGAAGGCCATCTCCCATAGACTACATTATAAGTAAATAATTATCTTTTTGTCTGAAATAATAAAACAGTACCTTGTACTTGATCCCAACTAAGATACAATTAAACTTTATTGGAAGAAAAACACTCCTATTGGGTTTATTTAATGTTTAAATAATCTTTAGATGTGGAGATCCAATTTACGGAAAGATCCCTTATCCGCAAAGCCCCAGGTCCCCAAGTATTCTGGATAATCGGTCCCATACCTGTACAACCAGTGATATAGGGATAACTGGCAGTAATGTTGTTATTTCCACCACAGAACTGCTGTGCTGAAAAGGTGCTGTTTGACTTGCTGTACTTATATCTCTAAAAGGATATTTAATTCAGATGTAGGTATTGATGTAATATGTTTGCTGAGCAGACAGGATGAACAGTAGTGCTGGTAATGGACTTGAAAGGGGGGGAAGGCCGAGTTTCCTAATGTTTCCTGCATATCCTTTTTGAACAAGGATAACCCCACTCTTACAGAAAAACAATAGTTGTTTATTATAATAGTAATAATATACAAGGAGCTGTATTTGCCAATATTTTTTGCAACATTGAACTCTGCTTAGAATAATGAAAGAAGCAATCCAGCCTCCAACCACAGACCATTTTCTTCTGAGAAATAGATGTTATCTGGACAGTGCCCATGCAGAATTCGTTTCGCTTGGGTAATGGCACCGTATACAATACAATAACTTGCATCGTGGTTCATTAGGAAAGATTTCTAAATCTTACAAATGCTTGTGGGAAATCTGACAAATAAATATGCAGAACAATGTAGTCAGTTTAAGGTTTCTTCTATGAGACTGCACAGTATTGAGTGTGGAAAGCTCTCAGGCTGGAAGCCAGTCAGTATCTACCCGAAGGAACGTGGAGATCACAAAAATAAAACAGTTACTAGTGAACTCCTATAGACTCTCAGTGGTGTGTATGGGGCAACTCCCCAGAGAGACAGAAGTAAAGCTACAGTAAAGAACGTGGGGGATGGAAAACTTGCCTTTTATTGACTTTTATTAAATACATTGCATGAGTAATCCCAAACATATATTTTTCTACACATCGCTTTTACATTATGTGTTCCTAAGTACATGCAGTATAAATGTTATTACCCTTCATTGGCTGCAGTGTATTGCTCAAAATTCAGCAGAGCATTATCCTTTTTGTCTAATTATAGTCCCCTTTATTCTCACAATTCAGCATCCAATTTCCTATGTTCTAACCATTCTGTCCCACGCATTGTAACCATCCTGTTTAATGCCTTGTCACCACTTTCTGTTTTGCTTCCTAACTGGTCCGTCTCAGGCATTCTAAGTAACCTGTTCTGAACAATATAACCAGTTTGGCCCATGCATTCTAATGCATTACTAATCATTTAATCATATTCAAACCATTATATCAAATGTACTCTAACTATTCTGTTCTGGGAATTCTAATCACTAAATCCTGCATTTTTTCAGCATTGCCTTCTATTCAACACCATTTGATCGCACACAATCTAATCATTAACCATTCTCTTGCATGCATTTTACCATTCGTGACAGAGCCTAACACTATTCTGCCTAATGCATTCTATTCACCCTAATCATCCTCTGCATAATCTAAGCATTATTTCCTCCATATTATAAACACTCTTTCCATCACAACTATGTTATTAGAACTCATGCATTCCCACCACTAGAAACTTAAGGCGTTTCATTTGGCTAAAAATTTCACTAAACCATGAAAAAAAATTTTTTGGAATGTTTTTTTTTTTTGCTCAGCAACAGTATTACATTATGTACATTATATCTTTGGGCTTCTTTACCAGCCCAAGGCAACCACAGCCCTTTATTAGGGAAGATATGTGCCCTCAAAGATGCCCCAGTAGCTCCCCATCTTCTTTTCTGCCGATTCACTGCACATGCTCAGTGCTGCTGTCAGTTACTGAGCTTAGGGACCGACTCACAATATACTGTATATGTCAGGGACATAACTACAGAGGAAGCAGACCTTGGGGAGTGTATCGGACTTAATATGGCCCTAATTGATGAGCAGTTTTATTATTTCTTGGTAGAACTGGTCAACTTACCAATATTTTGGGGCTCTAAATTGAGCATGTGTGGAATTTTTAACCATATTCATTTTTAGAATTTAGTTCTTCTTTAACCATATTATATCCATTCTGCTGTGTAAATATCAGAATCAGAGCACTTGGAGACAGAAAATGCATTTTGCAAAAGTATATTTGGTGCCTTAGTTTTCACTTCTTGTCTTCCAGTCTTGTCAGATATTATCACATGTGGAAATGTGAGAAGCTACTTGCATTACTTGATTAGTTTTCCACCTTCTTTTCCAGATTATTTTCCCATGTCCATGTAATGACAAAACTAGTTCTAGTATGTTATTTTCTCAAAACTAAATACTAGTTGGGTGACGTCAGGGACAAATATATCTATGTGTTACCTTAACTGAAATATTTCTTTGGCTATTTTGTAGAATGCTATAACAGCTGAGAAGGTTCAGAGGGTGAAGGATCGATTTATGTCTGCGTATGACGTTACCGCTGATGGACGTCTCCAAATACAAGAGGTATTGATGTGTTCATTATATCATACTAACGGGGGGCCTGCAAATCTATAATGTAGTTCTTTGGGATATCAGTGAATATGAAATGAACTTCACTTGCACTAATATAATTGCTTGTTATATAAATGATGATTTTGTAACACAACTGCTCCACCCAGCACTGAGGATATTACCACCTATCCTAAAAGACCAAACCCACATAAAGGGTTTTCTTAATTCATATTAAAAAAGCAACTTGTAAATTACCAAGTCCATATCCTGGAGAGTAATACCAGTGGCTGCATGAAAGGCTCTTATCCATAATTATATTCTATCCCTGTGTATTATGTATGCTTTGAAAATGATCTATTCCTATTAACCTGTATTCAGGACAGGAACAAATGCCACGTTTGCTAATTAACAGAAGGAAAAGTATAAACATTGAATGAAATGTTGTGGTGTAATCTTTCCTAGAGAGCAGCTGTTCCCAACCAGATCCTGGCCCCTGAAAATGTGGCCCTAGCCTAATGCAAATCCTGCTGATGTTTGATTGTGAATACTTGGAGAATGCTTATATATTTGCTTGAGCTATACCAAAAGAAGAGGAAATATATATGCACAAGGAGCTCAAAAACTCCCAAATTCAAATTACGGTTTTCAAAACTCAAATGTTGGATATTTATTAAGAGCAAAAAATTTAATTCAAAGTCAATGAGAGTTGTCCTAGGTAAAATGTATGTGTTTTTCCAATTTGAGTTTTTTTTAACTTTTCAGTTAATTTAAGAGTTGGAAGACCTAGTGAAAATGACAAGAAGTATACAAATTAGATGCATTCAGGTTTTTTTCATAGTTTAATTTGATTTTATTTTCGTGTTTTTTAGAAATAAGCAAACATTTGAGTCTTGTAAAACTTTTCATTTGAATTGAAAAGCCAACTCTAAAATTCACAAATTCGAAAACTGTTAAATAAGCCTCCAAATGTTCCTGAGTTTAAACCTGGCTCAATACTTTTTTCATTTGAAATTTTCATAATGTAATCAATCTAATATTAACTCATTAACTCACTACCCTTATAGGTAATAAAACATGTGGGAAATTACCTCTTAGATAGGCACCCAAAAAATATCCAGACCCGGATTTGTGGAGAGGCATGCCGGCCCACCGCAACGATATTTCTAAACTTTGCTCCCATACAGAGCAATGGGGACCTCTCACAGCTGCACGCGGAGGGGGGGGTGATCGGGAGTTCGAGCATGCGCATGCAGGGGGCGATCAACGGGGGCAGAAGATAAATCCGGCGCTGAAAATACCTATATATATATATATGCTGCTTGGAATCTTTTTACATGGAATGATTTTGTGTAACTGCATGAAAATCACTGCTTCTGCATTTCTGCATAATTACATGGGATTGCAGTGATCCAAGAAGCAAAGGATGGGAAGGTATTTTTATGTACCTGTGGGAAAGGTGATTTCCTATGGGCAACAAAACCACTTGTGCACCACTGCCGTTATAGACAAACACCACGGGAACTTAATTTTATAACCAAAGAAATGGTTGCCAACTTGACCTTCCACACTTGTCTTCTTAATGTTCCTAAAATGCTTCCTTATATGTTCCTTATATGTTCCCTCAGAGGGCGTAACATACCCCTTACATATAGTATAGAGCATGTGGTACATTGTACAGTGCTAACATACTGCTGGCTAATATCACACTTTTCATAAGTATCAGTCCTGGGAGCATATATAGCAGTGTCATTCTTCTACACGCTCCATACTTACACACACCCATAGCCTGTTAGCTAATATAAAGGAGGTAGGTAACTGCTTCTGACAAAATTTCCTTAGAGAGATGTGTCATAATAGTAATCACTATGTATCCGATCACTGAGCAAAACAGAAAGTTGGCAGAGAAAATTTGCTCTGTATTTGGATTTTGCTCTGGGTCCTTAACTAGTGATTCTTTTGCCAGGCATGGATTCGCAGTAAATTTCTGCATTTCGCCATTGGCGAATTGTTTCGTGAAACTTCTGTGAAAATTGCTGCGGAAAAATTTGTTGTGCGTCAAAAAAAGTTGGGTTGCATAAAAAAACCACGAGCGACAAAAGAAAAGATGCAGGCGTCAGAAAACTCACATGACAAATGCGTTGCGCTAATTTTTCGCAATTTTCTTGTCATTTCACGAATTTTAGCGCAATGCGAAATGAAACAGATTTGCTCATCACTGTTCTCAACCACTAAGCATTGCCCACTCTCTGACTAAAATAACTGTCCCCAAGATTTGACTGTGTTTATGGCATTAACTCCAGTAATACCATGTGCATGTAAGTTAGCTTAGTTAACATCAGCCACATTGTATTGTTTATTACAGAGATAAATTAGTCAAAAATAAGGACATGTTTATTAAAGGGGTTGTTCAGCTTTAAAATAACTTTTACTATGATGTAGACACTGATATTCTGAAACAATTTGCAATTGGTTTTAATTTTTTATTTTGTGTGTTTTCTCAGTTTTTTAGCCTTTTGTCAACTGCAAAGTTAATAGGAACTGTACATTCTATACCATACTAAAAGTTAACTTAAAGTTGAACCATCCCTTTAAAAGGTATAGCATGGGGAATGTTATTGCTGTATTTCTGTATTTTATATGATCATTACCATCACGGTACAGCTTCTAGGAGCAATTGCCTTAAGACATGTGTGTTGTTTAATATGGCCTTTCTTTGGAAGAGGTGGGAAGGATATGTGTATAAACAAGGGCAGATGTTCTGCTGCACAACCAACAAAAGTGCACTCCAACCGAACAAAAGGGCCTTTTAATTATGATCTCCAGTTAGACTACAGGCCTGAGGTACAAAGGGATTTGTTTGAATAATAAAACCTAGGAGTAGAAAATTACTATGTAAAATGGATGACTTGGAAAGTACAAAAAGCCATCAAGTACATGAACAACAAAGGATCAAATGCTTCTGTTATCACTGACTGAACAATATTTAAAAGTTATGGGTAGTAAATTATGTTATTTAAACTTCCATAAATATACAAATAATGTGTATCCACAATCACAGCAGAGATGGGACCCCTTTCTCTCTCTCAGCTCTGCTGCTGGGATTAGTAGCAAGTATATATGCACCCATAACTACATGCTGCTAAAGCTGCCGTGCTTGGGCCCTAGAGGCCTGTATGTTAGATACAGCCCTGCCATCATTCCCAGAAGCTTTCAAATTCAAAATGGTAAATTGGTCTTCAAGTTTAACAAATGTGCTTTTTCATATTTATTGTGTTAATCCTTTTCCCAGTACTTAACTCTCTAGGTTTGGTTTCTGTTCTGGCCAAGTCATTTGATTGAGAGATCACATTCAAGGCTATTTTTTTCGGAAAACAGCATAACTGTTTGTAATCATCATGGTTTTATGTAGTAGCGCCAAACACAAACACCAGTGGAACAGCCTCTACCTGGTTAACAGTTTAGTGCCAGGGATATTTTTGGAGGAAAGTACAGAAAGCAACGATTCCATGTTTGAAAAAACAACAATCGTCCAATTGCCACTTTATTTTACTGCCAGAAGCTACTTGCTGTCCAGATTTTTCCCTGTTGACTTGAGTGGGTTACACCATAAATATAACGGCATAAAATATAGGCGTTAAATACAGCAATTGGGTTGTGTGTATGGAACACACAGCTTTATAAATATCCCATTTATTTTACACTGCAACAGTATTTACACCATTTAAACTGGCTTAGATCATTTTATCCATCAAGATGTAACTAAATAATGTAAATAAGGGACTTGATTTAGATTTAGCTGTATCAAGCAATTCCAGTCTGCCATTAGCCAGAATGAAAATGTGTCCCACACCAGGAGTGCAGGGTAATAGAGCCTGAACTGGGATTGGGGAAACAATACTACTTTGTGCAAAAGATGCAGGAAGCAAGTAATATGCTGCCCACACCAAGAGGGATCACAAGAACACAAATGCAGTTTAGTGATCCAGTTTGCTCATTATGTGATATCACACAGCTGGGCAGCTTTCACATTAAGCATATGCATGTGGTTAAACATGGCCGTCCTCAATGGGAGCGCCCTCCCAATCTAAGCAGCATATTGCTCACATTTTTTACACAAAATAGCATTGTTTCCCCCAACCGAAGTGCCGGTTTTATTAATAATTTTCCCCCAATAAGTGCTTTTTAAAGGAGAAGGAAAGCTACTGAGGCAGTTTATTGGCAATAAATTATCCACAATAGTGCAGGCTAGAACACTATCGTTATTCTGTAGAATGCTTTGCCATAACTGAGTAAAAAGACCTAGAAGCTTTCTCTGTTTGTTTAAGAAAGCAGCTGCAATGTTAGCTTTGTATGACATCACTTTCCTGCTTGCATCTCTCCTGCTGCCTAATCTCTCGCTGCTGCCTGGTAACTCTCGGCTCAGATTACAGCAAGGAGGGCATGGGAGAGGAGAGAGAAGGGAGGTGAAGAGGGTAAAGAAAGGAGCAAGCTGCACAGGATCATGCCCGAGTCCTGGAGATTTGAGCTGAGAGAAGGAAGTCTGATACCAAAGCCCATGTGTACACAATAGAATCAAGAGAATGCAATGTTTCTTTTTACAGAGGACTTAGAGCAGCAGTACTGGCCATATTTGTAGGGGCTTGGTATCAAACATCAAGAAAGCATTATGCACCTTAACAGAAGTAATACAAATGTAAATTTATAGGTATTACTTCTGTTAAGGTATATAATGCTTTCTTGACATTTGATACCAAGCCCCTACATATTTACATAGACCTTTCTGATAAAGCTTACTTAGTTCTTCCCTTTCCTTTCCCTTTAAATGAGGAACCCATGGTGCAGAGTGAAATTCCCCCCAATTTATGAACAAATGGTAATGCTCTATTTACAGTATTCTTTACATATGTGTCCAGTGCATAAAAAGAACATTTTGGAGCAAAAAGTGGAAAGATGGGCATCAATTATAATATGATACAGTCATATAATATCATGCAATTACCAATAGGAAATAAGTAAATCACTATAAACTTATCTTGATTCCATCTAAATCATGTGATTTGCAGAGTGTGAATCTCCTGATACATCAGATTACTACTTTGAATCCAGATAATACCTCTAAAATTAATTGACTAACCCTTGTTTAACTTTTAAACATTTTCCTCTTTGATTCCTACTTTGAGTCACCCTGAATCAATAAGAAACGTGTCGTTGTAATGTTCAAGTAAAATTTCTTCAGAGATTAACCTTGTTGTTTTCTAGTGTCAGATCCATAAACTAAGCCAATCAGTATCACAGTTCATGCTCTCAGAGTACAGCAATAAAAGCCCATGGCATAGAAATGATAAAAGATGGTGAAAAAATATAGCAAATATCTCCAAAACTATGTCTGCACTTTTTTTTAAGAGCATAATGGGCAAATAAATGTTTTCTTTGTGTCAGCGTTACATGTGATAAGGACAAACGAACACAAGCAGTATTAGAAATATGTCAAAAAGACCGGGGATCTGGTACGTTTGTCCTTTATTCAGTAGAGCATTCAGTGGTTTTACCCCATGGGGATAGAATGCCCAGCTGCTGGCATAGGATTTACATTAGGTTTTACACATAAAACACTTCCTGTCACTTTATGGAGCCTTTTCCTGACCTGCAATGTAATAGTGTATATGGCATGTTGGAGAAGGCAGCCGTGCTTTGTTTTTAGCATGTTTAGTAGTGCTCCTTTGCCTTTTACAAATCTTAACTCTGTCCTGTTGCTGTCAGTGCAAAATGTAAATGTTTGTTCCTGCTTGGCTAAAAGAGAAAAATGTTTCTGTGTGGGTCGTCCATGGGAGACATCTGAGAGATACACACTTCAGCAAGTGACAAAAATAGCAGAGTGGATATAATTGATTTACTTACTGAATACAAAATGCTGCAGTCTTCAAGGACACTGAGGCGCCTTCCATCCTTGTTACCTTGCCAGAAGAACAAGCCACTCTGCCCTCTTTACGTATTTCTTATCCAATTAAATCCTAATACCATTAATTATTTTCTCTAAAGGGAATGTAAAACTTGCAGTATTAGATAGCCTTGGTTTATTAGTATTATGGTGGAGGGTTGCATAGTGAAATATCCTGGCTGCCACATTCAGCTTGGTTGTCAACACATTGGGGGCCATTTATGTCCACAAGTGCAGTTGTCAAAATGCAATTTGAAGCGCAATTGCCATGTTTTTTACCACAACGCAGTGTTTTGTCCCAGTGCTGTTGTGGTCACATACGAACAGTGTGCAAATTTCACTTATACTTCACCATAAATTGATTGCAACTGCACATTAAGCTTTCCAAGTCTGCTTGACGTAATTTCTGGTGTTCGCAGCAAGAATGACACATGTGCCCAATTCTTAGATGCAAGTGCCCTGTGCCTATTGATGCAAGCACTGAGGGAACCATGAAGCTACCGCCTGGTCTGCGGGTGGTGGTTGTTCCAGGGATTCTCTGCGTCATTAGGTGCACATGTGCCCAATTCTTAGATGCAAGTGCACTGTGCCTATTGATGCAAGCACTGAGGGAACCATGAAGCTACCGCCTGGTCTGCGGGTGGTGGTTGTTCCAGGGATTCTCTGCGTCATTAGGTGCAAATGTGCTCAGTTCAGACCGAGTGGTGCCTAGCACAAGTATGCAGAAGTACAAGGAGAGCATTTTGATGCAAGTACCTTTAATGAGTGGGGTTTTACTTGTAAATGACTGTGTTTAATTTTCCTCACATGCAACTGTGCTTGTGGTTGTAAATTACTCCTAAAGTCTTTTGTTGCCCAACATGAAGCTATAAACTTGATGATCCAGTAGCCTTATGAATGTCTCCCAGTATCTGTGTCAAGCCAGAGTGATGTTTTTATTTGTGCTGCTCTTGCAGCATAAACAAAAAGGGGGCTTATTCACAAGGCAGAATAAGAAAAGAAAAGGAACTATGATGTAAAATGTGCCCAATTGGTCTTCATTTATATCTTTATAATTTTATGAATTATTTTGTATATGTAAACTGCTAGAACTATAAGATTAATGGCACCTGAAGTAATGATAAAACATATAGGAAAAATGTACCCCCTAATGTAAAACACAATTGTTATAAGACACCAAAGAGTTCTGCGACCATGTAAAGGCACGAGGCTGTGTGTTCTTATTCTGGGCATGGAACTGCTAGGTGATGTCTGTTAGAGGATACATTTATACCTTGTTATAGAGTTTCAATGGGTCATCATCTGACTCAAGCAACATCACTAAGTACTATTTAGAAAGACATATAATTATTCTCTATAATAAACAAGAACTACTATGAATATCCTATAATTAAATCCTTACATATGCTTAGTAATGTCATTTGTGTGACATGACTCACCGACACTTGTGTATTATTAAAAAAAAGTAATCCAATTGTGATATGTAATAATATATGAAGTTACCTTAAAGTTTCATGGCCTGTAAAAAAACATTTGACTTTAGTCTTGGGCCTTTATGGAACTCCTCAGTGCCCTCTAATATCCTTATATTTACAACAGGGGGTACATTATTCTCTATATACATTCGGGCTGGAAACAGCCAAAATTAATAGTAAATTGTGCAAAATGCACAAAATTGTAAATATATTACTTTCAAAAATGGCAATATAACATGATTCTCCCCTTCAAGAGGAACCTACTCTGCAGAATATCATAAGTTTGTACCAATGTGTAGGGAGTGTTCCCCTCTGACGGTTCACTCACCAATAGGGTTGCCACCTGGCCAGTAATAATAATGCTTGATCTCTATGTTATTCATAAAAAAATAGAAAACCTGGTATTTTTCCAGAAAACGTGGCAACCCAACTGGCAAGTGGGCATTTACCTCCAGATCTAATGAACAAAAGTTCCTTACAAATTCATTTTTTACTTGTATTTGTGCTATTTGTAGGTAATGGTCTTTCAAAAAAAGAACTAGGTACTGGTAGTTGTTTGTGCCATCTCCCTCCCCTCCACAGCAGATATAGCTGTACCTGTATTAAGAACTAGGTCATGGAGCAAGGCACCCTAGACACGGGGGCTTATTTGTGCCCCCTCCACAGTCCCACGACACCATTACTCCTGTCAAGAAGAATTTGTAATGGACACAAAACAGCTGACACCAATGAGCTGCTCAAATATTTTGCAGCTATAACACACATATGCTTTTGTTGATATGTGGCCCCAACCTTTCCAGAAATAGTTGTGTGCTATAAGGTGCCACTGGTACCTTCCCTTTGTTCTATGCCTGTGTACTGGAATCTCTCATCATGTACAGTATTAATCACTTCAAAACTACTCTCCTTTGCTGATTTCCCCTGAACTGATTCTTTTTGTAATTATCCAGCTTGCAAACATGATTCTGCCTGAAGATGAAAATTTTCTGTTGCTTTTTCGAAGAGAAACTCCTCTGGATAACAGCGTGGAGTTCATGCGGGTATGGGCAAAACAGCAATAAAGGCTTCTTTCTTTTGGTCTAAATTGTTCTGCTTTGGTGCTTGACCTGCTATAATACCCTGTGCATGTACCAGCAGCACTAGTACAGCAGGATGGCAAAAATGACTGTGACATTTATAAAAATATGAAATTCCCATTTTCGTGGTTTTAGTGGTTTTTGCAACGACATCTACACACATTTTCTCTAAAACTACACATGTTTAGTCATTTATTATAAGATCTGAATTGAAAAAGCACAACTGAGATGTGGAACAAACATGAAAATTGTGACTTTTTTATTGTCACACAAAAGCCAGTGTCAAAAACACCCAAAAACCTCTAAAACCACAAAGCAAAGAAAGATCTTCCAGTTGTAAAAAGGACAGCATCATGGGATTATGCATGAGCTCCTAGGGTCAAGTAATATACCATAATATACTTGTAAGCACTACTGTTTATTATTGGTGGTGCTTTGTAGAAGACCTTGAAGAGGCACAAGGCATTATTTCAACATGCAAAATTACATTAAACTTCTACACAGCTCTATTATGTGAGATCAATACATTAATTTAAATATATTCATATGAATTTCATTTTACCCAAGGGTTAAACAAAATAACACATTATTAGCAGTCATTTCTGGTATAAGAACACAATGTTCCCTTTTCATATAAATGAATAAGATATTATTGTACTGTATATTAACAAATTAAAATATCCTATGTTCCAGATTTGGAGGAAATATGATGAGGATAGCAGTGGATTTATCTCCGCAGTGGAGCTCCGGGTAAGGATGTAATGTGCCAGTTTAAAAAACAACAGCCCATGGCCACCTAGCCATGCTAGAAATATTGTATTAGCTATACGATTAGCAGTGGAGCTGTATGTACTATTACAGCAATCTTCATAAATATAGTGAACTATCTAGCATGTTAAAAAAGCAAATGCTAATATCATCAACAGGGGATAGAAATAGCAGACAAGCAGCTTTTTAGCTGCAGTTGGCCCTGTAGCCATAGGTGGCTTCAGTGCGGTGCCTGTATTGGTCAGACAGGTGGTTGCTGAATGCTAGTGGGTGGGGTGCAGGTATCAGTAGTTTCCAGATTGGGCTGTCTGGGTTGTTTAGACAGTCTGAAAAAGTAATAATGCAGGTTGCAGTTCTGGTCATGGCTCCAGCTCAAGTGTAAGCCCCAGGAGGTTTCTACCAGCAGCTGCACACTTTTGAATGCTGTGTAAAATTGTCTGTAAATAATGCATTTGTTGCGCCTGCATATTTATGGGACTCTAGTTGACCAGATATGGGCATTCATTTAGATGCCCTGTAGTTCATGTGATTTCATGGGCATTAAAAAAAGTAGTAGATGTAGCCACAATACATAGGGATCCCTCTACTTACCTCCTGCCCAGCACAGTGTGCTGATCCCTGTGCCCCAGTCACACTAATATCTGCAATGGGCACATTGCCAAAGGGCTCAGGCTTATAGCATTTTAACATGAACAAGTTTACACCAGCACAGCAGCCACTAATAATAAATGGTCATATGGTAATTGTGTCCAATCTAAGTCAAGCCACAAGAAAGGCAAAAGGTGACCCAGCTTGCCTGCCATATTTTTTTGTATGTGAGTAGGTTCTTATTAGTAATGCAAATGCAAGCTTAGTAGTTAGATGGCAGCCCCTGATCCATAAAGCTTGCAATATATGTTTATGTACCTAAGGCATTTATTACAAGACAAAAGGGTTAATTTATGAAAAGTCAACAGGGGTCATTTACTGATCTGTGGGGTGAAAGTGATAAGGGGAGCAAGAGCATGTCCAGAAAATGCCCCAGAGAATGTTGCACTCTGCACCGAGCACCGAACTTAGTGAAGGAAGCAGTTTCAGGGGGTGCTAGGGTGTTTGGCCAGCCTTCTCCTTACTGCCTGCATTTTGTACTTGTATTTGTAAATGAGCCATTAAAATAATTTATACATGATCAAGGCAGAATAAACAGGAAAAACAGAATTCTAATCATGTGATTAACAAACTAATTGTTCTAAGAGAGCCAAGCACTTTCGCTGTGTCCCCTGTGGATATGTGTTTTGTACATCCAGCACCAAAAAAAGAGATTTTTATAGGATTCTAATCAGTGTATGTTTAGCATTTGTATTGATATATTTGATCTAGAGCAGGTGTGTTTATTGTAATGTTAAATCATATTACACTGCATTACCATAGTGTATAACATAATACATCCCTAATAACTGCAATAAATGTGTTTGTTTGGAATAGAAGCCTATTGCCCAAAGGACCCATTAATGTCTGCTTTGTGTACTCTTTGTTACCATTAGCAAATGAAAATAAATGGAGTTCAAAAGGCTTGGAGGAAGGATAGGGAACAACATGGAATAAAGCCATTTCCAAATCAATATGATGTTCATTTTGTCTGTTTGCTGGGTCATTCCTTATGTATGGACAAAAGGTGTAACACTAGCTCTTATTAGTGGATTAAGTGGGATATAAATTCCACCATCGTGTGAACTACTCTGTTTGATTTAATTTCCCTTATCATAGTTTAATGTACAATGATATTTAAATGTAACCTACCAAAAACAAAACCCAGACAGATTTCATTACAGCAGAGCAAACAATGGGTGAACTATCTATTTTTGAGAAGACAAAACAGATATTTACATCTTTTTAGATATATTTTGATTCTTTTAACAGAAATGTTGGTGTGGTGACAAATAGAAAGGAAAAGATTTAAATATTTTCAAAACTGGAAAGACCTCAGGGGTCATTTATAGCAAGGAGGGCAGTGTCCAACCCACAGGGTTTATTTTTTTTGCACAGTGCCCCATCCCTGGCAATCTATTTTTACACCTTTAATGAATTTTGGGAATTGTAATCCCATGATCTACCCAGTGCCACTCCGGCCATATGGCCTCATTGGTGACAAAAACCACCCTCCTGCCACGCTTTTGGGCTTCTGGAGTGGGCACTGTTCTTTTAGCCAGCCTTGCTTAAATGCATATTTATCTACAGTAAACAGTCCGTTGCTCAACCGAAGCAGGAACAAGTGGTGCAGTGTTTATGGGTAAATGGGCCGTGGTACCAGTGGTAGTTTGCATAGTTGAAGATGGAGCTACAAGTCCCATAATTCACTTGAGCCATTTTGACCTTATACTATTATAGTGTATGACCTTGTATGCTTATATACAGAGAAAGGAATATATGAAATAAATACAAAATTAAAAATTTTCCTTCACCACCAAGTGGTCTCATACACCTTGCATTTATAAGGGGGCAAATGGTCGCTTGAAGGAGGAGGAAAGTTAGAATCCCTGTGGGGTGCCAACCAAATGTTATGCACCAACCCAACAATGGTAATCACTTACCTAATACCCTGGGCTGTGCGCAGTAGAGTGAAAAGGCGACTTTCTTGTTTAAGCTCAGCTTCTCCCTCTACTGTACATGCGCAAGCGGCGTGAAGGCAGAGGAAGAAAAGTATTGATTGGTCGCAGGTACCGCGTGCAGTTTTCTGCTAACAGGAGCACCAGCTCGGGGTATCAGGTAAGTGATTACAATTACCTTGGTGCCTAACATCTGGGCCCCCCCCCATTGATTAGACCTTTCCATCTCCTTTAAAATAGCAAAAAGACAACAAATTTATTACAGGATCAACAACAAGAAAAACAAGGAAATGCTTTTGAGTTGTGTTTGTTTTTTTCAGAACTTCCTGCAAGATCTGTTCCTACAGCACAAGAAACAGATTACAGGTGACAAACTGGACGAGTACACAGACACCATGGCAAGTACCTGCTATTGTAGCCTTTAACTTTCTGTGTGCTGATATTATATTGTTTATGTTAAAAGGTGATGGTGCTTAGTGTAATAACTCTAACAGAGCTGTTGTGTAAGGATCGTGACACACGGGGTAAGTAGTCGCCACGGCCGACTTATCTCCCCGCAATGCCATCACGGCGCGGCGCTACTAATCTTCCTGTGTGTCATGCCCCTAATAGAACATAATTGTATTACAGATTTGGAACCTGTTATCCAGAATGCTCAATCCAGATAAGGAGTCTTTCCATAGTTTGGATCTCTATACTTTAAGTCTACTAATAAAATAATTTAAGGGTCATGATTTTTATAGTGTACTTTTTATATCTAAATGACACTGTTTACATAGCAAATAATTCACTCTACCATTTAAAATTGTATTCTTGAACAAACAAATGTATTTTTTAGCTGTAATATTGGTGTGTAGGCTCCATCTCAGTGCATTGTGCCTGAGTCTGAGCTTTCAGAAGGAGCCAGCGCTACACATTAGAACTGCTTTCAGGTAACCTATTGATTCCCCTACTCCCATGTAACTGGAGGAGTCCCAAGCCGGACTTGGATTTCTTACTATTGAGTGCTATTCTGATATCTACTATGAGCTGCTATCTTGCTCCCTTCCCATTATTCTGCTAATCGGCTGCTGGGAGGGGGGTGATATCACTCCAACTTTCAGTTCAGCAGTAAAGTGTATCTGAAGTTTATCAGAGCACTGGTCACATGGCTGTGGCACCCTGGGAAATGAAGAATATCAGTAGCCCCATGTGAAATTTCAAAATTAAACATAAAAAATCAGTTTGTGTTTTTAAAACACAGAATTCAATGCAGGATTCTGCTGGAGAAGCTCTATTAACTGATGTGTTTTGGAAAAAAAATATGTTTTCCATGACAATATTACCTTAAACATACATTAAACCCAATAGGATTGTTTTGCCCCCAATAATGATTAATTATGTCTTCGTTGGAATCAAGTACAAGGTACTGTTGTTGGATAACGGATCCTATGCCTGTAATATAATATTGTGACTTTGCTACCAATAAAACCTATTACCATGGTGAATGTGGTATCAGTGTAAATATAACAATCAAGCAGATAATGTGGGGTTTACCAGAGTGGAAAACAGAACAAATCTATTGAGCACATTCCCAGTTGCCCACTAACCCCCAATGCCATTTTGCAAGATTCATCCCAGAAATTCTGCACAATAGATCCCTATGAATAGGATGTGATTGTATAGTTTTTGCTCTTCTTATTTGTCCTTTCATTGTTATTATTATTTTTAGCATACATTTATAAAGTTCCAACATATTTTGCATGGCTGTGCAATAACTTGAGAATCAAACATTTAGTAGAATGAACAAAAATTTGCTGTCTTAGACACTGTTGAAACAATGATAAACACCAATGTTCAATTGTGGATTTACATATCGGGGGCCACTAGGCCCCTATCACTGTTCTTGGCACCCGTCCCCTGCCCTTCACACAAACATGTGCAAATTTCTCTTGTCAGCTATGTAGCACTGGGATTGGCATGTGTTACATTCAAAAACTCTTACAAAAACCCCAGTGCTTCGGATTTGGATGTGGCTGAGTGGCATGCTCCCCTAAACTTTGTCCTTCCCACTAATCCGGGCCTGATTATGGATGTATGTCCTGAAGCCTTAGTCAGGACAAGTGGCCTGCAGAAATAACATGTCTAGGGGGGCCATTTACTAATGTTCGGATTTTTTTCTTTCCAGTTTGGATTTTTTAGCGATAAAAGACGCTAAAAAAGTTGCAATTTTTTTGAGATTTACTGATGTTGATGGTTTTCGGTACAACAAAAATTCAGAGTTTTGCAACTTTTCTGCAACTTTTTCTCACACAGACTTTTCCAGTTAAGACTTTTACGTAAATGTCAGACATTTGTGGAAATGAGTTTATTCAAATTTTTAAAAAATATAAAAAGAGTTCTAGTAAACGTGCCCTTAGGTCTACTAGGTGAACAAGATAGTGAGAGAGATGTAATAAAACAACACTGGGATTCAAGTGTGTATACTTAGGGGCACATTTATTCATTTATTAATACATTTTATTTAGAAGAATGCATGCTGCTTGTGTTTTTGGCTCTTGTCATTCAGCATTTGTTGCCATGATTTAAAAAGATAAAAAGGGCTTGAAAATGCATAAAAATACATTAAAATGACCATGACTATTTTCTACAAATATAGAATTTACTGTGGCAGGTGTATTTGCTGCTGTTCCCATGAATAAATCATTATTAACTGTTCAAGGACTACTGGTGCCTGAGTGATACTGAAACCAAACTAGGTGCTAAGCTGCAATCCATAGCAACCGATCAAATGTTTTCTGTGTACCTGCACTGAAAAGTACAGCTTCCGCTTGAGTTGCCATCTCTGCCTGCGTTTATCGCCGGGCAGGGGGCAGGTTGTGACATTGCAGGGGTGGGGAAGAGGCGGGGCCTCATTCACAGGGCAGGGAATAGGTGGGGCTGGGACATCATTGGGCAGGGCTATGGTGTGGCAATCAGCAATTGGCCGATCGTTGCGTCAATCTCAGCGAGTCCTGCCCTGTTTTATAAATTGACCCGGACAGCCAGGGACAAAACCAGGCTGGCAGTAACCCTAGCTTCTGCCTGAGAGCAGGTACACCCCTGTTTTCACGTTTTTCGGGCCGACTTTTGCTCTGTTCCACTCCGTGTACCTGCTAAGAAAAGCGTCTGAGAGACGTGGACCAAGCATTCCATGTGCCCAGGCCCTAAAGCTTGTTGCTGACTTGTTTCAACTGGAAACTGCACCTGTGCATTTAGCTTCTATGTTAGTAGATGATGTTCTAAGACTGGTAGAGCCTTCTACTTCAGTGCAAGGGGCCAGGGAAGTAACCTATCTTTTTTCAAACAATCAAAAGAATGTTACGTATGATGAAACAGGCTCCATAGTAAAACAATCCTGCAAAATGACAGACTTTCATTTAATGTAAGACTAGAAAAACAAAAATGCCACAAGGAATTATTTTATTTTATAAAGAAGCTTTAGCAAATTCCTGAATTACCCATAATTACTTATCCACCTGTATTTTGAAATCTTTTACACTACAAAAAAAATCTTTTCATATTTCTTTATTCACAGATGAAACTGTTCAACAAAAATAAAGATGGCCGACTAGACCTGAATGACTTGGCAAAGTATGTTTTTTACAAGGATTTTCTAATAGGCTCTTTATGGGTTATACAGTGTATCTGCGTCAGCACTAGTAGGAAGCCAGGGACGAATAATAAACATTATAAAAGGTTAATGACACAGCTCCTTGTTTGTTTTGTGTGGAAAAAAGACCATTATTTACTGTAGAGTGGATATGTTCTTACAACTGCAGACTAAATGTTTTTCATTGCTGGTAACCTTGCCATTTGTACTGTAAACGTATATGTATAAATGCTAAAATAGAACCTTCTATTTCACAAAGAACTGTACATAAATGAGAAAAAGAAATAACAATTTCTAAAAAAAACAAACAAAATGTAATTGGTTAACTGTTATCAGGACCCAAAAAACACTGCCAACCTCAGCTGTTTAGATGGCAAGTGTCACCTCTCTGGGGCAGCGGTTTGTGATGCTAGGGGGCACATTTACTAATCCACGAACGTCCGAAAAGCGTCCAAATGCGTTTTTTCGTAATGATCGGTACTTTGCGACTTTTTCGCGAATTGTCGCAAATTTTTTGAGAGCTCAATACGAAAAAGTCGCAACAATTCACGAAAGTCATAATGGCTAGGAAAAAGTCGCGACAATTCACGAAAGTCATAATGGCTAGGAAAAAGTCACGACAATTCACGAAAGTCATAATGGCTATGAAAAAGTCGCGACAATTCACGAAAGTCATAATGGCTATTAAAAAGTCGTGACAAATCACCAAATGTGTAATGGCTATGAAAAAGTACAAAAAAAATACGAAAAAGTCGCAAAATTTTCCAATCCGAATTTTTCTCATTCGGATTCGGATTCTTGGATTAGTAAATCAGCCCCTAGGTGTATCAGCTTTGGGCACTGCTGTGATAGTAGCACACATGACTTTGCTGTGGGTGTCATGACATCAGAACATATCAATTATATAGTGGTTCATTTACCCTGTACTGTCATTTATATAGGTCATTTTGTTATTAAAGGACATGTAAACCCCCCACCCAATAACTGAATCAGTGAACTAAACACTTTGAAATCTTTAAATACTTGGCACTCCTGTTGTTCATAGGTTAATAGTAAAGCTGGAGCATCCCCTTAATCACTTAGAATTGCTTTTTCTCCTCTAACCCACTCTGCCCCTTCATTGGGAACTGATTTTGGCTCTTGGCTAACTGAGCATGCTCAGTTCTTCTCAACTCAAATTACCCCACACACCCACCAGTCTAGCAACTAATAAAGAGATTGCATTACTGGTTTCTACAGAAACCCTGCTCTAGCTGTGCACTCCTCATCTCCTGTCTAGAGCTCAGTTACAGGGCACAATCAAACAGAGCTATTTATCAAAGTAAGTTCTGCCTGTGTAAGCCTGCATTCATTATTGCATGAACTTTATGGCCCACATGTGCTGTTTGCAGATGTAAATGTCACTGTGAGAGGAATGTCTTTTAGGGTGGTTTGGGTGAGGGAGTTGTTCCCAGCTTATATACATGTTATGAAAATGTAGGGTTTACATGTCCTTCAATATGGAAAAATCATGAAAATATAAGACGGCTTGTTTTTTTTACAGAAAAGGTGGCAATCCTATTAAAGCATGAAGGTGAATACTGAGTGCTTTTATAGAGGACATGTAACTCCAATGTCAGTTCTAATATCTTTGTACATTTGTGTTGGGGATACAGTACTGTGTCCAACACGTTTGTGTGCATTGCACCAAAACATTTGCTAATTATTATTTGCAGTTATCATTTGCATGCCAATCTACACAGCATAATAACAGCATTAGCTGACATTTCATTTGGCACAAGGCAGTATTAGATATTGACACAACCCACTAGTGGAGCCCTGGAACTGGGTTCCCTAGCACCTTGCGCAGCATTCATTAGAGAAGGCAACACAGTGCATTGGCAGTCCCTGCAAATACTCGCTGAGACTTTTTTGAGGGCAGCTCTTGCAGTTGCATTCATAATATTCATATGAGCCCTTATATACAGTCAGTTGCAAATTAAAGAGCTTTAAATAATATGACTGTGAAGATTTCCATTCATCCAGGTCATGGTATATCTGGTATAAATAAATCTAAAGCAACTAGACTTGTTATTTGCTTTAAATAATAATGATTATTTCATTTGTCTTAAAGGATATTGGCTCTGCAAGAAAATTTCCTTCTTCAGTTCAAAATGGACGTGAGTAGAATGAAGTATTAAGAGTAATAAATAGCAAGCATGCAGCAGAATATAGTAACTGAATATAGTAACTGTTAAGAATACAGGACTGATTTTAGTAAGCAAGGGGGCTGATTTATTATTTGTTTCTATTGCAGTTTTTTCTCTAATTTACACAAATCATAGCAAAACGCAACCAGTAAATAAATAAATCAGGCCGTAGGTGTTAACTTGCCCAAGTTCAGTTGCCTTTTGTAATATTGGCAAGTTAAAACCTATGTTTGTAAATCGACCCCTGTTATTTTCATGACAATACAGCTACATAGGACAAGGAACAACATGCTGAATGCAAGCCAAAGAATTAGGTGGATGTGGAGAAATTCTGGTGTAATATTATTATGTCATATTAACAAATTATAATCATTTCAGAAATATTATGAAAGTTGTGTATTTTTAACATATGAAAAATGATTTTGCACAAAATGTATTCTCTTTTGTTCATATCACACCATATGTGGTCAGACCAATTTAGTTTAATGGAGTTCTGTTCTTTTATTCCTCTGTATTTTGGCCAAGAATACACATGGCAAGTTGCCCTTGTTTTCTAACTTGAATGTCACAGCATATGTTCCAAATACTGAATGTTCCTCAGTCTATCACTATGCTATTAAACAAATCTGGCTTTTATTTGTATCCCATTATCACAGCTGTGTTTTTCCCGTTCTGAAATATTTGTTGTTAAATAGTAGCTAAAGTTGAAAAAAGACATATTTTCATCAAATTCCATCTGCTTCCCTAGTAAATTCTAAGGACAAGCTGGATGCTCATCCAACTGATCCAACTTATCCAACTTAAAATAGAAATAGCATTGTGCTACTCCATCACCCTAACCTGCTCCCGGAGCAACAGATATTAGTAGCTCAGATACTTGCAGCTACAGGCTGGGTAATAGCTCTACATTGGCTAGCTCCCTCCCTCTCTTTAACAGTGGTACTTAAATGTATCCAATTAATGCACTCTCTCTAAATTCTCTTAAATGATAAACTAGACCTACATAATAGCATTTGGCTACCATGGGATAATTACCTTTCAACTGAGATCCCCTCTTAAGGTCCCCATACATGGGCCGATCCGCTCGCTTGGCGATGTCGCCAAGCGGCCGGATCTTCTCCCGATATCCCCACCTACGGGTGGGCGATATCGGGAGAATCCAGGATAATTCAATCGTTTGGCCCTGGGGCCAACGACGAGTATAGGAAAAGTCGGTTCAGGGACCGCATCAATGAGCCGATCCGACTAGAGTTTTTAACCTGCCCGATCGAGATCTGCCCAATTTCAGGCCATATATCGGTCAGGCAGACCCGTCAGTAGTGCCCATAGAATCGGGCCTTTAGTCTGTATCTAAATTTTGGTCAAATTTTATCAACCCTGAGACATAACATCTAAAATACCTCTCACAATAATGTTTGTTCAGCTACGACAATTTTAACTGTCATTTGCTTGCTTTATTCTCTTCTTTGATTTGTAATATTAAAATTTTTTGTTGCACTTTGGTAACGTCTTTCCACTCTGTCTACTATATCAACATTGTGCTGTGTTGTGCTGTTAAAAAAATGATAAAGAGTTATAAAAAATACAGATTTTAAGTGGATTCAATACAGAATCCCACTATACCTCACTTCGAGAAATGGCTAAAGGTTCAGGTAGATTTCTATTTACAGAATGTATAAACAACACCATAAAGCTCAATAGACCTAAATATCGAAAGCAGACATTTAATCTGTATTGTATCAGAAGTCTTTGCAAAATCTACATAGACTATAATGCTCATTTATAACACAGAATGCAGGGTGCAAATTGCAAAAACAGGTATACTCCATCATTTTATTGGAATGAATTGGCACAGGTCTTTGGTTTACGTTAGTTACATCATTGGACATAATCCACTTGGGGAAATCTACCACATATTGTAGACAGGGTCAAGCCATCACCCTGCTTTCCTCATGGGGATGCTAAGTGATGTATTCGGGTTTCATATTCCCATTTCCAGTGGGATATATGGAACCTTTAAGAAGGTTTAAAGAAAGGTAGCGTCACCGGCGGAAACCCAAGGTTTTTTTAATTGCCTGTGCTGAAGGAATATACAAAGTATGTCAGCAAAATATTTTCCTGTCCTAAGGGCTAAAGGCACACATAACGGATCCTCTGCCAGCAGGTCTGTCAGGTGCCACTTGTCTAAAAGTATAGTGACACTTTTAAGAGGATTTTTTCATGGAAATAAAAAGTTAATTTGAGATAAATAATATTTTGAAAGCAAGCACGTTTAAAAGTTACACTGCTTTACTGTAAAATGATGAACCTACTTAGATTAATATGAATTTTTCCTTCCTTCAGAAACTCTAAATTCAATTTTGTGAATGTTAGAAATAGCTGAGTTTAGATCAGTTCAGGTCCTGAAAACTTTTCCTGGTCATCTACTGATATGCTTTTATATGCAGAACAAACAATTTTGTTTGCCTTCAGCAGGTACTTTGTTGATAAAGGAGATGTAGTTATCTTTGTCATCTATTTGTATATGCACCACACTACATAGATTGTTCATTATTAACATCAATACCTGCCTTCCCTGTTTATACCCCAGCAGTGTTTCCTGGAGACAAAAAGTCCATAGTCATACTGATATTTGCTCAAGAAGATCAATAATGTATTTCTAGCTACAAAGGGTAGATAATAATTTACTTATGGATATAGGACTAGAATAATACACACACACACACACATAGAAGTAAACATTGCTATGTATTCATTTCACTAAATGATGGCTGATGCCAGCCTTTGAAAAGGGTCAAGGCATCCCCAGGCCAAAGTTGCATTTAGAACTGTATTATAATGCCAGGTAGCAACAGCCTTCTGCAGGCAACTTCACACGATTTCGGAAAACAAAATGATGCATAGTCCTTTCCACCAGCAATTCCTTTTATTGCCAGTGAAAAGACTTTATGCTGTAGCAACTAATCTCCCTGTGGAATATTACCCTTACTATACCTGAATAAACAGCCCTAGAATCTGTCTGTTGGTTTAAGATAGAAGCTGCCATTTTAGCTTGATGTGACATACCTTCCTTCTCCTTCTCCTAGCTCTGGCCTCAGATTACAGAACGGGGGGGAGGAGTGAGAAGGATGGGGAGGGATAAGTAAGCTGCACAGGCTCATGCCCGTGCCCTGGTTCTTTGAATTAAGAGAAAGAAGTCTAATAATACCGAAGCCCATGTGCACACAATACAAACAACTGCAATGTTCATGGCTGTATTTACTTAATTAGTTTTAACTTTTCCTTCTCCTTTAAAACCCTTTTCATTTTTAGGTTTGTGCATAGGGAAATTGCTGAGCATACTTTTTTGCTATTGTTTTAATTAGGATATATGTATGGATTTTTGTTATTTCTTGCAAACAAAAATCTGAACCTGAAAATATAGTTATATTATAGTCCAGTCCTTTCAAGCACAATCAAAATACACTGAGAAGCCCTCTGTATAAACAACCCCCTCCTTCAGATACAGCCTGTTAAGCTTTAAAATAAAGAGCAGCTCATTATACAGATGGCTGTATAATGGACTGTTGATTTGTTTTTATTGAGTGCATAAAAACCAGAAGTAGTTCAATTTTAGACCATCGCCATTGAGTTTGCACCACAATAGCATACCTCTTTCTTAGTAGATATTCTTATTTTTCAGTGTACCTTGCAATACCTTTTCAGCCAGCTTTAGCCATTCCTTAATATGCTCCATCCTGGCACCCAGACAACAAAATACTTTATAAATCAGAAAGAGACAAAAATAATAATCTCATTTTGGCCATTTACTGTGCAGATTATTCCTAGTTAAATGTGACGTTTAGGGCATAACAGGCCCTTAGAATGGACCCATGATGCCCAAAACATGTTATGTACATTAAAATAAGCTGCATATTAATGTGTTGAACTGCATTTGTCTTTTCTTCAGCACCAGGTATATAAATTTTCAGTATGGCAGTCGTTTCAGTGTGGAAACTTGTTTCTGCTGTGATTATGATTTTTGTTTTGACAGTCTATAGGTATTTTGGGAATCTTATACAATAACTCCTCAAAATAACCTGTATTAATGCATCCCACAAGCAACAACAACTTCATACATCAGAATAAATAGTTATCATGAGCATTAGGCTTCAATATAGAGGGTTGGTGAGTTGCTATTTTTGGCTATACTTGGACATACTTCAAGCTTAGTAGCATAAGCTGGATACACTAATGCCAACTTATTGTCTAATAACTATTTTAGGTTCTTATGAGGTTATGTAATAAGACACTAAGGTTGGTCATAAGCAGTAACCCATAGCAGCCAATCAGCAGGAAGCATTTACTGGTCTATTGAATTAGAGAGGGTCCAGAGAAGGGCAACTAAGCTGGTAAAGGGTATGGAAAGTCTCAGTTATGAAGAAAGACTGGCCAAGTAGGGTCTGTTTACACTGGAGAAGAGGCGCTTAAGGGGTGACATGATAATGACTATGTATAAATATATAAGGGGATCATATAATAACCTTTCTAATGTTTTATTTACCAGTAGGTCCTTCCAACGGACACAAGGGCACCCACTCTGTTTATAAGAAGGGAGGTTCCATTTAAATATTTGGAAAGGATTTTTTACTGTGAGAGCTGTGAAGTTGTGGAATTCCCTCCCCAAATCAGTTGTGCTGGCTGATACATTATATAACTTTAAGAAGGGGCTGGATGGATTCTTAGCAAGTGAGGGAATACAGGGTTATGGGAGATAGCTCTCAGTACAAGTGAGGGAATACAGGGGTAGGGGAGATAGCTCTCAGTACAAGTGAGGGAATACAGGGTTATGGGAGATAGCTCTCAGTACAAGTGAGGGAATACAGGGTTATGGGAGATAGCTCTCAGTACAAGTGAGGGAATACAGGGGTAGGGGAGATAGCTCTCAGTACAAGTGAGGGAATACAGGGTTATGGGAGATAGCTCTCAGTACAAGTGAGGGAATACAGGGGTAGGGGAGATAGCTCTCAGTACAAGTGAGGGAATACAGGGGTATGGGAGATAGCTCTCAGTACAAGTGAGGGAATACAGGGTTATGGGAGATAGCTCTCAGTACAAGTGAGGGAATACAGGGGTATGGGAGATAGCTCTCAGTACAAGTGAGGGAATACAGGGTTATGGGAGATAGCTCTCAGTACAAGTGAGGGAATACAGGGGTATGGGAGATAGCTCTCAGTACAAGTGAGGGAATACAGGGGTATGGGAGATAGCTCTCAGTACAAGTGAGGGAATACAGGGTTATGGGAGATAGCTCTCAGTACAAGTGAGGGAATACAGGGGTAGGGGAGATAGCTCTCAGTACAAGTGAGGGAATACAGGGTTATGGGAGATAGCTCTCAGTACAAGTGAGGGAATACAGGGTTATGGGAGATAGCTCTCAGTACAAGTTGATCCAGGGACTGATCTGATTGCCATCTTGGAGTCAGGAAGGAATTTTTTCCCCTCTGCGGCAAATTAGAGAGGCTTCAGATGGGTTTTTTTTGCCTTCCTCTGGATCAACTAGCAGTTAGGCAGGTTATATATAGGCATTATGGTTGAACGTGATGGACCTACGTCTTTTTTTAACCTAACTTACTATGTTACTATGTCACCTGTTTTAAAGCAAACATCTTATTGGTGGCTATAGGTTACTGCTCCTGGGCAAACTTAGTGCCTTTTATTACATAGGAGTTAGTATTGATCAGGCCAGCCTCTACACTTTAGCTGTAAAATTCTGCATTCATTATTTCCTTTTATTTAAAAAGTTTTTTTATTTAAACGCTTAGATCACTTAGTGCTCAGTCTGCTTATGTAGCTATTGATTTGTGATTCTCTTTTAGGCAAGTAGCCAAGATGAAAGAAAGAGAGACTTTGAAACCATCTTTGCACATTACGATGTTGTAAGTATCAAATCGCATCTATTATCTGCAGCTCAGTTAGTATAAAAGTCATGGATTTTGTATACATTGCAGGAGCCACATATATAAAAATAGTATATTAAAACTAAATGTTTCACATTGTACTTAGTTTTTTGTTAATAACTTTTTTTATTTAAATGTACCCCTAAATCTTCCAGTTGTCAAAGTTTATGTGAGTAACAAAGATGCGTTGGTACTTTTGCAGAGTAAAACAGGAGCATTAGAGGGCCCAGAAGTGGACGGGTTTGTTAAAGATATGATGGAACTTGTGAAGGTGAGTAGGGCTGAGCCAGTTGCGCATGGTTCCTATCACAAACACATTCACATACCATTAGAGAAACAACAGAGAAACTGCCATGATTCATGTAGATAACTAATTTAACAAAAATAGATCTTTTAGATCTAATAAGGACATGTATATGGATATGTTTAAAGGAATGGTATTATTAAAATGAGAAACTGTTTGTTTTTGCCTATAAAACTAACACACACAGTTCAGTGAATGAGAATAACACAAAGAAAACTTTAGACCCAAGGACCATGCCACATTTTATTCCATATAGACATAGGACCAGTAAAGAAGAAGAAGAATGCTCATAAGTGGACAACATATATCTGCCATATATTTGCTAAATTATTTTATATAAATATGAAAAAAATATAATTAAAGGGGCATATATGGGTTACTGTAATAAGAAATCTAAATTTGCCCTTATTTAGCAGGCCATAGAAACAAATTAGATGTGTGGTTTTAAACAGCTAACCAGTAAATGCTGCCTGCTGGTTGGTTACTAGACACTTTTCACCATTAATTACATTATCACAAGTATTTACCATTGTCTTATACGACTCTAAAAAAACAGAGTTTGTGGGAAAGGACCATTAGTTCATGCCCACCCCTCAATTGTAATTCAGACCTGAACCCTTAATTGGATTTCCAATAACACTTTAAGGGCCGTGGCAGACAGGGAGATTAGTCGCCCGCAACAAATCACCCTTGTTGTGGGCGACTAATCTCCCCGATATGCCATCCCACCTGCTTGACTGTAAATTGCCGGTGGGATGGCATATGCGGCGCCACGATTTCCAGAAATCACGGAAGTTTCCTCTCAAGACAAGAGTGTCTTGTATTTGATGATAATAAAGATTTTTAGTATGTGTGGGGAGAATGTATCTCTGCTGGATCTAAAAATGAAGCCATTGTCATTGGCTTTCATAAGAGATTTTTTTAGATGAAAAAACTAGAACAGTTTAGGGTTAGGGACAGACATTTTTACATCCAATAAAGTGTATATTTTCCTAGTTTAATTTAACAAATGTTTATTTCTTAAACAACCAATAACATGTAATTGTTTCCTGTAGCCAAGCATCAGTGGCGTTGACCTTGATAAATTCCGTCAGATTCTACTAAACCATTGTGATGTCAACAAGGATGGGAAAATTCAGAAGTCTGAACTGGCGCTGTGCCTTGGTCTAAAACCACACCCGTGATGGCATTTCAGGCCGTTATTCCCACTTCCTTTTCCTGTCAGAACATATTGGTTTGAAAGTAGCCATGTTCTACTAACGATCTGTGTCTCAGTGATGATTGATGGAAGCATATATATACATATGCATGAATATTGCAGAAATGTTTGGAACATTTGACAAGCCACTGATGGTCCAGACAATGTGTTTGTAAAATTTATATTTTAAAACTGTTTTCTTTCAAATGAAATGCTCACAAAAACGGAAAAATTATTTCAGCCAGAAACAATGTTCTTAATTACTTAGATTTCTGTAAATGTTGCAAAGCTTTTAGAGTACTGTGATCAACTTACTATCCAATAATACTAAAGGTGCATGTGTTATGGTGCTGTCACATTTGCTTTCTTTGTTGATCAATAAAATTTTCTGTTTTTGCAAGATAAATCAGTGTTAAATCAATTTTTTTAATTTTGTTTTCGTTTTATTTTGTCCCCTAAATTTAACTGAATGACCTAGTGAGAGGCAAGAGCAGCAGAAGAAAATGTGTTATTTATATGCACAAGGCTTTACAAAGTAAACTCCCACAGCCAAGAAAGACAGGCTATCTTGCAGTCTCACTAAGTAACATATTCAAGCCTGGTGTCTCTGAATTTACTGACATGAAGAGACCCACATCTTGCTTATGAGCTTTGGTCCATATTGGTAGGAGAACCATCCTGGTGGTAATTTTTTTTTTGGTCATCCAAAGTGTGGAAACAGCCTTGATCTTGAAAACCCCAGGTCCCAATAATTCTGTATAATAAGTCCCACACTTGTACATTGTAAGCTCTTTGGGGCATGGACCTTATCCCAACTGTGTATTAAACAGAGTATTAAAGAGTTACTTATTTATACTATTTACACACAAAAAAATGCATGTTAGTTGTTTTGGTGTCTTACATTTTGTTGATGTGCAGGGAGCATGTATCTCTTCTGGAGCTAAAGATCTACTGAACAGTTGCTGAAATTCAAATGATTCTGTATAAGGAGTGATAAATGTAGGCAGCATGGGATAATATACATCTTTCAGTGTAATCAGATAGGGTTCTATGAATGGGCAAGGGCACACAGGGCGTATTGTCAGCCTGAGAATAAGCACAGGCTGACAACACACCCCTGACACTTAAAAAATCTTCTCGTTATACCTGCACCCAGAAGCATTGAATCCATGCCAAATCTTGTGTTTGTTGGTAGATATCGTCTGCGTTTGCCTGCACCCGGGCGGATTCAATGCTTCCTGGTGCCCATAGAGTACAAACCTCTTGCTCATTTTTGAGGTGGCTGAAACTCTTCCTATGTCTACTCTGTATTTGCAGCGTCGGATTTAAAATCCAGGCGCCCCAAGGCCGCCCCCCATTAGCGCCCCCCCGGCATGCATGCGCGGCCATTCAAATTTGTGTTGCCCTAGGTCCGAGCCTGTGTATTTGGACCACAGTGGTCCAAGATCCTTTATAAGGCTAATGCCACACGGAGCGTATTCTCGGCAAGCGTTTTTCAGCTTGCAGAGAATACGCCCCATGTGGCATTAGCCTGTGTACAGTATATCGGCTACATGTGCCTGCACCTGAGCGTATTTAATTCGGGTGCAGGCACAGGTAGGAGGATTTTTAAGCATATGTAGCATATTCTCGGCAAGCAGTTTTCGAATTGCTGAAAGAATGCTACATACGCTACATGTGGAATTAGCCTTAGCCTAAAACCCAGTGTTTGCATCACAGCCAGATGATGATATCTTCACAGTATTAATTGGCTGAGTGGAAGTCATTTAGAAAGTTTTGCAAGGCAAAGCAAACGCCTTCACTGTACAGCTGTTTTTATGTATTTTCTATGAACAGCACTGATTAGATCTGCATAGAAATGTAATAAAAACATTTTAGACCTTGCTATCCCTTTAACTGCATAACAGCTGAAGCTATAATTTGTTCTTGAGTATAATTCTCTCAGGCACTTGATAATCTAAAAACAAATAATACTGTATGTGGCAAAGTGGCAAACTAGAGAACCTTTTTTATTTGCTTTGGTGCCTGTACAAATGAGCAGTCATTGCTGGTTCGGGGTTTTAGGTAAGCAATTACACTCACAGGGAGGTAGCTAACATTTGTCACCCTCAGTGATTTCTACCTTTCCATCTCCTTCAAGATTTGCAGCAGAACAGTGACCAAATTAATTTGTTATATGGCAACCACTCTCCAGATAAGAATTTAAACGTGTAATTTATGCTTAAAGGAGAACTAAAGCCTAAAAACCTAAAAAATAATGAGACTATGAATGCGGTATTTAATATACTGAATTTATTGTACAATCTCAGAGGTTTATAAACTCTAACAACGTGTGCCACTGACACTGACCATGCTCTGGGTAGCTGTTGCTGCTATGACTAGTGATCATCAAAAGTTATTAAATCATTAGCAAAGGAAAGTGTAGTCACATTTGTCATAGTAACTAATGCTGCAATGTAACAATTTAATTAAGATGCAGAATATACTGGTTTCTACACTCACATGTAACATGAATCTGAATTAATTACTAATTAGCCTTTTATTTTATATAATATATTTGTATGGGACGGTCCCTAAGCTCAGGCAACTGAAAGCAGCTTAGAGCATGTGCTATAAATCAGCAGAAACAAAGATGGAGAGCATTTTCAAAGTCATATATCATCAATAGCAAAGGACTTTGATGACCTTAGGCTGATACAGAAGCATTGTTTGGTAAGCTTTAGTTCTGAATTAAAGCCTTGTCTCAAGCAGAGCTCCACAGAATGCTTCTTTTCATTTAAAGCACAGTGCTTAAAATCACATTTGTGCCCAACAATTTACCACCAAGTCCCCAGGACCGTGCCCAGTGGAAAGTGTTAATTAGGGCTGCCATTAGCAATTACACAATGGCTGTAATGCTTTATTTCCCAAAGTGGCATTTGTCCAAATTCTGTCTATGCTATAGCAGAAAGAAGAGTTACTAGAAGGTGCAGAAAATTTCCTGAAAAAAAGGCAGTTAGATTCTTTCCAGAAATCTTGATAGATTCAGGAAGTGTAAAGATTTGGTTCATGTTTGATCACCACATACAACTGTGCAATGGCTATAAGAAATTAAATAATGGGTATCTCACTCCTCTACTAACTGCAGATAACATACTACCAGGAAAAGAGTGTATGATCTGGAATTGAGACTGGTTCTGCATGCAGCACCCTGTTTTGACTGGGGTAATTTTTGTTGCCATCATTATCTAATATAAAGTAAATATTAGTTCATTGAGTGCCACTATATTAAAGAGGTTGTTTGCATTAATGCGAGTAGTAAGTATTTGATATTCATTAACATCTCATTGTACTCCAGCTTCTGAAGCAGGATATCACTCACATAAATCATCTTGAACAAACTCAATAGGATTTTTCTATGTAATTACACGTTTTACAAAAGCATAGCTATAAAAAGAACTTTTATATAGATTCTGCCAACTAACAGTCAAACACTATAATTTTTGACCTCCTTAACTGCACCTGCAATTTCCAGATTTCCATGAAGCATTATATCTTGCCGAGTAGAACAAAACCTTCTTTTTTTGTGAAATTACGGACACAAAGAATATAAAAACATTAGCACAATGGGAACCTCCTAATCTCACAACTTTCTTATTGACAGACCTCCACCATTTTATGCAGGTAAAAATGTATTGAACCCTGTGATATTTTTGCCCCGTATCATATTTTACCTCAACCATTTAGGAAATGGTTTTAGCATCATTGGTTTCTAAAATAAATGTAAATATACAGTAAAGAGTCCACAACAGATTATAACATGTATGCTATTAACCAGTATCAGTTTAAACCTCTTTGTACTTTACTAATGTTTGCCTTTTCCAGTTCCTTACCTGGTTAGTATATTTCTTCTCTGGATACTTTTCCTTTACAATAACCTGCAGATACTGTAAAAGAAATAGATGGTATTGATTTCTTAATGGTTGCTGATATTTGTCCAATGTATGGCACATACATTCGCAACAAAAAAGATGATTGTAATACAAAAAATATGTAACTATAAAGGGACTGATAAAAAAGTTGATTAATTGCTTTGCCAACTAATGGGAACTGTAAATCACAAATTATGTAAATAAAACCCCTAAGTTGCCACTGTAGTTGCTCTCCAAATGGGATGTCAATGAAACCTGAAATGTCCCTTAAAAATACTAAATATAATTTTTAATCGCTGTCACTGATGATCACTGTGACATGACTTTCAAAAAGTATTTTCACTGGACCAACTTGAGAACACACAGGCTGAATGTCCGGCAAAAGAACTGGAATGGATGATTAATTACATTTTCCTGGTATTTTTTTAAAAGCTGCAGCAACCGAGTTTGGATCAGTTCCCTTTATGGTCACTGGGAATCACCAGCCAGTATCATACTATGAGAGGTTGTTGGTTTGGACTAGTTCCAATGCCGTTTTTGGCTAGTAATGGCACCTGTGCACCATACATTCAACCCACAGCAATTGTTTATAGTGGGAGGTATTGTCTACTGAGTTGAACACCAGCTTTTCCAAAAAATATCTTTTCAGAATTTAGCTACGTTTTGATCAGGCTGACATGAAAATCTAGTTTGGTGGGACCATTCCTCTTACAACAGGTCTGCACATGAATGTAATGCTGTGGTTTAGAAATTATAGGACAGGGAACCAGATGTGGCCAATGTAAGGGCCAAGCCTCAAGACTAATAAGGGTAAAATTTGGAAGTAAATGTAAATTTACTGCTTTGGAACCATAGAATAATTAAAGGGATTGATCATCTTAGCAATAACTTTTAGAATGATGTAAGAGTGATATTCTGAGACAATTTGCAATTGGTCTTCATTTTTTATTATTTGTGGGGTTTTTTTATTTAACTTTTTGTTCAGCAATTCTGCAGTATGTAATCTCCACAGTTATCTGGTTGTTAAGGTTCAAATTACCTTATGGGATCTGCTATCTAGAAACCCGGTAAGAAGGTTTTGACATATGGGAAGGTCTTCTCCCATAGACTCCATTATAAGCAAATAATTCTTATTTTTTAAAATTATTGTCTTTTTCCTCTGTAATAATAAAACAGTGCCTTGTACTTGGTCCCAACTAAGCTATAATTAATCCTTATTACAGGCAAAACAATCCTATTGGCTTTATGTTTAAAAAGATTGTTTATGTAGAATTAAGGTATGGAGATCCACATTGTGGAAAGATCAATTATCTGAAAAACCCCAGGTCCCAAGCATTCTGGATAATAGATCTGTAAATATGACTAACATAAAACAAATACAGTTTATTTGGTTCAACCAGGTGCCAGAAGGGCTAAATTTGGTGGCTCCTGATTTTCTAGACAAAAAAGGAGCTAAATAGACAACAACTTTTGAACACATTAATGAAAGCAAAGGTACAGTGAAAATGAAAAAATCAAAAAATGATTAACTAACTATAATTTCTGAACAGGCTCTCCAGACAATGGCTAAGCATGTTGGTCTCAAATATAATATTTTATTCTTTCATTTTGTCAGTATGTCTGTGTATTGTTTTGATGCAGCACAAAGCACATGTTAAATAAATTAACTGAATGTTCTTCTGTTCCCTTATGGTGGTTATTAACTGTTGGCATTGCTCAACTCCCCTAACACCACAAGTATTCTGGTAACCTGAAATCTGAGCGCACTTAAAAGAAAAAGGAAAGACAGGCACTCCAGGGAACTGCCTGACTTTCACACAAATAGAAAGTGCCAGACAAGTGGAAAAGAGATGAATTACCAATTCTCTGTGCCATAGATGAAGATGAAAAGAACAATGTTTGGAATGTGACTATCTTTTTATTTTACTTTCTTTCTTGTCTGATTATAAAAGCAGTTTTTGTATATTTATTCAACTGTGAGTGGGAAACAAACTTTATAAGTTTGCCCAAACCTTGGGCATAGTCAAAAATAAAATGCAATTGATGAAGCTTGCAGCTGGAAAAAAAATATATTTCAAAAATATATTTTTGTTCATTGCTTACCTAGTGTTACTCTTAATAACAACCACAAAATAAAAACCAGATAGCCTGCCTTAAGGGTCATAATGGCACATGGCCTGTTTTAATACAGTCCTCACTATGAGAATCGCAACAGTCAAGATGTCCTTTACTGCCCGCATCTGCTCACCATTAATTTAAATAGCAAACAAGTTGCATATGGCAGACACCAGCACTGCACAGGTGTGAAAGTTGCACTTTTATGTCCCAAAGCATTCTCTGTATGATAGCACTAGCACCTGCCATAGGCAACAGTTTCCCATTTAAATGAATAGGAAACCACTGCAGACAGGAAAATAGTATTGACCTCCACTATTAAGCACTAAATTAGCCAAAACTCACCATGTGCCGTGTCTCTTAAAGACATGGGGAGCGATTATTACTATCTTTTGGTAACCTAATTTGTAAACACTAAAAAAGTTACAAATGAATACAGAAAATGAATTGGGTGTAAAATTTGATGATGTAAAGAATGAAATAATATGATGATTAACATAGCATTTCAGCATTCATGCTGTACATTCAGTAAGGAAAATGATTCATTTTTTTCATGAAAAATACATCTGTGTATAATGAGGGCAGCCAAATGGCACGATGTGTCAAAGGTACTTAGCTTACAGTGGCAAATCAAATTATAGTAATCCATTGAGGCTGCTTAATACAGCTAACGCTGTGTTACATTGTGATTAGCCAAGATCTGTGTTTTCTATGTTGCATCAGTTTCTGGCATTGTGGTTAGCCAATTTAAACCAGTTATTAAGGAGGTTGTTCTTCTACAGACAATGAGGCCTGTCAGATATCTGAACATGCCAGACAGCATACAATCAAACCAAGCACATATACACAAAGACTTTGGGAGGTTTGTTATAAATGTTGGAGAGCAGAAAATGACCTTCAGCAGATGTCTTATTTTTTTTTTAAGAAAAACCCTTGAAGATAACCATGGGGGGCTTCATAACTATCTGTTTTCACAAAACACATACTTATTAATTCTGTCTTCAAACTTGGTTTAAAACTTGAATAATGTATTGTCTAGTCTACAAACGCAGTACGCATACACAAAATGTGGCCCTCTGGCTTTAGTCGGACTTAGATGCCCCCTGTAGTTATACAGACCATTTTGTCCCATGCTATAAATAACCAATATAATGTCTGTTTTGTTTCTAAGCAATCTAGATGTGGGAGCGGTATGAAAACAAACACACATGCCAGCTACAAGCTATACTTTTCCATTAAACACATTTATGTTAAACATGACTCAAATAAAAAGCATGTACAAACACTTTATAGGAAAAGACCTATCGACCGCCAAATGTTCTTCCCTTGGTTCATACCATCAGGGACCCCTGCACCTGGATGTGACTGCAAGTGATTTGGTGCTTGCATAGTCCAAAGTCCTGTTTTATGCCTGGCATTTAGCATCATAAAAGAAGGCAATAATACATTTTCTTCTCACATCATTAATCATGCCTTATGCATGTGTTTTAGAACACCAGGCATATTGGCAAAACTCTTAGGCACCTAGATACCTGTAAGAACATACAGTGCAGCCTGACTGCTCAACAGCAAAATCACTGAGAGATATTTTGACAAAAGAACAATAACTGAATCATTACCACTTCTGGGACTTATTCCTACTGCATCACTCTGACATAAGAGCCTGGGGCTTTTATGGGAAAAACTATGTAATTTTGCTAAGGGAACATTATGGACTAATAACTAGCTGTAATGAGATTATCAGAGACATCATCTAACTCCATGTCAGTAAGATAACCATGAATACCTTGGTTTTGCTAAATGATGTATTGTTCTTTTATCACAATGGAATAAAGTCTTAAAATAGACATAAATATAAAGCTTTAAGGCACATGTTCTGACCTCAATATCCATTACAAACTTCTTTAAATACAATTGCACAATAGCAATTTGAATTCAGGCCTGATGTGATTTTCTAAGTGGATCCTTTTAAGGTCTCAACAAGTCTGGGACAGAACAATTATCTCACAGACAACATAGGGTTAAATAAAATCTCTGATAAAACCAGCAATGATAAATGCTTGAATTTATGGTGAGATTGTAATGTTCTGTGTGTGTACATGTGTGTGTATATATGTATTTATGTGTACAGGTAGGGGACCTGTTAACCAGAATGTTTTTTAAACAGTATTATTTATGCTGTATCAAAACACCCATTTATTTACTGTTATGTTGCACCATTATAGCTTTGCTGTGTGTTGATCAAAATGCTTAATATGCTGTAAGCAAAATGACGAGGGTCCCTTATGGTAAAATAGCCTAAATCCATTTGAATAGGTTCCAATAAATGATTTATGTACATTACTATTCTTTGCATTTCAGAATTTAAATGTAATTACTATGTGACATCAGAGCTGGAACTAGGGATAAGCAGATGGCGTATACTGCCTCTTTAATAGACACATTCTCTTACAGTACTGGTAGTAGGGTTGCTACTTTTTTCTGTCAATAATGCCATTGAGTTGGGGGGTCGGTCGTGACGTCATTTGGGGGAAGGGCTATGATGTGAATGTCAGAGAAATTGGAAGTCTAGAAAGCGCTGAAATAAATAATGAAAGTGCGGAGGGACTGTGGAGCCAGCTGTGGCCCAGTTCCCTCCGTGCTTGTAAGGGGTTAACTTACCCAGCCAGTGCAGTCAGGAACGGGCAGCCCCCCTTATTCGCTCCTCCTCCCTCCTCTGTGCCTGCATTCCCATGCTGCTGCTGCCACTCCGCTTCCTGGATTCCACCGAGCGGCATCCCCCTCCCACCCTCCCTGTTTAAGCACACTCTGTTTATAAAAATTAAAAAAATTAAAAAAAAATAAATAAAAAAAAATCATCATATCAATATAAATTTGTGGTTTGTCACAGCAAATGGCGGGGGGTAGTCCTTGGCCATTTAAGTTCTGATGTTGTCTTATGGCTTCTACATGCCCACTGCGTTCGCAGTGGCCGGCAAAGTTTGAATATACATGGCAAGGACTAATTTTGGACGTTGTATTTGATAATAAAGCTGTGGCGAACTCCACCCACACAACGGTGTCATTGCGTCTTTTGTCAGCTAGGTGCAACAGGGCAAGAGTGATAATGGGAGGGAACAAGTCTCCACAGTCTGGGTGGGGGAAAGGTGGAAGGGGCCAAGAAATGGATTGGGTTATAGGCAGAGCAGTGGGTGGCCCATGGTTATACAGGGTGATCGACAGTGAAGAGGGTCAGGGAAGGGAGGAATTTATAGGGCATTATAAATTGACCTGCAAGTACATTGCAGGTAAATTTGTAATAACAGAGCTAGCCTTAGCTGGTGATTTACCAGCTGGGCCCAGTGGTAGAACTACCAGGGGTGTAGAGGGTGTGATTGCACCCTCACTGGTGATGTTGTCCATAGCAACCAATAAAATCTTTGCTTTTGTTTTCTAACTTGTAGGTGACCGTTGAGTTCAATTGCTGATTGGTTGCTTTGGGTAGCATCACAGTTGATGTTTATGAAGCTTACACATTATAATAAATATGCCCCTTAATTGTAGGAATGGGGTTCTTTGAAGTATACAAAGTGTTAGATTTGCACTTCACATAAAGCTTTGACCAAAAAACTATAGCCTGGTCTCATCTGGCCATAAAACACTTATTTTCAAACTCCAGAGGTGTTTTACATTGAGAAATGGCTTCTTTTGTGTGCAAAACATTTGATATGGTTGCTCCTTACTTATGGTGAAATTATTATGATAATAATAATAGTAGTAGTATAATGCCGTTGGGCTGCTTTTTTCAGCAGCGACTAGGCATCTTGTTAAGAATGGAGCACAATACAGAGAAATTTAAAATACGAGAAGTAAACAGAAAGCTTTGGGAATATAACACTGTGGATTTCCTATATTTGCTGTTTGGAGTGACAAGTTAATCTCCAGGGTACATTCTGCAAGGAGTGTTTGTATGTTCTGCCTAGGTCTGTGTGGCTTTCATCTGTTTCCTCCCACACTTCAAAACATACAGATAGGTTAATTGGTTCCTGAAAAACCTTATATTGTAAGCTTCTCTGGGGCAGGAAATTATGTGAATAAAGGATTAATTTTAGCCAAGTGCTGCAGAATGCCAGTATAAATAAATAGCATCATAATAATGTGAAGAACGTATCTATAATTTTGGTGCATGGTGAGTGTGGTGCATTTCCAATATGCAGGTGTAACTTTGGCTCACACTTTTAAAAACAGGCACCTCTGAGCTTGAGCTATTACAAATAGACTTTAAGTGGTACTTCTGCACTATGTAACCTGATTTATGGGGATGCACCGAATCCACTATTTTGGGATTTGGCTGAATCCCAAATCCTTTGTGAAAGATTTGGTCAAATACTGAACCAAGTCCTAATCCAAATTTGTAAATGAAAATATAGAAGAGAAGAAAAAAACTGTGCGTTGTGCGGTGAAAAATTTTCAGCATCCGTGTTTATATGACAAAAAGAATTCGGATTCAGTTCTGCCAGAACCATGGATTCGGGCAAATCCGAATCCTGCTGGATAAGGGATCCCATACCTGTGTATATTAAAAAAGGGGATATTTACAATATCAGAAGCAACTTGACTGCAGGAGAAGAAGGAGTTTCATATGTTTATATACACACCTGCTCTTTTTTTGCTTATATACTTTGCACCATGTAAAGGAGGGGAAAAACTAAATAATGTATGTGTTTAAAGGGTTTCATTGTGCATTAGTTTGTTATTTTATTCTAATATCCTTTGTCTTCTGGTCATATACATTTCTGCACTGTGGGGAGACTATTTTTTGTGCAATACAAGATGTTTTTCAGGAGCTGAAATGGTAAGCTCTGTCTTGTTGGTAGAAGGTCATGTTTACACTGTAGTCAAGATGACTTACAGGCCTAAATGTATTTACTTTTTACTGCAGTTTCCATTTCAAGTAATAACACTTTTACTGCGCTGAACAGATAGGTCCAGTTCATTTTCAGAGAAACAGCTGAATGAACAGCAAACAAAGGGTAATGGCAGGGAGCCTAAGCAACATCTGTTTAATATCATGATTGTAGGGAAAGACCTGGCTATATTAAAGGGGACATACTGTCAAAACATAAAAATTGTAATACATTTTCCTCATAAAAAGGGGAAACTGCAAGTTGCAGACATAACTAAGTCCTATATAGTGATTTAAGTAATTTATGCTTAAATTATGACTTGAATATAAATAATAAAGTGATTGACTAGTCTACAGAAGGTAGAGAGTATAGATTCCAAACAAAGCCTCGGTGTAAAGGTGGCCATACACCTTCAGATCCGCTTACTTGGCGATGTCGCCAAGCGAGAGGATCTTCTTCCAATATCCCCCACCTACGGGTGGGCGATATCGGGCGAATCCAGGCTAATTCGAATTATAAGGACGGGTATAGGCGAAGTCGGACCGCATTAATGAGGTCCCCAATCAAACTAAATTTTTTAACCTGCCAAACCAATATCTGCCCAATTTCAGGCCAGATATCGGTTGGGCAGGCCCGTCGTTAGTGCCACTACACGGGCTGATTAGCTGCCGAATCGGTCTAAGGGACTGATATTGGCAGCTAGAATTGGTCCATGTATTGCCACCTTAAGACACGCACTGACGCCCTCCAGACACACTGCAAACACCAGCAATTAATTAGGATATCAAGAAGTACATACAAACCACAAGTAATACAATACATATTAATTAGTAGATTGTAAGCTCTTTTGGGCAGGACTCTCTTCACCTCTTGTATTGGTTATTGGTTGCTTTATATGTTACTCTGTATGTCCAATGTATGAAACCCACTTATTGTACAGCGCTGCGGAATCTGTTGGCGCTTTATAAATAAATGTTAATAATAATAATAATAATTAAGGATATAGATGTTAACACATAGATCCTTCATTAAGGCAGGTTCAGCTGTTCAGCTCATAAATTAATACCATTCATGACTCTGGCCAAGGGGGGTTATTAGCTTACCTTTCGCTATAACCTATGCTTATTTATTTAGTGGAGTTCTTGATGATGGATCAGGTTGATTAGAGATTTTAGGGCTGATTCACTAAAGTGTGTTAAAACGAGCGCTATTTATAGCATGCGTTAAAAATTTTATTGCGTCTTATTTTTCGTGACTTAACGCACGATTCACTAAAAGGATGTTTGCGTTAATTTAGACGCGATGCTGTTTACGTTATTTAAGTCGCGAAGACTATTTTCGTGCGGTATTTGCTGCAACGCATGCTAATTAATGCAGCATGCACAAATTGTCACGCACGCCATATTAGCCATACACGCCATTACTTTCGGAAAACTACTGTTCTGAAAATGACCATTTCCCTGCAAACTGGAGGCTGCATCACTAGGGCCAACACAGACTTGAATAAATCCCACTGCAAAGTCCATATTTTATTGCCAAAAGCTCATGAACTGTACTTTTCTATAATTACTGCCTGCCCCAAGTAGGTGTTAATTTTCACACAGACTAATGCGATATTTGTGTTTGTGAATCATGCATTAGTATTATTTCTGCAAGAGAATTAACGCAATGCGTTAATATTAACGCATTCAGTTGCATGCTATTTAACACACGCGATATGCAACTTAACGCATGCAATAATACTTTAGCGAATCACGCGTTTTTTTGCGTCAATTTTAATGCAACAAAGTATGCAATAACGCTTATCGACCTTTAGTGAATCAACCCTTTTGTATTGTTCCAGGACACCAAAAAATGGGTCCAGTCTATATAGTATTTTGCCTGTTGGTGTTAATAGTATGATTCTGTAGCATTGCTCTAAATTCAGCAAAAGCCACACTACACTCCAGCATATAAATAAATCAGAGACCCGCAACTCGGTCACACACAGAGCATGGAATGGTATAGAAAACAAATCACTTATTGTTCCTTAATAACAGCAATTTTCTGCTGAAACTTCACTTCTTTCCACAAATTATTATTCACTCTCTTATTGGCATGTTTGTATTCAGTCATAAAGTGGCCTGAGATCATTTATTAGGGTTTCTTTTTTGGTTGCATGACTGCATGAGTTCAGAGGGTTGCGGTGCTGAAGAATATGACAGTTGCTGAAACTTTAAAGCACCCTCAAATTAGCATGTCAACACGGAACACCATTTGGGCAGTGCACATATGTCAGCAAAGCTACAGTCCCTTATCCGGCACATCGGGGGAGATATAATAAAATGCCCTAATAAGCACTGGCTTCCCGCCGAGATGGGAGTGTGACACACATTCAGCGCAAACTGTTTCTGATAATCGGTTCCTTTTTTGGTGCTTACAAAGTTAGCTGTACACAGAGCCTAATTCAATCAGCAATTATAAGGGCATATGGAATTCACAAGCCAGCTGCATTAGAACACTTTAGCTTTATTTCATCCCCACCCACTGCTCTAACAGGAATCCCATATATCTTTTATCCCACTTATAGCTTTGTTAGTAATTTAAAGTATTGTAATCCATAAAGTGGTGAAAATTAGAGCTCAATACAGAAAAATCTACCTTTTTTTTTAAACTATATTTATCAAATGGTGAACCCAGTCCATGAACAAAAACTGTGCTCATTTAATCATTTATTTTAAAAAATGCAAATTCTTATTTCTACAACTAATGCTGGAAAGTTACTGAGATAATTCGTTCCTCTAAGCATTATTGTTGCCACTTATTGGAAAATATCTAAGAATAAGAAAATTATTTTAAATATTAATAACACAGTTTCCAGCTCTTTGTTGTAATGTCAGAGGAGTTTAGTAAATCAACTGGAAATCAAATTATGTTTTGAAATGCTGAAAAACTATTTAATGACCAAACTGTGGCCAAATTTAAAGTTTCCAAGGGAGCAGTACGATGCACACTGGGGGGATTTTCAGAAGAAAGCGCTTTCCTCCACAACCCCCAGTGCAATTTTATGATAAATAAAAAATGAAATAGCTGAAAATTGTTACACAAGAAGTGTAAGTGAAATATATAATACTGGCTCTGGCTATGAGTAATAGCAGGGCCATAATGTTGGTTACTGATAAAAGCAGCTTGTTGGAACTTACCAAAGCTAACATTGGCTATCAGCTCTAGTTGTTCCTTATATCCCTCACCTTTGCATGTTTTATCTTACCAGTGAGGTATATCAAGTAATACTTGGTGGAGGAACTGTGCCTAAAATCCCAGTTTTCCAGTCTTTCCCAGAAATCCCAGGTTTACCCAATCGCCAGCAGGTAAATGCCCTGTAGATGCTTGAGTGTTATCCTGTTCCACCAGAATGAGCCAATAAAGGGATACATACTTGTTTAATGGTTTGTTTTTGGACTTGCTTCTGCTGCTGCCCACCCTGACCATTTGCCTGTCTACAAATACAGTGGAGGAAATAATTATTTGACCCCTCACTGATTTTGTAAGTTTGTCCAATGACAAAGAAATGAAAAGTCTCAGAACAGTATCATTTCAATGGTAGGTTTATTTTAACAGTGGCAGATAGCACATCAAAAGGAAAATCGAAAAAATAACTTTAAATAAAAGATAGCAACTGATTTGCATTTCATTGAGTGAAATACGTTTTTGAACCCTCTAACAAAAAAAGACTTAATACTTAGTGGAAAAACCCTTGTTTGCAAGCACAGAGGTCAAACGTTTCTTGTAATTGATGACCAAGTTTGCGCACATTTTAGGAGGAATGTTGGTCCACTCCTCTTTGCAGATCATCTCTAAATCCCTAAGGTTTCGATGCTGTCTCTGTGCAACTCTGAGCTTGAGCTCCCTCCATAGGTTTTCTATTGGATTAAGGTCCGGAGACTGACTAGGCCACTCCATGACCTTAATGTGCTTCTTCTTGAGCCACTCCTTTGTTGCCTTTGCTGTATGTTTTGGGTCATTGTCGTGCTGGAACACCCATCCACGACCCATTTTCAGTTTCCTGGCAGAGGGAAGGAGGTTGTCGTTCAGGATTTCACAATACATGGCTCCGTCCATTTTCCCGTTAATGCGAATAAGTTGTCCTGTGCCCTTAGCAGAAAAACACCCCCAAAGCAAAATGTTTCCACCCCCATGCTTGACGGTGGGGACGGTGTTTTGGGGGTCATAGGCAGCATTTTTCTTCCTCCAAACACAGCGTGTTGAGTTAATGCCAAAGAGCTCTATTTTGGTCTCATCAGACCACAGCACCTTCTCCCAGTCACTCACAGAATCATTCAGGTGTTCATTGGCAAACTTCAGACGGGCCTGCACATGTGCCTTCTTGAGCAGGGGGACCTTGCGAGCCCTGCAGGATTTTAATCCATTGCGGTGTAATGTGTTTCCAATGGTTTTCTTGGTGACTGTGGTCCCTGCTAATTTGAGGTCATTAACTAACTCCTCCCGTGTAGTTCTAGGATGCTTTTTCACCTTTCTCAGAATCATTGACACCCCACGAGGTGAGATCTTGCGTGGAGCCCCAGAGCGAGGTCGATTGATGGTCATTTTGTGCTCCTTCCATTTTCGAACAATCGCACCAACAGTTGTCACCTTCTCTCCCAGCTTCTTGCTAATGGTTTTGTAGCCCATTCCAGCCTTGTGCAGGTCTACAATTTTGTCTCTGACATCCTTGGACAGCTCTTTGGTCTTTCCCATGTTGGAGAGTTTGGAGTCTGCTTGATTGATTGATTCTGTGGATAGGTGTCTTTTATACAGGTGACTAGTTAAGACAGGTGTCCTTAACGAGGTTGACTAATTGAGTAGAAGTGTCTAACCACTCTGTGGGAGCCAGAACTCTTAATGGTTGGTAGGGGTTCAAAAACTTATTTCACTCAATGAAATGCAAATCAGTTGCTATCTTTTATTTAAAGTTATTTTTTCGATTTTCCTTTTGATGTGCTATCTGCCACTGTTAAAATAAACCTACCATTGAAATGATACTGTTCTGAGACTTTTCATTTCTTTGTCATTGGACAAACTTACAAAATCAGTGAGGGGTCAAATAATTATTTCCTCCACTGTACATTATTGTCTGTTGCATGTGCTGACATTTTGCCTGCCTTTTGGTCATGTTGGTGCCTGCCTTCTGCTTTTTGAATAGTAAATATAATTTTAAGCAATTTTACAATATACAGCAATTGAAAAATATGCAGACTTGTCATGATTTTTAATGTAATAATATAGTTGGAACAGTTACCTAAGCCCGGTGTCCTGTTCTCCTGCTGATCTGCCTGATTATGAAACTGCCTTCAGCCTGCATCCTTCAAACCCCACAATTCCACACACAAGATGTCAATAAGGAATATCACAGTTCAATGCATTGTGTGTTATGTAGTTCCTACATCCTGTCTGTAAGCTGTGGAGAAGTTGTTACAATTTATAACATCAATATTTTAGTCCCTCCTTCCCTGCAAGAACTGTATTCATACTTATAGTAGGAACAAATTACAGTAATAGGTATATTAGGGGTTTCTGTGTTGGGTGGGGCTCTTTAATGAATTTTGGTTCAGAAGCCAGAGTTCCCCTTTAATTATAAAATCATTCTGCTTTACACTGTATATTGTTTTCAGTTTTCCTCAAGCCATTTCATGGCTACACACATCATAGATTCCATCATGTCAGTCAATAACATATGGTTCTTCTTGACACAGTAGATGCACACACCTTTAAGAGACATGCACCTTAAAAAACCCAAGCAGATGTTACTGTATTTCCCATATCTGGTAGCTGCATGTTTGACAGCATATGGCGCTGCTTTTTTTGTTATTTGTTTCCAACGTTAAACTGTTTTATAGACAGGCAGGCTTCTACCTTGAGTTTCATTGGATTCTTTTCTTTTTGAAATGCTTTTTCCTTTGTGCTGGACCACAATGTTAGTTTTAGTGTATAAAGTCTCTAAATATAATACTAAAGGAAAGAAAATGAATGTTTGTGGAAGGAAAAATGACTTTTCAGTGTACAGCTCAACACAATTAATTTTGTTTAATCCCAATGACTGCTACCACTGCTACATTTCCCAAGCTCAGAAATAAGTGCCAGTTCACAAATGATAAAAATGGTGTTTTAGACTTAGGTACATGTCATTTTTTAAAGTTTTAATTAGGAGCTATGGGGAAAAAAAGCTGAAAATATGTTACTTGGAATGTTTCTAGGGGAATGAATTTTGCCCTGTGAATACAGTTCCCCAAGCATTATTGACACTGAAAGTCATGTGTATTCCCTCTTACTGTAAGGTGGCAGAGGGAGATGGATGATAAATGGTTTATGGAGTGCCAAGACCAAGTTTTTTTCCAAAATCATTTGACAAACAATTGTACACTGATTTTACCTGCTTATGATTGGACAAGTTGTGAACAGATGGTACAGCAGGAAACTATCTGGTTATAAATGAGAAACAAGATAAAAATGGCTTACTGTTACCTGGAAAGCACCATGAGTGGCTTATCTATGAGAGCGGCTTAGCAAACAAAGCAATTCAGGCTAGTGCCACACTGCAGGGTTAAAAAGGGTTAATTTTGGCAAGAAAGCGCATGTATTTGCTTTTTCTTATCCAAATTCCCCCTTTTGCACAGTGACAGACAGATTGCATTCATTTCTGTCATAACATGGGATGGTGCAGGATGGATCTGCATTTTATGACTCTGCATTTCCATGGAGTACGTGCTATGAGCCTAAATGTTTAAAATATGGGAATCATTAACCTTTAATGACAATCTCCAAAGTATATAAAATAATGCATTGGATTACAAGTGATTATTTGATGGCATCTGTATCTGTTTCATTTTTCTATTTTTTATATTTTGTTCTAGCTCTGGACTGTCCCCCCATTAACAGCTCAGTAATGCCACTCACCCCTGCAAAGCCTAGTTTAGTACCAGTTCTGTTTTAAGGCCTTGATGATAAAGCCTCTATTCTGAGAACTACCCACCTCATTCGCTTACATCCATATGGATTATGGGCACATTAATCCTTTTCATGTCAGTAAAATCAAGGCATAAAATGGATTATGGGGACTTTAACACCAGACAAGAGGGTAATCATTGCTGAAAATATATTATGGGTACATTACTCCCAGACATACCAATAAAATAACTGCAATGGATTATGAGTACATTAATCCCAGACATGCAGGGTAAATCACTCATTTTTGTGACACAATTTGTACTGTATTATTCATTCAGTTTATGTGCTGGATCTGTAAATAAGTATGACACAGAGCCAAGGACCTATGGCACCCATTGCAAGGCTGGCGATCTGTGCTCCACCCCCTCGTTGTGCCATCGGACCACTACCCCTGTCTTGTAGAATTGGTAGCAAACACAGAATTAGATGACATGGGTAGGATAAAAAGAGACAAGGACAAATAGTGCTGCTACTGTGTTTTATTAAAAAAAATATTTTTAAAACCTTTTTGGTACCAAAAGGTAATTGAATTTGCATAATAAAACACATAGAATACACATTGAATAAGCCACAATATTCATATTCATTTTACAAAGGTAAAATTTTTGCATTGTACATATTATTCTATGAACAAATTTTATTATATTCTCCCAATGTTGTTTTCTGATGAACCTGCCAGTGGGTGCCTCACTGCCAGAAAACAGGATAAGGGCAGCATCTGCTGGGTGATTTGAGACATGCAGTTTTAAATACTGTATGTGCAAAATTTATTAATGTGTTCAAACCACTATAAAACAATGTTAAAAAAGAAAGTTAAAAGAAAATGACTGAAGTTTGGGTATAGGGTGGCAGATCTCATGGAAATTGAGGGACATGTCTAATAAATACACACTTATTGCATATAAATCAGTTCAGCCCTTATAGCTGGATTTTAATATGTTTCCCTGAAGTTTCAAGCGACACAGGCAGGAGGGAGGGCACAGGGAAAGGAGGTTCCTTTCTGGCCACCTTTATCCTGGGCCCTCCCCAGAGTTACATGGCTTTATGCTCTATAGCTGCATCTTTGTTTAAATGAATGGTGCAAACATACAGCAAACCCCCCAGATACCTACAGTATAACCAAAATTGGGATCAACTTAGATCAACTTTTTGGTCCTTACCTGGGACCTTTATCAAGACACTGAAGAGAGACAATGAAAAATAAATTAAAAACACACCCCCTTCTCAAAGATTGTGTGTTAACCCTTAAGTGACCTTAATATAAGAGAATAGCCAGTTTTGTCATTTTAACATTTTTGTAAAGACAATGAAAGTGCAAAGTAGTTTAATAAATACTCATTCACAAATATTATATAAATAGATAAAAACACATGATAAATATATCTAAAATGTATTTCTCCAGTGTACAATAAAATATACCATCTGCTTCATTAATATACAAACAAGGTTTCCTTTAAAACTTACATAATAAACAGGACTTACAATTATATTATCTGGAATCTAATAATAAGTCATTTTGTCTACAAAAATACATTCTGTTTAAAAAAAATATCTCTTGTACACAGAATAAATGTCTCTCAGGGTACAGATGTAGCTGTGACCAAATAGAGTAGTAAACAATTTATAAAAAAACATATTCTAGCAAATAATGCTGAAAATTAAGTTTGTGCACAAAAGGATATAATTATATTACAAACTTTATTCTGTACATTTTAACAAGCATTTGTATAACATCAATGTTACAGACACAGTGATGTGTAAAGTAGCTTACAAATTTATGTAAAAATATAAAAATAACTTGGACAAAATATAAAATTCACTCAATCAACAAAACTGACAAAATATCAAATCTGTTTAACACTTCTGTAAGTTAAATTACTGAACCAATAAGAAGCAGGCATATTTATTACCCAATAAGCAGGTTTTAATTAGAGTCTATTTACTGACAATTTTTTCCATTGTTTAATTGTTTCTTAAAAAAAAGTCTTAACACACACACAAACACGCACACACCGTCATCCCTGATCAATATCTTGCTGAAAATTGTCCAGTTGTCAATTGGGTAGGTTTGATTTTCCTGTGGGATGGGGTCCTGCATTGCCTCATTTTTGCGGTCCTTGGACAGACAGCTCCTATACCCGTGGTTGTAATTCATTCATTTGGCCCGAAACCGGCCAACTTAAGTGTGCATATTGAGAGAAGATCCACTCATTAGGTGACTTTGTCAACCGAGCAAATCTTAACATGTCTGCCCACCTTAAGACGTCTTTTAGATATAAATTAAAGTAGACCACTGCATAACTTGCTAGTGCTATATAAATATTATATATTATATATAAGCTGCTGGGTTATCACTTCTTATCACTTTTGTCACTGTTATCCCCTAATGCGCACAACTTACAAAAGATTTGTGTTTTTAGGGTGAAGACACATGGACCTACTTAGTAGCAGCTAGTTGTCACAGATACTAAATGCCAGAAAATACCATGCTATAGACCAGTGCTGTCCAACTTCTGTGGTACCGAGGGCCAGAATTTTTCCAACCTACGTGGTGGAGGGCCGATAATGGAAGCCAGTTTTGACTACTCCCCTTTTTGAAACCGCACCCACTTGAAACCACACCCATGTTATCACATGACCATACCCATATTAATGGTTGTAGTACAACCTGCCATACTCTGCCTGCCCTACCCTGCCTGTGTGTTATACTCTGCCTTCCCTACCCTGCCTGTGTGCCATACTTGGCTGGTTTGTGCCATACTTGGCCTGTGTGTGCCATACTCTGCCTGCCCTACCCTGCCTGTGTGTGCCATACTCTGCCTTCCCTACCCTGCCTGCGTGTGCCATACTTTCACTGTGTTTGCCATTCTTGGCTGGTTTGTGCCATATTTGGCCTGTGTGTGCCATACTCTGCCTTCCCTACCCTGCCTGTGTGTGCCATACTCTGCTTGCCCTATGATGCCTGTGTGTATGGCACACACAGGCAGCATACAGTGACACAATGCTGGCACTGCTCCTACAGTCTGCACAATAACTATATATTAAAAAACTTTTTAATTGCAGTACCACCTCAGTATATGTTCTTTTTGTAGTGTGCAGGGATTATTTGTGGGTTTCTACTGCTCCTGAGGTGTGAACAGGGGAACAATATGGGTGATTACAGCCTGAGCCTGAGGTGTGAACACTGCAGGGGGTGAACAATGCAGAGATTAAAAGGTGTGAAAAACACAGGGGATTACATATTTAAACAATGCAGCCTGATTACAGCCTGAATCTGAGGTGAGAACCATGCAGGGGGGCAGTTAATCACAGTACTGATAGCATTTAAAGCTTACACAAGAGTAAGCCATCAAAGCAGCCAGACAGGTGGGGGGCCACACAGAGGGGGGTCGCGGGCCGCATGCGGCCCGCGGGCCGCCAGTTGGACAGCACTGCTATAGACAATACTGAGAATTGACTCTGCTTAAACACACATAGAGACAATTATAATTAAACGATCAGCATTGTCTATTTCTATAGCCGTGACAAGTAGCTGCTCCTACTAGCTCCGTGTATCTTCACAATACTGAGAATTGCCTCTGCTAAAACACACATAGAGACAATTATAATTAAACGATCAGCATTGTCTATTTCTATAGCCGTGACAAGTAGCTGCTCCTACTAGCTCACGTGTATCTTTTGATGGCTGCATCTGGCTCGCTGCCAAATCTTTAATAAAAAAAAGGGGCGTGGCCTGGGCTTGGCAGATAGCAAATTGGCATTATTAAATATAGTATAATTTGCAGATTATTTTTACTGATATGCAATTCCTGCATAATTTGATCATTTACTGTATCACATATTAGTACTTGAGTAGTTTGGAATACAACTTGGTTTGAGGAATGAGGATTGAGATATAAAAATTGTGCTGTTGTAAGCACCAGATTTCTTATGCTGGCGCCCCAAGACCGCCCCCACCACCCCACCATAGCATTAATATTTTAGATGTTTTATGCACCCACTTTCTAGAAATGTAGTTTTATGGGGTAGACTTGTTGGTGCTATTGTTCATCTTGCAATCTAAAGTATGCAGTACAGGTATGGGATCCGGTAACCCAATTTCCAGCAAGCTAAGAACTATGGGAAGGCATCTCCCATGATTTCCTTTTTCTCTGTAATCATAAGACAGGACCTTTGTACTTGATGGTAACTAAACTGCATGAATCCATATTAGTGGCAAAATGATCCTGTTGGGTTTATTTAAAGGAGCGGTTCACTTTTCAATTGTTTATTTGTCACAGTTCAAATATCTTCCTTATTTTTCTGCCTCTTTCCAGCAGTCAAATGGGGGTCAGTGACCCCAGCAACCAAAAAACTATTGCTCTTTCAAGCTACAGTTTAATTGTTATTGTTACTTTTGATTACTTATCTTATCCCAATGACTCCCTGGATGCTAAGGAAATCTGGACCCTAGCAACCAGATAGCCGATGAAATTCCGAGCTGAGGAGTTGCTGAGCAAAAAGTAACAGATAATATTATTACTCTCTACATCCTACTAATAGTTAATTCAAAGCTGAACAACCCCTTTAATGTTTAAATTACCCGTGATGTAACAACCAAGAAAGCAGAGCACACAGCCATGTGGGTGCCAGGGGATATCCCCACAGACCTTCGCAGAGGGGGCCCGGAACTTCCTACACAGGGGGGCCTGGACCTCAGAAGTTATGTCCCTGTCTGTTACACAAACGTATCCACCCAGCAGTCTTTGGTTGGATATCCCTGGTCTAGAGTGGAAGTGAACAAAAAGAAGGCCGCATGTTTGGCAGTCTCACTCACCTGTGCATGATGGTGTGGGAACAGCAAAACCATGAAAAGCATGTACATTTCTCCTCTTCTCCCTGTACAATAATTCTACTCCACCTGCAGACAGTGAGAGGAACATGTAATATTACTTACTGAGTGTATTACAATAAAACTTAAACTGGGCTTATATAGCCTGTTCTTTGGTTCAGCCTCCCGTTTTAGAGTTCCAAACAAATGACAATTTGGTAGATTCCTGATCCCTACAGAAAACATTTTCTTGCCATTTCACCTTCAGGGAAAATAGAGTATTTAATAGAGTAGTTACACATGTTTTCTGCTCTAACACAAAATATCTGTTACCTTCTACCTTCCAGTGGGACACACTCCATCGGTGTGGGGGAGTAAGAGCATGCACACAAATCATACTTTCAAAAGCGTGCTTTTTTTGTGTGTTAAGAGACATCATTCAAAATACCCTGCTCAGCCCCAAAACTTAATACCACCATATTCTGTAGCGCTATACAATAGAAGGGTGTATATATCAAACATATATATACAAATAATAAGCAATACAGAGGAAAGCTACAGGTAGTCATGAGCAAATCTGTCCCATTTTGCTTTGATGAAAAATTTGCAAAACGTGACTACCTCATGAATTTTGCGGCAGTTTTGTGAAAAAATTCACCAATGCCGAAATGTGGAATTTTTCTGTGAATCCATGCCTGCCGAAAGAATTTCCACATCACTAGCAAAAGGTTCTTTAGCTTTAATTGCTTAGAGCAAAGTCATATAAAATGGCTGCGCATTATATTCCACATTGGGCACAATACAAGACGAGAATTAGAAAAGTCCTCTTACCTACATGGATACAATCACATACAAACAGATTCACAAGCAATATTAGCAGTGCCACATCATACAACACTCACACACAGCATCATGTGAAAAGGCTCTGAAGCAGCCCTGATTTATGGAGGGTTCAGTAACATGTATGGCATATTGTATTACCGACATCAGTCTGGATGCACTGCCATTTCCTGTTTCCCAAGATGCAATAGCTTTTACTTAGAGAATAGCTTATGGGCCAACAGCCAAGCGGCCTGGTCACTGCTAGAGTAATGACTGATTTCTGCTCCTGCCCCACCCATCTGCCCCTGTACTAGAAGAAACTTGTCCCCCCCATACATACCTTGTATAACATAACTATTCAACTAAGGGCAATTGTTGGGGCTCAGTGTAACCCCCATCTCTACCTACTATTTAGGCTATGGAACAGACACCCTACAAACTAAGGACCCCCTTGTTTACAATGGACAGCAGCAGCAAAGACTGAAACCATGGCTGAATGAGCGGATCATTCCAACAGATATGGCAGCACAGTAACTGCATAAAAAGCCACACATACAAAGAATTGCTCTTTGTGCAGAATAAGGTATGTATGTACTGAGGGCAAGTTAATGGTATATACACTTAAACATTAACAGGATACACTGTGTATCCAGCGAGTGTCGGCGTGCATGCAGGAGGGTGGGTGCGTGTCTCAGCGTGTGGGCGGGAGGGTGGTTTGCATGTGTTGGCGTGCGTGCGGGAGGGTGGGCTGCGTGTGTCGGCGTGCGGGCAGGAGGGTGGGCTGTGTGTGTCGGTGTGCGGGTGGGTGCGTGTGTCGGTGTGCGAGCAGGAGGGTGGATGCGTGGTACAGCCCTATCCCCCCAACAAAATAATATGGTCCGACCCCCCTCCAACAAAATGGTATGGTCCGATCCCCCCCCAACAAAATGCTACGGTCCAACCCCCCACCAACAAAATGGTATGGTCCGACACATCCCCCTCTGACAAAATGGTACGGTCCGACCCTCCTTCCAACAAAATGGTACGGTCCGACCCTCCTTCCAACAAAATGGTACGGCCTGACCCCCCCCTCCAACAAAATGGTAGTCTGCCCCCCCTCCAAAAAACAGTACAGCCTGACCCTCCCTCTGACAAAATGGTACGGTCCACCCCCCCTCCAAAAAATGCTATGGTCCGACCCTCCCCACCAAAAAATTGTTTGGTCCAACCCCCCCTCTTTAGTTACAGGGGCTGCCGTAAAACTGTATCATTATGTAGGGTTGAAAAACCCAACCTACTGTTCTTCGACTTCAGCTTATTCTTCCACTTCTTCCTATTCTTAGCGCCCCCCATTTTCTAAACGCTACTCCTCCTACAGTTTTAGGGGTACAACACCAACACTCTCCACACTTCTTCACCCTATAGCGGAGCAGGTTGCTTGTGCTTTTCTAAGCGATCCCGCCCCCCATCTTTTTGTGGTGCCGCTCCGAACACCCCAATTGTTCCATTGACTTTGACAGGGAACAGTTTTAAACTGCTGCCACACTTACAGCTTTGAAGCTACACCCCCCAAACCTGAATAACATAGTCATGGGGTCAGCTTGAATGAAAATATGATGATTGTTGGATGCCCAAAAGTGGGCGGAGCTGTGAACAGCCAATCAGATTTTACCCATTGACTTGGCGGAAATTCAACCTGCTGCCATTCTCACAGTAATAACACCAGGGTCCCCAAACTTTGCAGAGTTAGGCACCAGGTAACTGTAGTTTAAGGTTAGAAAAAGTGGGTGGAGCCAGCAACAGCCAATCAGATTTTACCTATTGACTTTCAATGGGGAAATTCAACCTGCTGACATTCTCATACTATTAATCTCAGGGTCCCCAAACTTTTCACAGTTGGTCAATAGGGGACTGCAGTTTTAATTTTGAAAAGTGTGCAGAGTCACCAACAGCCAATCATATTTCACCTATAGAATTTTTTTGGTTTGATGCCCAGGTGAGTCTGGAGGGGAAAGTAAAGTGAATGGTAAGGTCCAACTGCATCATTATCACCCCCCGTCCCCCTAAAATGGTACGGTCCAACCCCCCCCAACAAAATGGTATGGTCCAATCCCCCCTCCAACAAAAATTTAATTCAGTGACTTCATGTTTTTCAACCCAACATGAAGTTTGTTCTCAGACTTCCCTTTCTAGTTGTTATTATTAACAGTTATTTATAAAGCGCCAACATATTCCGCAGCGCAGTACAATAAGTGGGTTACATACATTGGACATACAGAGTAACATATTAAGCAATCAATAACCGATACAAGAGGTAAAGTGAGCCCTGCCCAAAAGAGCTTACAATCTACAAGTTGTTTTAGACTTAATTCTACTAAATACTGTATATCATGACCTGGATAAATGAGAATCTTCATAGACAAGTACAAAGTTCTGTTTTATTAATACAGAGAAAAAGGAAATCAATTTTAAGTGTTTGAATTATTTGATTAAAATTGAGATGAGAGAAGGCACTACCGTAATTCAGAGCTTTCTCGATAACTGATTTCCGGATAATGGGTCCTATACCAGAGCACATAATAATACTACATTGCAGGACCTAAAACCCCCAAGGGGTGCACTAGCATAAACACCCCCAGGGCGCAAGGCAGAATAAATACACTGCCCAACTCATACATAATACCCCCAGAGCACATGGTAGAATAACTACAGTGTCTGAACCATACATATCTGGCCGGCCTTCAAATGCCTTGGGACATGAATTTATACTTCTAATTTCCTGGGCTCCATCTACCCCTGAACCCCTAATTCCCAGTACAGACACTCCCTGGCCAAGGTGGCTGTTATAGAATCATTTTAGAGGCCAATTACTTTTGGGAGATCTACGTGTTCAATGCAGGTTTACAGCCCCTATGGGTGCCTCCTCAACCCTGCTGCGCCCCCCCCCCCCCCCCCCGGGCGCTCATACTCTGCAATTTATTAAAGCAGTGGATATGAGGAAACTCCTCGGCCATGCATGTGCTCTGTACCACAGCCTTGGCCTGTCCTTCTGCATCACTTGTTCCACACACCTTCCATGCGTTCACTGGCAGGTAATACAAAATATAGCCGCTAGATGTGACTATAGCACTAGTAGCAGCCGGGCTCTGTATTGGAGTCTGTGCTGAGTTGTAACAGTGCATACCCTGTGTAGGCTCTCTATTTATGCAGAAACTATTACTTCCAGTGTGTAAATTCAGTGATCAACTTAGTTTTATGTAGCCCTTTAACTTTACTCACAAGGCGCTGACGGCACCTTACTGGCAGTCCAGTTAGTGTTCTCATATTTATATGGGCCCTGTGCTGGTCTCTGCTTTGTCAATGGATTCTGGATCTACTCTTGTCAGGATCAAGTGCTGTTCACAGTTGCTATTCCTGGAAGAGCGCTGTTATTTTCTGATTCTGTAATTTAGTCCCAACATTTTGAAAACGGAAAGAGGGGCAAATATAAAGTGCGGTGAATGTTTTGACCATGCCTATTTTTGCAACCACACCCCCCTAAATACCACTCCCATTTGACTAAATTTGGCAGGTTATTAAAAGTTTGAACACATTTCTGGGGGTTTGGGGGTCCTGTTTTAATACAGTTTATCTTAAAAAGCTGCAAGTCTCAGTTCCCCCAAGAGACCTGTTTAGCTTATTAGTTACAATTGTATCTTGGTGCAGGTGGGGCTTTTTACCTTTCTGGGCTCTCTGCCAAAAGCTACTTATTTAATTAAAAGTGAGAAACAATGTTTCTAAGTGCAGGTGACGCTCCCTAAGATTTCTGGGCTCTCTGCCAAAAGCTACTTTTGATTAAATTAGTATCTTTTTTAGCTTCAGTGCAGGAGATCAAAGGGAAATGAGGGACTTTTCAGTAAGTTTCAAATTCAATCCAAATAACCTGGAGAGTACACATGTTCTTCAGTTCAACAGTGTAGTTTATTGAGATAGTTTATTGTGCAGTGATATCTCAATAAACTACACTGTTGCACTGAAGAACATGTGTACTCTCCAGGTTATTTGGATTAAATTTGAAAGTTGTACAGCCGGCACAGGGCCTGTTACCTGTTGATGAGTACTTTCTTTGAATATTGGAACCTACGGTAGGACTCTGAATTTTCAATTGCGGACATTTCAGTAAGAATCTGGGACTGCGGCTTGAGCTGTCAAAAGTGGGACTGTCCCGCGAAAATCGGGACAGTTGGGAGGTATGTCTGTGTATATACCTTAGGGCAAGTACTTTTCTTACACAGTTTTCTTTAGTCCTCACAGGATAGTAATATTCAGAAGTACATTCTGTCACTCACTATGGGCTGGATGATTTACTGGATGATTTAATTTATGTGGCTGAGGACTAGTAATTCTCTCTGAAGCCAGACTCACCAAGGGCCACTGCTATCCAATGAGAATGTCTTTTACACATACGTAGGCTGTGTACTTTTTGGTAAAACTTTATTGGTAATCATTGAAAACTGTTATCGTTCTACCTCTTAGCCCAACTCATTAGTACCGGTTCTAAAAAGAACCTAGTTATAGCCAGAGGATCTGGCCTAAATTACAGCTATGGGTACCTAACTCAGTGGGGAATGACTTTAACAGGAGAATGGAATCAAGCAGTGACATATATATAGAAGTCAATTGGGCCCAGAAAAAAATTAGGGCCCACAAACTTAGGAAACATTAACTGTTTCCCAGCATTAACTAGGGTTTAGTTAGGACCTTACTGTGGCCCTTCACTTACACTTCTGGAACCTAGTCTTACTTTATGGAAGCTAGTTACACTCTGTGAAAGGCTTAAAGGAACAGTAACTCCAAAAAATGAAAGAGCTTTAAAGTAAAGTTATAAAAATATAATGCACTGTTGCCCTGCATTGGTAAAACTGGTGTGTTTGCTACAGTAACACTACCATAATTTATATGATAAGCTGCTGTGTAGCCACGGGGGCAGCCATTCAAGCTGGAAAAAAGGAGAAAAGGCACAGGTTACATAGCAGATAACAGATAAGCTCTGTAGAGTACAATAGTGTTTTATCTGTTATCTGCTATGTACCTGTGCCTTTTCTCCTTTGAATGGCTGCCTACATGGCTACATAGCAGCTTATTTATATAAATTATAGTAGACTTTCTGAAGTAAACACACAACTTTTACCAGTGCAGGGCAGCAGCACATTGTATTTTAGTTACTTTTATACACTTTCATGTTTTGGTGTTACTGTTCCTTTAATCCACACAATGGAAGCCAGTCTTAATGAAAGCTAGTTTTAGTCAGTGGAAGCTAGTTTGATTTAATGGAAGCTAGTATCACTCAGTGGAAACTAACTACACTCAGGGGAAGCTAGCCACGCTCTATGGTATAGTGCCGGAACTAGTGGTAGGCAGAAGAGGCACCTGCCTAGATTGAGGGGCACCAGGCAGGAGCTTCTCCTGCCTACCCCTAGTCTGCACTCCTTTGTCATTGCCCCGCCGCTTGTCATTACTAAGTGGGGGCAATGACCCATCACATCACACCTCCCCCCCCCCGGGAACTGAGCATGTGCGCCAAAGCACACGCAAGGGGGGACAGGTGCAGGGGCGAGGTGGAAGACCGGGTTGCCTGCATCCAGTCAGCTTGGCCTGCCCCTGTAACACAGGGCCGATGTGTGCTCCTCTGCCCAGACCCCCCTTCCCCAATCACAGCCGCAAAGTAAAGGAGAATGTAATGAAGATATGCAGCAAGCAGAGCAGAGGGTGGTCAAGCAGATGCCAGGAGGAGGGCCTTTGTGTATTCAAGGAGGGCTATTAAAGTCCAACCCAGGTAATAGGCAAGAAATTGTACCATGTTTTGAAGAAAATCGTCCAAAAATAAATCAATAGGATGAATAAAACTTCAAGAGGCAATAGGTCTAGCTGCTGGTTGCAGACATCCCTATAAATGTTTGGACATTTTGGACAGGGCATATTAGAAAATCTTGCAAAAGATACTGTTTCTCAATGATTGTTATCCAAAATTGTGTGCATATGTATTATTTAAGTTTTAACCTTTAAAACTTGGTCACTGGACAACTTAATCTACTTTTTCTCATTATTTAAGTGTCTCAGTACTTTGCATTGATATTTCTTATATTCTTCAAAATCAACGTAACGTTGGCTGTATGTTCCTACTTAAAGGAAAAAGAAAGGTAAAGTCACTTGGGGGTGCCAAAATGTTAGGCACCCCCAAGTGACTTTAACCGCTTACCTTGTACCCCGGGCTGGTGCCGCTGTCAGGAGAAAACAGCACCAGCCCGGGGTAGCTGCCGGCGCTTCCTCCTTCCGGCTTCACTGCGCGCGCATGCGCAGTAGAGTGAAAAGCCGAACTTAAACATTTAAGTCGGCTTTTTCGCTCTACTGTGCATGCCTGGCCACCGGCAGTTTAGGAAGCTGAAGGCGGAAGGAGGAAGTGCTGCGCTCCGGGTACCCCGGGCTGGTGCTATTTTCTCCGAACAGGGGCACCAGCCCGGGGTACAAGGTAAGCGGTTAAAGTCACTTGGGGGTGCCTAACATTTTGGCACCCCCAAGTGACTTTGCCTTTCCTTCTCCTTTAATACACATTTGGTTTTTCACTAAAAAGTCTATCTATTAATTATCTATCTGTTATTTATATATATACTGTATATAGATAGGAGCACTACACTTTACTATATAAGTCAGCTGTCCCAGGTGCTGTTAAAAAATAAATATAATCAAAAAAGGTACCAAACTCATTCGGGGACCTGTGCAAATAATGAGTGTGGTAACTTTTTTATTTAATATATATATGTGTGTATGAAACAAAATGATTTTTTTGGTGTGAATGAAATGTATAGCACACTCCAGATACCTTGCGCTTCGGTTAAACAATAATACTTAACTCTGGAGCGCCCTCCTCTGTCCAGACTTCCCAGATAAGGTCTTATGGGATAGAATAAAAAAAAAAAAAATAAATAGCATAATACAGTAATATAATATTGATAATCACCCCTCCAAACATGTTTGTATCTGAAACAAATCTTGTGAACACCACTACCAAATTTACTTCACATTTCTGTGAAAACACAGCCTTTCAGGGAGTTCTCTTCCCACATCCCCATGAATAAGTTGGCGTAGCTGGGGGTGACCCGTGTCCCCATGGCAGTGCCACACGTCTGCAGGTAAAATTCATTACTAAACCAGAAATAATTACGACCCAATATGAACTCTAATCCATCTGCAATAAATTCCTTTAGTGTTGGCTCTATATTTTCATCTACTATCCGTGCTCCTTGTAATCCTGTAAATATGGTGTTAAGGCCAAAACATTTAAATCGAGAGTGATGAAGGAAAACTTTGAAATAGAAACATTAATAAAATGCACAACAAATAATGTGATCTATATACTGGAAATCCCATGTGGCTTGCAGTATGTAGGCAAATCTAATCATACTATAAGGGAAAGATTGGGAAAACATGTGAACAACATTAAAAAAAGTTTGGAGTCACATAGTGTCTCCAAACATTTCAAGTTAGTTCACAATAGCAATCCTAGTGGATTAAAATGTTTTGGCATAGAAAAGGTTAATTTGGACTGGAGAGGAGGAGATATAGTAAGAACCACGTTACGCAGAGAGAGTTGGTAGATTTATAAATTGAAAACCCTAACCCCTTTTGGTCTTAATATAGACTACAATCTTAGAGCTTTTTTATAATTGAATTATTTATATTTTTCTTTTTCTTCTCTTATAAAACTATACGTTATCCAATCATAGTTTTTAGCATTACTTTCTAATACTAAATGGGACTCAGCTGGAGGGTGCGATTAAGAGACATTGGGGCTAATAAAGTTAGAAACACTTTGAGCGGTGGGACTCCTTAAATACACGGACCATAGGAAATTACATCATCGCTCAGAGGAAGCCAGTCGGCCAAACGCGTCAGCGGTGGAGAGAGACGCCAAAGGGGGAACGCGAACGGAGAGACTTGCAAGCCAGGACTAAAGCGAGTACTGCAGATTGCATAAGGAGACTGATAAGCCAGCAAGGATCCGACGCTGAAAAGGACTCCCAGTGGGCGCAATTTTTATGGCGTTTGTGAGTTTAACTTTTTATATGTTTTAGAATAAAGTTTTAGGATTTTACACATGTCCATTGTATATTTGTCCAGCAGCAGGAGAAAGTGGACAAAGAGAAGCTGGGAGTTATAGTTCTACCAAGAGGGAATTTGTTACAAGCTCCAAGACCATAGTGTTGGTCTGTAAGTATATGCACAATTGGTTAAGGATAAAATGAAGTCACTGAAGAGTGTGAAATATGGAAATTCACTTATTTAAATAGACACAAACTTTAAACACTGCAGTGGATTGTACTGTTGTACTGATTGTACTGTTTTCACAGAAAAGTAAAGTAAATTTGGTAGTGGTGTTCACAAGATTTGTTTCAGATAAAAACACATTTGGAGGGGTGATTATCAATATTTTATTACTGTATTACGCTATTTTGTTTTTTTTATTCTATCCCATAAGACCTCATCTGGGAAGTCTGGACAGAGGAGGGCGCTCCAGAGTTAAGTATTATTTTATATATATATATATATGCCTGGTTTTTAACCAGAAAATTAGTGTATCTGTTATATACAATATTCAAGGAAGGGGTTTTAAATTGTAAAGTAGGAACTGAAAGGAAATTGGAAGTTGTTAATGATTAAAAGGGCCCCTTCACCTCTAACTGCAGCTATATCACCACCATAAAAAACGAGTAGCAGATGCAATCTTTCTCACTGCATTAAGTCTGTACTGTGAAATATGGTATGTTGGATTGATTCCCTTATACAAGCGGCAAGAGAAACAAATAGAGCACCAATTACAGAAAGAATTGGAGCAGTTTCAAGATAAGCCTGTACTGGGATCTATACCCCACTAGAGGGAGGAAGACATACTTTTTCTTTGTCAAAAATACCAAGGCACAGAGCTCTGACTTTATTCTGATTCATTATGAAGATGGATCAACACAACAATCTACTTCTTTTTTACCAAAAGGAATTTTTGCATGGGAATGGAATGTAATAAATTATAATTAAAAGAATTAGGTATAATATTTCCATGTGCTTAATTAAGGGATAAACAGGAGAAGAAAGGTCTGAGTGGTAGAGTCTGGCTCTGTCCTGGGACCAGTTTTTGGTGACTAATCTTGTCTTAGTAACTTGTGGCTTTGGGCAAATTACAATAATCCCCAAAGCAGAAGCCAATGTCACAATTGCATGGGGAACTTTAAAATCATGTAGGTTGTTATGTTAGCTATCACTGTTGAGAGAGAGAGAGAATCTTGTGAAATAGGATTACTAAATATGGAAGCCACCCAGGAGATGTAATAACTTGATGAACAGAAAACTGGCTAAAGGAATGTGTACAGAAGGTGGTTTCCAATAGTACAATCTGTGCTTGAAGTAGGGGTTTTAGTGGGGTGCCACAGGGTTCTGTATTTGTATTACAGGAAACGTAACACCAAAAAAATGAAAGCTTTTTAAATTAATTCAAATATAATGTACTGTTGCCCTGCACTGGTAAAACTGGTGTGTTTGCTACAGAACCCTACTATAGTGTATATAAATACCCTGCTGTGTAGCCATGGGGACCGCCATTCAAGCATTAGTGTTTGGAGGCATCTATCCAGGATGTGGCATCCTTGCAGCAGGATCTTGACAGACTTGCATTCTGGGAGACTAAGTGGCAGATTTTATGTTGATAAATCTAGGGTTATGCTCATAGGAATGAAAGATATGCTAGCCACTTATACTATTAAAAGGATTATTTTATGTAGATGTGAGATGGAGTAGGACCTGGGGGTACTAGTGGATAATAAACTTAGCTGTAGCAAGCAATGCCAGTCAGCAGCTGCAAAGGCCAGCAAGGCAATGAGCTGTATTAGAAAGGGTAAAGGTTAATGGAAAGTGAGGGTAATTCTTTCACTTTAACAAATCTATGTTTAGGTCTCACCATTTGGCACAAAAAATATTCCCAATGATGCAAAACAAAAAGAAAAACATGGCAAAAAATGGCCATTGACATGACAACATTTTGGCGAAATTTTGCCATTTTGCAAATTTTTCAGTGGTTCTGCAAGTTTTTTGGCAAGGCAAAACTGGGCTGTTATACTCTTAACTAGGAAACAACCCTTATCCAGGTAAATACCAGGTACCAAGCATTGTATATTAGATTCTATACTGTAACGGTAAAGGAAGAAAGAATAAAATAATACGAAAAATAAAAAAAAGGGCTAAAACACTTTACCTACAATTCATTTTTTGAGGATGAAAACTAAGAATGCCTTAGACTTCTAGCTGCATGCATTGTTCAAAGACACTGACAGTTTATGTTTGTCTCATGCCTCCGGTATTTGTATCCATTTGTTTATTTCTCAATATAAACAGTTGTAAACACAAGATGTTTGCAAACCATAAGCCATGCAACACGGCAGAAATCTCATACAACAACAAGAGGCAATGCAAATAGCAACATCTCTAAATTTTATCATGAAACACAGAAAAAAATTGCTAGCGCTTGGTCGAAGCCGGGCTGTATTGTTGACCAGCTGCTAGAAACACCCTTGTGCCAGCGCTCGGTCTAACCACCCCCATTCTGGAGTTGACGAGCTGCTACAAACGATAAAAAGCTATTATTTGTACACAAAAAGAAAGAGAAAGATTGCCAGCACTCAGTTTGCCTTTAAAAATAATATTTACAAAAAATGAGGCATTAGTACCACACTTTGGCCAAAATATGTAAGCTCACGTGCCACGTCAAGGCCTCTCATTGTACGTGAGCTTTTAAATTTTAGCATGTTTTATTAAATCTTAACCCTAAATCTGCCCTTATATAGGCAAAAAAGAACATGCAACTATTTTTTCTCAAAGTAAAAGCTGGCTGCATACAGGTGATTAGATTACACTAATTAGCTGATCAGTCAGGCAGATCTCTTGGTAGAAGAGTAGATGTGCCATTTTATTCCATTGGTCATTTACTGAAATATCTGAGCCTAACGGCATTACAACATCAATTGTCAGGAATTATCTAAATCAGTGCTGTCCAACTGGCAGCCCATGGACCCCCCACCTGTGTGGCTGCTATGATTGCTCACCTTTGTGTAAGATTTAAATTGTATCAGTACTGAGATTAACTGCCCCTCTGCATTGTTCGCACCTCAGATTCAGGCTGTAATCCCCCTGTGTTGTTCATACCTCTAAATCCATGTATTAAGACCCTGTATTGTTCCCAACTCAGGATAGACTGTAAAGCTGGCCATACACGTGGCGATCCGACGATGTTTCGTACGACCATCGGTCGCACGAAACATCGTCAGATCCGCCACACACCATTCAGGGCTGAATCGGCAGGTAAGGAGGTAGAAACAATAGGATTTCTACCTCCTTCTGCCGATTCAGCTCTGAAGGGAGAATTTTGGTCAGGCGCCTTCTATGGCGCCCGATCAAAATTTTCTAACCTGGCCGATCGACGAGCCGACCGATTTCAGCAGCTTCCTGCGACATCGGTCGGCTCGCTGACATACCATACACGCACCGATTATCATACGAAACGAGGTTTCGTACGATAATATTGGTGCGTGTATGGCCACCTTTAGTGCCCACATTGGTCACACCTCAGAGACTGTTGGAGCAGTGTCAGCATTGTGTCATTATATGTACTGCCTGCCCTATGCTGCCTGTGTGTGCCATACTCTGCCTGCCCTTTGCTGCCGGTGTGTGCCATACTCTGCCTGCCCTATGCTGCCTGTGTGTGCCATACTCTGCCTGCCCTATGCTGCCTGTGTGTGCCATACTCTGCCTGCCCTGCGCTGCCTGTGGGTGCCATACTCTGCCTGCCCTATGCTGCCTGTGTGTGCCATACTCTGCCTGCCCTGCGCTGCCTGTGGGTGCCATACTCTGCCTGCCCTATGCTGCCGGTGTGTGCCATACTCTGCCTGCCCTATGCTGCCTGTGTGTGCCATACTCTGCCTGCCCTATGCTGCCTGTATGTGCCATATTCTGTCTGCCCTGTGCTGCGTGTGGGAGGTGAACCTGGCAGGGGTTTGTTCTGGGAGTTTGTTAACATTTGAAAATAGTCATTATGTGGTCCCTAAGGTGTGTAATTATATGCTGGGGGTCGCTGTGCTATCCACAGGGGAGCCATATGGATTTAAGGGTATGTCTTAATATGACATAATAAACTTCTTTCACATATGAATGAAGGGTGATATCCCTCCAGTGAGCACCAACCATTTGGGTTTTTGCTGCACTACCACCATCAATGTGGGTATGGTCTTAAAAGCTCTTGGGAAAACGTGGGTGTGGTTTGAAGTGGGTGCAGTTTTAAAAAGGGGAGTGGTCAAAACTGGCTTCCATTATTGGCCCCAGAAAAATTCCGGCCCACAGTACCATAGAAGTTGGACACTGGACAAACACTGGAGTTCAGGGATGTCCTGCCTGCATACTGCAAAAACAGTTATTTGCTGGGGTAATTTGCTCTCTGGTTCCTGACATCATCTTTACAGCAATTCAAAGGGGAAATGACCAGTTTCACTGTCTGTGAACTCTGTGGACTTTATTTACATAGGTGCTGTGTGGTTGCTATTAACCACAAATAAGGTTTCTGCTTTCATTTTCTAAGTTGTAATAGACTGTTAAAAATTAGTTACCACTGGTAAGTGGATTTGCATTTTAGCACCTGTGTTAAAATTCATGCCCCCGAACAATCTTTTTCTGCAAGCAATGCATACCAATCTGACCAATGGGAGAGCAGAACTCTGCTAATCTCTTCTCCTGAGTCAATCTGGGAGTTTTGACCACCAAAGCCATCAGACTGAAAAAAATTGTTAAATGACCCTTAAATCTCTGCTCTAGAATGGTCAAGTGAGGTCCGCCTTTTAATGCTTCATGTGCAAATATCTGACATGGACCTGATACCCTCACCCAAGTGTTTTTCACTGGATTAACTTCACTCAGAGTTTACACAGGCTATTGTGGCAATTTAATGCCACTGAGGGGAGATAACTAAGACGCAGTCATATTTTGTATTTTTTGCTTTCTCTGGCCCTGACTTTATTTTCCTTCTGAAACGATTAGTCACAAAGGAATGCAAAGAAGGGGTGCTTTGTGGGCATGTGTTTGAATAATCTTTATTTCATTACTTTGAGCCTTGCTTGTTGAACTTTTGAGCTGTTTTTGTGTCAAATACTTTCCTTTCTTCCAGTTTTGTTTATAATAAATATTCACAATGTGGAAACAAGCCTGTCTTTGTTCTTCTTAGGCCAGGCACAGTCAGAGGCTGGAATAAACTGTGGCTGCAGAACAAGGAAGATAAATTGCAATATCACTGAGAAATGAAACCTCTGACTGATTTATGAATTTAGATAACATTTGTTTTTACAACTTCTGAGAGAAATATTTTGGTAAACAAAGTCTCATCAAACAATTATTTTTTTACAATTTTATTTTTATTTGCATAATAACCTCAATTCAACCTTGGGTTTGATACTGCTTTGTGAAACTGGTGCTGGCGGCTATACAAAGAAGTAGACTCAAAAAATCTCAAAGGATCTTTGATACTACTCCTGATGGTTACATTGCTACTAGATAGTAACATTAATTAGAAAATAACAGAAATACTTCCTCATTCAGTGATCCAGCCCCCTGTGCAAACTGTATTACTTACTAATAGTGTTAATTCAGTATCCAGACATATCCGGTGATAAACACAAAAGGTTGTTAGACAATGGAAACATTTTTACGTTCTAATTAAACAAAAGTGTGTAAAATCTTAAAGGGGTGGTTTACCCTTAAGTTAACTTTTAGTTTGTTACAGAATGTCTTATTCCTAACAACTTTGCAATTAGTCATCATTATTTATATTTTATCATTTTTTGAATAATATGATTTCCTCTTCTATATCTTTTAAGCTTTCAAATGGGGGGGGGGGGGGGTCACTGACCCGGCAGACAAAAACTATTGCATTGGGAGGCTACAATTGTATTATTTTTGTTACTTTCTATTCCTTATCAACCCTTTGCTAAGGTAAAAAAATACCATAGCAACCAGAGAGCTGCTGAAATTCCAATCTAGAGGGCTGCTGAACAAAAAGCTAAATATCTGAAAAGCCATGAAAAATTAAAACCAGTTGTAAATTGTCTCAGAATATCAATGTCTATGCCATACTGAAAGTTAATGTAAAGGTGAACAAATTCACAAATTCACCAAAATTTTCATTTTGAAGCCTGTAAATTCTGTTAAAGGGTAACTTGCTTATAGGGGCATGGGCTGCATAAAGTGCAATTTTAACATCATTACAACCACTTGCCATCGTTTGCAAAATAGAAGATATAAGAATGAATTTTGCAATCATAGTGCAAAAACTCAGGGAGAAAACAAGGGAGACAGAAAGAAGAATAGGTTAACTGGAAGATACCAAAAACTCACTGCCAGGCCAAGTCACTAATACAGAAAAGCAAATATCTAACCTGGCAGATGATTTCAAAAACCTGCTCAGACGCAACCACAATATTCGTATCCTGGGACTACCTGAAACAGCCAAAATAAATGTGGTGGGATAAAAACATGGAAAAATGTCTGGTGGATCATTTTGGCCTAACAGCCTTCTAACCAGCAATTACAGTGAAACATTCTCATAGCGTTCCTGGCAGGCTGTCACCACCAGGAGTTGACACTGGGCCTATATTATAGAGGGATTATAGAGGCAAGAAAAGGCTGGTGAATTTACATTTAAAAATAATAGGATCTCTATGTACCCTGTCTTTTCAAAAGAAGTGAGGAAACATAAAGCAAGGTAGACTAAGACCATACATCAATAGGACTATTACAGCAATGAAAGATCCCATATGCTATGTTTCCAGCAAGATCAAGGCTTGCTGACAAAGGGAAAACTAATTTCTGTGGTTCACCAGAAATGTTGATAATGTGCTGGAGAGATGACTTAAGCGTTATCAGGAATTGAAGAACCAAGGTCAAACCTCTGACCTTAGGCTGATCACTCTATCTGGTAAAAGACACATGGAGTCCCATTAATCAAAATTCAAATTTGTGTAATGTTAGAGGTTTTTTCTACCACAACTAAACTCACCTTCCAAAAGAGCACAAATGTCTACTCATTTATTAAAAAACCATGTAAAATAACATGGACATGGAAATGTGTAAAAAAAAAAAAGAAAATAGCACAAATAGCACCCTCCAAAAATACAAAAAACTTGGATACGTTGAATTTAAAGGGTAGTAAAAATATTGCCTTGGACAGCTCCCAGCACAGGTAAACAGGTAACCAATATGGTTCGGAATAAAAACTTAAGCACGGGTAAACAGGTAGAGCTAATATGGTTCTAAATAAATACTTAAGCACAGGTAAACAGGTAGAGCTAATATGGTTAGGAATGAATACTTAAGCACAGGTAAACAGGTAGAGCTAATATGGTTAGGAATGAATACTTAAGCACGGGTAAACAGGTAGAGCTAATATGATTAGGAATGAATACTTAAGCACGGGTAAACAGGTAGAGCTAATATGGTTAGGAATGAATACTTAAGCACAGGTAAACAGGTAGAGCTAATATGGTTAGGAATTAATACTTAAGCACGGGTAAACAGGTAGAGCTAATATGGTTAGAAATTAATACTTAAGCACGGGTAAACAGGTAGAGCTAATATGGTTCAGAATGAATACTTAAGCACAGGTAAACAGGTAGAGCTAATATGGTTAGGAATTAATACTTAAGCACAGGTAAACAGGTAGAGCTAATATGGTTAGAAATGAACACTTAAGCACGGGTAAACAGGTAGAGCTAATATGGTCCAGAATGAATACTTAAGCACAGGTAAACAGGTAGAGCTAATATGGTTAGGAATTAATACTTAAGCACAGGTAAACAGGTAGAGCTAATATGGTTAGAAATTAATACTTAAGCACGGGTAAACAGGTAGAGCTAATATGGTTAGAAATTAATACTTAAGCACGGGTAAACAGGTAGAGCTAATATGGTTAGGAATGAATACTTAAGCACAGGTAAACAGGTAGAGCTAATATGGTTAGGAATTAATACTTAAACATGGGTAAACAGGTAGAGCTAATATGGTTAGAAATTAATACTTAAGCACGGGTAAACAGGTAGAGCTAATATGGTTCAGAATGAATACTTAAGCACAGGTAAACAGGTAGAGCTAATATGGTTAGGAATTAATACTTAAGCACAGGTAAACAGGTAGAGCTAATATGGTTAGAAATGAATACTTAAGCACAGGTAAACAGGTAGAGCTAATATGGTTCAGAATGAATACTTAAGCACAGGTAAACAGGTAGAGCTAATATGTTTAGGAATTAATACTTAAGCATGGGTAAACAGGTAGAGCTAATATGGTTCAGAATGAATACTTAAGCACAGGTAAACAGGTAGAGCTAATATGGTTCAGAATGAATACTTAAGCACAGGTAAACAGGTAGAGCTCATATGGTTAGAAATGAATACTTAAAGTGATACTGACACGAAAAAACTACTTTTCAAAATATGAATATACATAAAAAGCTACCTATAGGTTGTGTTGATGGTTTTTCGCTGACAGGTTTGGTTTTGTAAGTAATTGTTACTTGAAGTTCCTAAACCTGACTGTTTTGCCAACCTGACTGTCCCTTCCCAACTTATCAGTTATAGCTTCTAATGCTAACAGACAAATATGGCCACCCCCTCATAGAGGAACACAGGGGATCAGACAGGTAATGTGAACACATCAGGCAGATATTTTTATGGCAAAATTATAAAGTTCTTGCAAAGACAATGTTATGATAGATGTAAAAAAAAGATTTACTTTCTGGTGTCAGTATCTCTTTAAGCACGGGTAAACAGGTAGAGCTAATATGGTTAGGAATGACTACTTAAGCACAGGTAAACAGGTAGAGCTCAAATGGTTGGGAATAAATACTTAATCACAGGTAAACAGGTAGAGCTCATATGGTTGGGAATAAATACTTGGGCACAGGTAAACTGGTAGAGCAGAATAAATACTTAAGCACGTGCAAACAATGGCATAGAACAACCTTCTGTAAATTCCACATCCTCTTTCAATTTTAAACAAACATATTTTATTAAGAGAGCAAGACCACACAAAGTTCTGTTAGGGCTGGATTGTGTCGAGTGGCAATTCAATGAGAAATTTTATAGTTCATTGTTATTGTTATGCAAGCAGTTACCTAAACCAGTTACTATGTTGCAGTGCTGACCTCATGGAACCAGAAACCTTTTGAGAAGACTAATCATAGAATTATAAAATTCCCTGGACTATACACACTAAGCTGCAAGATAAAGTAGAAGGATAAAGGTTTTGCCAACCATTAATTCTTTAGTTCACTAAGGAGGGTTCCTGGGAGGGAGAGAGGTTTCCATATTCTTCCTTAAAGGAACAGTAACACCAAAAAATGAAAGTGTATAAAAGTAACTAAAATATAATGTGCTGCTGCCCTGCACTGGTAAAAGTTGTATGTTTACTTCAGAAAGTCTACTATAATTTATATCAATAAGCTGCTCTGTAGCCATGGGGGCAGCCATTCAAAGGAGAAAAGGCACAGGCACATAGCAGATAACAGATAAAACACTATTGTATTCTACAGAACTTATCTGTTATCTGCTATGTAACCTGTGCCTTTTCTCCTTTTTTCCAGCTTGAATGGCTGCCCCCATGGCTACACAGCAGCCTATTATATAAATTATATAGTAGTGTTACTGTAGCAAACACACCAATTTTACCAGTGCAGGGCAACAGTGCATTATATTTTTATTACTTTAAAGCTCTTTTATTTTTTGGTGTTACTGTTCCTTTAAGTGTTTCCAGGTACTGCAATAACTGGCTGGAGGTTGTCAAGATTCCCATTAGTCTATAAAAAGGGAAGGCAACTGTCATGGATCGGCGACGCTCCCTACCTGCTCCTGTGCGGCGGCGTCCTTCCTCCCGGCGCGGCGAATCCAAGATGGCCGCGCCCAGGGCTCCACGTGGGCGCAAGGACGCCGGCGCGATGACGTCACGCGCTATGGCGCCAAATTCAAACTTAAAAGGATGCCAGAGACCCAGGTTCAATGCCCGAGTATAGCTCAATTTACTTATTGTGTTCCTGGGTCTCTATTTGTCTCATCTGCCTTCCTGTTGCTGTTTATTTGCCTGTTCCTGACCTTGAACCTTGCTGCCTGCCTTAAGTGACCTTTGCCTGGACCTGACCTTGCTTTTGGATTACCCTGCATCTGTACTTCGCTCGGACTCGCTGGAAGCGGCCTTCCTCCTTGATCCTGACTTCACCCTCCCCGTGGGTGCCGAAGGCCCCCGCTGACATTATACTCGGGCCATGGATCCCGAGGAAGCGGTACCGGACGTCGGAAGAGCCCTTCGCGGGCTGGCGTCCCGTATGGAGGCATATGAATCCCAGCAAGTCAGAATTGGGCAAGTACTTGATTCCATTTTGTCCCGTTTGCCCGCTACTCCCGCTGTCGCGGAAATTCCTCCTGCTGTGGTGGTTCCTCTGCCAGCAATGTCGCCAGCTCGTGAGCCACGAATACCTCCTCCTCCGCGCTACAGTGGCAATCCGCAGGCCTGCAGGGGATTCGTGACTCAATGCCAGATTCAGTTTGAGTTTCAACCTTCCCAATTCTCCTGTGAGCGAGCAAAGGTGGGCTACGTTATGTCTCGTCTGGAGGGCAAACCACTGGAATGGGCAACTTCTCTCTGGGAGAGCCAGTCACCCCTGACATTTGATGTGAAGGAATTTCTACAGATGTTCAGAACCATCTTTGATGCCCCTGGTCGGGTCACTACTGCCTCTTCACGCCTGCTGCAAATCCGACAGGGCAGTCTCGGTGCCAGTGAGTATGCCATAGACTTTAGAACCCTCATGGCGGAAACTTCCTGGAATGAGGAGGCATATAAGGCAGTCTTCTACCAAGGCCTATCGTCCCGTCTGAAGGATGACCTGGTATCCAGAGATCTACCTGACTCCCTTGAAGATTTGATTGCTCTCGCTATTAAGGTGGACACTCGCCTTAAAGAACATCAGGCTGATAAAGAGCGGAGTAAAAAGTCTCATCCACTCCTGGCTCCGCGCTTCCAGAACCCTATGATACCCCCGTCTTCTCCGCAGTTTACCACTTCCCCTTCGGAGGAACCCATGCAACTTGGGAAGGCTCGACTATCCGCACAAGAGAAGCTTCGGAGACGCCTTTCCGGCCTATGTCTGTACTGCGGCGGACAATCCCACTTAGCGGTTTCCTGCCCTGTCAAGCTGGGGAATACTCCTGCTTCAAGTAAGACTGTTGTTTCTTTTGCTGGTAGTATTGTTCCTAAGTCAGTGGAACAATCTCACCAATTTCATGTTCCTGTGCAGATCCGGTTGTCCTCCCAGGCAATTCCAGTCTCAGCCTTCCTTGATTCCGGAGCTGCAGGAAACTTTATGGACTTGGCATTCGCAAAAAAGGTTGGCATTTCCCTCTTTCCAGTGGCTCCTCCTATTCGGGTCTTCGCCATCGATGACAGACCTCTCTCCACGGACACCATCACTTTAACCACCGGTGAACTATCTGTCCAGATTGGAGCACTACATCTGGAAAAGATGTCATTCCTGATCATCCCATGTCCTTCGTCTCCTGTTGTGCTGGGGTTGCCATGGCTACGACTCCATAACCCCTCCATTGACTGGTCATCGGGTCAAATCTCCCGTTGGAGTCAGTGCTGCCAAAGACATTGTTTAATTCCTCAGCCACTCCAGCGGGTTACAGTCTCCTCTACGAGTTTTTCAGCTCTGCCCTCCGTCTACAGGGACTTCTCTGATGTTTTTTGTAAAAAGTCAGCAGAGTTTCTTCCCCCGCATCGGCGGTATGACTGCCCTATTGATCTCCTTCCTGGAACCATGCCACCCCGTGGGCGGACCTATCCTTTATCCCCTGCAGAGACAGCTGCCATGAAGGAGTATATCTCTGAGAATCTCCAGTGTGGATTTATCCGTCCTTTTACCTCCCCAGCAGGAGCTGGCTTCTTTTTTGTCGAAAAGAAGGACGGTGGACTCCGCCCCTGTATTGACTACCGGGGTCTCAATAAAATAACTGTTAAGAACAGATATCCATTACCCCTTATTTCTGAACTTTTTGACCAACTTAAAGGGGCCAAGATTTTCTCTAAGTTGGATCTCCGCGGGGCCTATAATCTCATCAGGATCCGAGAGGGCGATGAGTGGAAGACGGCTTTCAATACCCGTGATGGGCATTACGAGTACCTTGTGATGCCCTTCGGCCACTGCAACGCTCCAGCCGTCTTCCAAGAGTTCGTTAACGATATTTTTCGGGACCTCCTGGGGAAGTCTGTTGTCGTGTACCTGGATGACATCCTCATCTTCTCTCAAGATTTGGAGACCCATCGCTCCCAAGTCAAAGAAGCCCTTTCTCGCCTTAGAGAAAATTTCCTTTTCGCCAAGTTGGAGAAATGCACTTTCGAAGTACCAAAGATCTCCTTCCTGGGCTACATTATCTCGTCTAGGGGCTTCGAAATGGATCCTGCCAAAGTATCTGCTATCCAGAAGTGGCCACTTCCCCAGAGTACTAAAGCAATCCAGAGGTTTATAGGATTTGCGAACTATTATCGCCAATTCATTAAAGGCTTTTCTTCCCGCATTGCTCCTATCCTTTCCCTCATCCGCAAAGGAGGGAGACCCAATTGTTGGCCTCCTGTGGCCCTTGAAGCCTTCCAGTCCCTGAAGGATGCCTTCATTTCGGCCTCTGTTCTTCGACACCCTGAGCCTCATTTACCCTTCTTTATTGAAGTCGACGCCTCTGATGTAGGAGCAGGTGCTATCCTTTCCCAGAGACATTCTGCTGATGGTAAGCTCCATCCATGTGCATACTTCTCCAAGAAGTTTTCCTCCGCCGAGCAGAATTACGACATTGGGAATCGTGAACTCCTGGCTGTCAAACTCGCCCTCGAGGAATGGCGACACCTCTTAGAGGGAGCATCTCATCCGGTCACGATCTATACTGATCATAAGAACCTAGAATTTCTTCAGTCTCTCAAGAGACAGAATCCCCGTCAGGCGAGGTGGTCGCTGTTCTTCTCCCGTTTCAATTTTGTCCTGACGTATCGTCCTGGGACCAAGAATCGGAAGGCAGACGCTCTGTCTCGAAGTTTCTCCCCCGAAGATCGTCTACCTATAGAGCAAGAGCCTATCATTCCTCCTTTCAGGATCATTGCCTCTGTATTGCCCCAATTTGCTGAACAAATTTTGCTAAGCCAGTCTGCCGCTCCCATAGGAATGGCATTTGTACCTCCCGAGTTACGCCTTCCTATTCTCCAGCAGACTCATAGCTCCAAACAAGCTGGCCACCCGGGTTCTGAAAAAACTCTTGAGCTTCTTCGACGCCTAGTTTGGTGGCCGACCATCCGCAAGGATGTCTGAGACTTTGTCGCAGCTTGTACAGTATGTGCCACCACTAAGCCAGCCACTCTCGACCCTGCGGTCTTCTGCATCCATTGCCAATACCCTCTCGCCCATGGACGCATTTGGGTATGGACTTTATTGTGGAGCTGCCGCCCTCCTGTGGTAACACTGTCATTTGGGTAGTGATAGACCGCTTCAGCAAGATGGCACACTTCATACCCTTGAGGAAACTCCCCTCGGCTGTAGAACTGGCTCATCTCTTCATACAGCATATCTTTCGTTTACATGGTTTCCCTGTGGAAATTGTCTCCGATAGAGGGTCCCAGTTTGTTTCCAGATTTTGGCGCTCCTTGTGCAAGTCTCTGGGAGTATCTCTTCAGTTCTCCTCGGCCTATCATCCTCAGACCAATGGAGCAGCAGAGCGTGTAAACCAAGCTCTTGAACAGTTTCTGCGAAACCATGTTTCCCTTTGCCAAGACGACTGGTCGGATTTACTCCCGTGGGCAGAGTTCGCTCACAACAATGCCAGTCACTCCTCCACTGGAAGATCTCCTTTCTTGTCGGTGTATGGTCAACATCCTTTGGCCTTCCCTCAAGATTTGCTTCTCTCCGAAGTTCCCGCTGCAGATGACCTGGCGGCTCACATGTCTGTTATCTGGGCTGCCACCAAGTCTAATTTGGAAAAAGTTCCTTGGTACACAAGACCTTCGCTGATCGTCGGAGAAAGCCTTCCCCTCCATACAAGGTTGGTGAAAAAGTCTGGCTTTCTTCCAGGAACATCCGCTTGAAGGTACCATCTCCGAAACTGGGTCCCAAGTTCCTAGGTCCCTTCTCCATCTCTGAGGTGATCAATCCCGTAGCAGTCCGGCTACAACTTCCCCCAGAGATGCGGATTCCTAACGTGTTCCACGTCTCCCTGTTGAAACCAGTGGTGCTCAATCACTTCTCCTCTGCTCAGTCCCCTCCTTCTGCCGTCCTCGTGGATGGTCAGCAAGAGTACGAAGTTGAGAAGATTCTAGATTCTAGGCTCTCCAGGGGATCACTCCAATACCTCGTCCAATGGAAGGGATTCGGCCCTGAGGAATGCTCCTGGGAGAAAGACTCTGATGTACATGCTCCTCGTCTTGTGAAGGCATTCCATGATCAATTTCCTCAGAAGCCTCGGCCTAGTGGTCCAGTGGCCCCCGTGGGGGGGGGGTACTGTCATTGATCGGCGACGCTCCCTACCTGCTCCTGTGCGGCGGCGTCCTTCCTCCCGGCGCGGCGAATCCAAGATGGCCGCGCCCAGGGCTCCACGTGGGCGCAAGGACGCCGGCGCGATGACGTCACGCGCTATGGCGCCAAATTCAAACTTAAAAGGACGCCAGAGACCCAGGTTCAATGCCCGAGTATAGCTCAATTTACTTATTGTGTTCCTGGGTCTCTATTTGTCTCATCTGCCTTCCTGTTGCTGTTTATTTGCCTGTTCCTGACCTTGAACCTTGCTGCCTGCCTTAAGTGACCTTTGCCTGGACCTGACCTTGCTTTTGGATTACCCTGCATCTGTACTTCGCTCGGACTCGCTGGAAGCGGCCTTCCTCCTTGATCCTGACTTCACCCTCCCCGTGGGTGCCGAAGGCCCCCGCTGACAGCAACATGTGCTCTGTCTCTTTTGGTTCCCACTTGCTGAAGGAAGTGGTGCTGAAGGGCCAGGGTGAACGTAGATCCAGTAGGCTGAAGTAGATACAGGACAGATTTGTAATAGGTCACTCTAGGAGTGAGACGCAGGATTAGGATAGTTAGTAGAGCATCCAGAGGCTCCAATAAGGAGGCCAGTAAGGGTTAGTACCCTGCAGTGACAAGACAGCCAGTATAGGAACTCAAGTGGCATACAGCATACAGATCAAACATACAGATTCTTGGAGCATGGGACCATTGTGAGCTTTGCCTACCAATGGGAATTGTTACATCAAGGCAGTGGGTGTTGTGAACTCTACAGCAGTGATCATGAGAATAATAGCTGATGTGAAAAATTGAAGTATTTACGGATTCGATCTTGTAGAATCAAAGTCAGCACCACTAAGAGAGATGGTGAACTGTTCTATCAATAAAAGGATATCATTTGTTTTTAAAACTACTGGCGCACAGTTTGAGAGATCAAGTTGTGCGTGGAATCAGTGTGGTTAACCCTTCCTGCAACAGTACAGTGAGGTCCCACCTGAGAAGAAAAAGTTTATGTAACATGAGCTCTACTGGGATTTGCCAGAATTTGCACCCAATCTAACCAGGATATTGGTATACCAAATGGTGAAACTGTAATCACAGAAGCCCCGTAATCCAAGAGTAGTTAAGAATGCACCTATTCCTGTAGTAAAACGGCTGGTTCTAACTGGATACCTGAGTGGAACACCTGTCCAAATCAACAAGACACTAATTTATTTGATCCAAGATACCAGGGATGGGAAAATGGTCTTATTATTCTTGCCTTTAATGAACACATGATCACTTGATAACTGATAATAAATTATAATTATTGTGATATTTATTACAAATTCTACAACCCGACTTGTTTCAGTATTCTACACAGCATCCTTCTACGAATATTTCTCTGGCTTATGGACTGCTCTAAGAATGACCTCATAGTACAGTCTTGTGTGTGATAATCTGATACCACTGCAGGAACACTAAACTGTTCTGTGCAAGCCCTGCACAATATACAGCTGCTGTTTCCATGTATTGATGTTTCCCCTACCATCAAATCCAGGCAGAATATAATTTCTATTATGTGCAAATCATAAAAAAGAGAAATGCACAGTGAAAAATAAGATACATGACTACATGCTATAGTTAATGGGGGCATTATTCAAAATCCACCAATACAAGAGGGCCCTGCCCAGAAGAGTTGAAAATCTAGAAGGAGAAGAGATAAAGCCACAAGGTTTATGTATGGACAATATCAGGTGAGAGATGTGGAATTGTCAGGAACTCCCTGGTTTTGAACCTGGGACCTGTTAAGTGCTAGTTGCTCATTTTATTCTCAATCCAGCTGTAGGAAATAGCCAGAACAGGAGGGGTGCCAGGATCAGGAGCCAGAACAGGGGGGATGCCAGGATCCCAATGATTAACATAATGATCCAGCACAGAGTCTAGTAGGGAATAGGCTTAAATAGACCCTTAATTGGGCTATTGCCAACAACTGGATTGGGGTGTGGACAATGGTAACACTGACATGGGAAAGGAGTTATGATCTGTGGCTCAAGCAGGAGAAAGAGCAACTAGCATTTAACAGGTCCTAGGTTCAAGACCAGGTATTTCCTTACAGGAATTGAGCATTTCATTTAGCAGCATAAAGTGCACACTGAAGCTATGCTAAGCTAGATTAGGATAAAATGTGTTTTAAGAGATCTTTTTGATGGAAAAGAAATTAGGAGAAATTCAGACAGAACATGGGAGAGAATTCCAGAGAAAGGTAACCTTACAGCTATTTCAAATACATGAATGCAAGTATGCGAGGAGGTAATGAGAGGTGTTGAGAAGCAGAATCACTATAAAGGAAGTATCAGTACTACTACATCACCTGTGTGACGTTTGACATGCCCCCAAACAAACACCTTCTTGGCCCAGATCTGGCCAACTCAAGGGCCTTGGATCAACCCCCTCATCCCTAATCTAGTTGCATACCTGTCCTGTCCTTGCAACCAAGCAGAGTAATATAGAAGTAAAAATAGAAGAAAAATACATCTTCGAAAAGAGGTTTTTTTCTTTGCTGGAATCAGGCGATCAATTTTCTGAGTTAAATAGCAAGCTGGATCAGGACCAAATGATAAGTTGCTAAGAACAGGCCCATGAATATGTAACACTGGAAAATTTATAGGACTAATAACATTAAAAAAGTGAAAATATTTTATTTAAACTTTAAGTTTGTATCTGATTTTTCAACACCTACAAATAAACTATTTATTGGCAAGAAATGTCCTATTTTATATAAGAAAAATTTTCAGTCTGTAGTTCTGTAGGGAGCCATGAATGGCATTTGATCTTTCTTGATCTTCCTGTGTGAGAAATTAACTAGTTTTGCTGATATGTAATATGTGCCTTTTTGCTCGACTCAGCTTGAATGGCTATCCCATGGCTAGGCAACAGCTTATTTATATAAACTATAGTAGTGTTTCTGAAACAAAGGCAACCTCTAGCAGTACAGTATAGCAGTATATTATATCTAAATGCACAGAAAACACTTAAAGGAGACATATCATATAAAAATTAAGAATGTACCAGTGAATTATACTCTTTTAGATATAGAATGATCATGCTTAAAAAAGTTGTGTTTCGGACTGATTTATTGAGAAATTCCCCCAAAACTCCACTAGTCCTGCCCATCTGTTCCACTTCCTGCTGGCTGAATTCTCTGGATGTGCAGGGGAGCCGGTGGCACTCAGTACACTGCACTGCATGATAAGAACCAATCAGCAGCTAGGCTACCTGATGGGGAACGTAAGCCTATCTTTGCTTGTGCTGCAGGGCTGTGATTGGCTGCCCCCTACTGTGCTTCTGGCAGGGACCTTTAGGGCACGCCCACCCTTTATTTGAAACAAGGACAGAGAAGTGATAAGATCTATAGGGAGCTCCAATAAAGGGGCCATTTTTACAGATAGTATTCATTTTTAGCCCAAAGTGAAACCAGCACCGTATATTATTCATAACTGCCTACAAAATTAGGGGTTTGTTCCATGTATCCAATATGTCTCCTATAATTGGTGCTACTGTAATGTACCATTTTACAAACTGAGCCACTAAAGAAAATCCCAAGAACTCCGGAGAAGTCTTTTCCCCAGGAATTAAGATAATATGTTAACTTTGTGTGACTTACAGGTGCTGTGGGCTCAGAGGGAATAAAACAGGAGGTTCCAACTTTTTTCCATAAAGGGGACTGAGCCCTTGAAGGTACAGTCTGTGTTTCAGTGCTATTAAAGGGACAGTACACATTTATTTTAAAGGAACAGTAACACCAAAAACTGAAAGTGTTTTAAAGGAGAAGGAACGGCTAATAAAGAGTTAATCTCAAGCTGCAGGCATACCTTCAGTTGTCTCAATAGTGCCCTTAAATCTCCCCATATTTTTCCTGTTCAGATCAGAAGCCTCATAGGAAAAAAAAACGCTGAGCTCTGTAAAGCAAGTTCCCATAATGCCTTGCTCCTGCACGAAGACTAGTGTACATGCTCGGTTAGTAAGTCTATGAGTCAGCTTCCTGCTGATTGGCTCAGATCCCACATTCCTAAGGGGGGGAGTGAGTTCTTAGCATTCTTGAGAGAGGGGGAGAGGAGAGGGGAGGAGAGCTGTGTGTCTCTGTCAGAGGAAAACAAACAGACAAGGAATCCTGTATCTTTTGAAAGAGGACTCAGTGCAGTGTTTCTGCGAGTGCTTATGGCTGTATTTACATACACCTCTCTGATAAAGCTTAGTTTTTACCTTTCCTTTTCCTTTAACATAATTACAATAATATATACAAATAACTTAAAAACCATTACAAACTTGTGATAAATGTATATTGCAAAGTTGCTTAAAATTATGTTTTCTTTTATTAGGCAAAACATTACTTGTTGGACTGACTCTGCACCGTAGACATAGCTATAAAACAAACAGACCCTATCCAGGCCAGCGGGACGCGCTGGCTGCAGCCGAGCGTTCCGGCTCCGTCTAGTCCTCTGGCTCCTGCTTCTTAATCTGCTCCTCGTACGGCGGCGACAGGCCCTTTTATAAGGTTGCGCCCGTGCGTACGTGTGACGTCACAGGTACGCACGGGGCGCACTTATAAAAGGTCCTGTCGCCACCGTAGAAGGAGCCGCATAAGGAGCAGGAGCCACAAGAAGCAGCAGCAGCGTCTATGGGGGACACTGTGTATGGGGGGCATTTACTATTGGAGGTACTCTCTATGGGGCAATTGGGGGATACTGTGTATGGGGGGGCTACTGTGTATGGGGCAATTGGGGGCACTTTTTATGGGGGCATTGTGTATGGAGGGTACTTTCTATGGGGGCATTTAAAAATGAATACGCGCGCCAAGTCTTTTTGTCCCTCTTTTCATTTTTCAAATGTTGGGAGGTATGTAGATGGAAGAATAGAGTATAGTGTGTAGAGAAAACAGACTTGGATGGTAGAGTTTGAAGGAGTAGAGGAGGAATTAAAGTTTAGAGAGTGGGCCCATTGTCCAGGGTTTTCTGGGGGAGCCCTGGCATCTCAGTCCTACACTGCTTCTATCTGCACAGATTCACCGACAGATTGACAGGACACACTGAGAAGCCAATGACTTTTATTGGCAGCTACTCACACTAACGAGTTAACTGTAAATACTATTATCTACTCATCGTTTTGTCCAATAGGGCTACCAATGCATTCGGCCATCCTGCCCAGTGACCTATTGCTATTGGGCCAAACAGGACACAATGTGCCCAATATGACCAGCTTTAATTGACCTCTGTAAATCCAGGCTCAGAGCTCAGGTACCCAGGGCAGTTAGCACACTACTCAAGCTAACATACTATATAGCCAAGCACTGAATAGCAAATAACGTGCATTTGTTTAACAACAAAACGTGAAGAAAACTCGTACTGTAATCCCGTTAAGTGACTTTGGGAGCAGCTGATTGGAGAACACAACCGGATAACTTGGCAGGCATTGTTCCTACGTTAAATAAAAGGAGCCGGTGCTCAAGACCCTTATGTGCCACCCGAGGAAGCCCAGGTGTACGGTACCGGCCGCCCAACACGTGGGAAAGGGTCGGAGCCTGCATGTGTATGTGAGTGTGTATGTGAGTGTGTCTGTACGTGTGTGAGTGTGTGTGTGACGGGGGCTGGGCGCTGCATTGTGACGTCACGGCGGGCTGCGCTCCGGGCCGATCATTCCAAACAGGAGCGGCAGCTGCGGTGCTGCGTGCGCATAGGGAGCCCGGAGAGAGAAGGGAAGCTGCTGCCTGCTCTCCGACACCTCGGCATCCAGCCTGGTGGCATCTCGGCTGGGTGGCTATTGGGGAGGGGGGGTGAGCCTTGAAGATGAACCGCAGCTTCAGTAAGTCCCAGACGTTGCGGTATGTGGCTAGCAGCTCGGTGGAGGTAAAGAGCAAGGTGAGTTTTCTTCTAGGCAGCTCCTCTACATCTCATCTCCTCCTCTCTAACCATATATGTATGTGAATTCCCTACGCTCGCTTGAGCACCACATCTTCTTTGTAATGAATGGATTAAGGATGTGCAACATGTAAACTGGAACTACAACACCCAGCAGCCTTAGATATCCGTGAGATGCTGCTGCTTGTGCAGATCCGGGGGATGGAGGGGACAGGCAGGCTGCACTATGGGGGCATGCTAGATCTCATGTGTTGCTGTGGGTAACGTACAAGCCAGCCATCTCTTTTGTTTCTTCAGTCGGGGAATGTGAAGAATTCGTGGAGAAGCTTTGTGACCCATGCAGTGCTGGAGCCCATATACTCATTCACTCCCACCAATTCCCACTCTTTTTGTTTGGATGCACAAAGTTGTTTTTAATACAATGTGTCCAGCAGCCATGTGTCTCAGTGTCTCTATTTATGTAGGGCGTTCTGTGTTTAGCAGTAATTGTATATTGATAAACATATTGTACTGCAGTTTGAAACTTTTCCCATTCTAATGCCTGCTGTTGACTCTGAAGGAGGGAAGTGCAACCCATGGTTTTATAAACTCTGCCATGATTATTGGGCATATATATATATATATATATAATCTTAAGTGCTTTACAGAGATTATGCATTATTCACATTAGTGGAGCTTACAATCTAAGACATGGCTGGAATACAATCTAAGACTCCAGTGCTACAAGTCAGCAATGCTACCCAAAGTACCACCATCCAGCCCAACTCAGCGGTTGCAGAGGGAGCTGCAGGTCAGATTCACATCCCTGTCCATTTTCTCCTTGATATGGATTGGCTGCTCTTGATAAGTAATTATGTGACCCATTAGACATGTTTTTGATATATGAACAGTGATGTTATTATAATTAGTCCATCATTGTAATTCGTACTAAGTATCCTTAGGATCAAATGCAAGTTTTCATTATTATCTTAATACACAAAAAGGTCCTTCAGCCATAAAACAGTTTTTGCATGATGAAAAAAATGCAATTTCAAGTCATTTTAAAGTATTGACCTCTGTTTACAAAGAACCTACATACTTTGCAGTGCTGTACAATAAATGGGTGTATACACTGAACATACAGATTGACATACAAACCAACAAATAAATGATACAAGAGGTGAAGAAATATATTTGTTAATGTAAGTGCTATTAAAAAGCAGTATCCGACTGTCTGTTTTTGGGTGGAGGTCTTCTTTAATGTTTAATTACACAACGTGGTGTAAAATAAATGGCCTGTCTATAGAATTGTATTGGCTCCTTACACTTGAAATAACGCGATTGCAGAAATAATCCATTGCAGAAGTGAACCTGTCAGGGTTTTTTTTTTTTTTTTTTTTTTTAAAGATTTAGGCCTAAAGTTACTCTTTTTTTTATTTTACACTGCTTTAGACCCATAAACCCATTCAAGTAAATGGAGATAAGTCAAGTAAGTGGTGTAAACATCAGCACCGCTGGTGTTAAAGTGACAATGTTGCTTCCATTCCAACCCTGTTTTTTTCTACAGGATAATAAATAGGGGTTTGTTGTCACATGCATAGAAATATTTACCAGTGTTTGTAGAACAGAGCAGATTGAAAGATATATAACCTAATAATTTGTCCTGTTCTTCATTTAGCTGCAGGGATAAAATCCTCCCCTGGATTGGCACTGGCAATTAAAATAGACTATATTTTCAGCATTATTGCTGCTGCATGTTTTATAAATGATTGTATCTTTTACAAGCATCTAACATAGCATTTCATTAAAACCCAATGCCATTTCCATTCAAAGAGCATCTTGGAATATCTGTAAAGACTTTCCATCTAGGTTATAGGTTCCCAGGCTCTACAAAGGGCCATTTACAGTGTGAATTATCTTTAACAACCACATTATCGTCATCGTCACTGTCCATCTAAATTGAAGCAACTCAGATCCCTTGTTTTCCATCTATGATGCCATCCTCTGAAGGATTTGAATATTGTGCCTACTGTGGCCCCCCTCTGAGCATCTTATTCCAAGTGCAGTTTTCACTAAACCAAAATGAACATTTTCTATTCTGCTTTGTTTGTTAGTGGACAAAAAAAAGTCAGAAAGAAAAAAAATCATTTGTATTTCTTTGCAATGAAAATGCCTTGCTTAACTGTGTGCATATGTTGTGGTCAAGAGGGTTGCCCTGCAGGCTGGTAGCTGGAAATAATTTTATAGCCTACTGGTAACATTTTATTTTAATCTTTCCCTTGCAAAGAGGCCTAAAATATCCAGTGTTCTTTCTGTTCCCAGTCCACACAACAGTTGAAGGTTTCACTCTCTTTACTAAAAAATAAACTTGCAAAATAGCATTTCTGTGTGAGTACTATTGGGTGATGCAGGTAAGATTTGGGAGGGCTGTAACAAAATACCTAATAAACACCTTGTTTCTGGCTTTCTCTGTTTTTTCTGTCCAAGTTTTACAGGATTTTAGTAGGAGCCTTCCACACCTCTTTGTGAGTCAGCACACCCTCCTGCCTGTAGTCATCTGCAAAGCTTTCATCTGCTGTCCTGTTATAACTTGCATGTGTTGCTCAGAGCAGTGTCCTGGGCTCCTGCTATCTTTATTAGTAAGGCAGAGCAATGTTTCTCATCATTACTAACTCTCTTGCGTGCGTGGTGGGGCACATATGACACAGTTCATGAAAACACACACAGACAACACTATTTCTAGATCTTATTAGACACCAAATCATCTTACATTTCTAGATAGCAACATGGTGTGCTGATAACAATCTACCAACTTGATTTTTGTTCTTAAGTCTAATTTTAGCTTGTCAGGAAACCTTTTATTGCTGGAGATAGGTATCTTATTCCTTCTGTTACAGTTTGATGATCTGAAGGATGAATTTGAATTGAATACATTTATTATTATATTCTGCCATATGAATTTGTTTGCCCCAGGCAAGAAAATGAGTGATTACCAGAATTTATCTTTTCTTTGGCCAGGTTAATTATACCTTTGCTTAAACAGGACCTTACTAGTGCCAGTCGGGGTAGACCAAACCAGGGCTTTGCAGTATATCAGATTAAAAGGCTAAATTCCGTGCTACATGAAAGTTATTCAGGTATTTGTGAAATTCAAATATGTAATATACAGGGACAAGTGTTGAGGTTCGGTTATATAATTAACAGGGTAACCTTTTCAGTTGGGATCCAGGATAAGATTGGAGTTCACATTTGTTGTACATAATTTTGGATTTTAATCAATGTTGTATCTCTGCTTTAACAGTAATAATCTGCAAGTGTTATATGAGGTGATGCACAATCAACAGCATAGCAGCCCATTCTCGGCCCTAATCCAGTGATCAAGGAGATTTTTTTTCCAATGGGAAACTGTACTCTATAATCATCTTGCAGAAATATGTTTAGTAGTTGGGAGGGGTATATGCTGCAAGAAGAGTCAAAGCCCTTTTAAAAAGTCACTACATTTTACATTTTCTTTAAGCTCAAAGGAAAGATACATTGTTGGCTTTGGAAAGGAGAATACACTGTACAGTTTATCTTCTGTTTATCTACCATTAAATAGTGTAATGTCATATTTTTTTCAAGAAGTAGTTATATTGTTATTTTTCACAATCACAATTCTGACAAGCACTTACTTTAAAGCAGGAGGTAACCTTACTTCCCCAGCCCTAGTTTCAATACAGTTGGGTAGTCCATACAGGGATGACTGCCACTTCTTATCAGGTATAACATAATGATGGTTGTTTTAGACGTGTCATCTTGTGTTTGGAAGGAATATCTGTGTGCAAGTTCTGCACATTCTGGAAAAAAAAGGATTTTTATTATGCATTATTGTGTTCCTCTGCAGTGGGGAACAATACAATAATGGCAGATTATGTAATAGAGAAGGCAAATGAGTATTGATTTGCAAGGTGTAAGTGCCACAATGTATAGCCATGAAATTAGAAGTGTTTCACAATGCTGTATGAGCAGCCATGCATGTGAACGTGAGTAAGTAATTATAATTCACAAGCAGGAAAGTCTGGTTTGTTTTTCTGACCTGAGGCAAGTCATCTCTTGCACCAATAAATTGCAATATATGTATTATGTTGGGCAGAGACTGCTTGGTAATATAGTGACTATGTGCAGATTAAACAATACATCCTCTTGGTTACCTTTGGTTTAGAAGGCTTCACCACATTCGGAATGACTGTACGTGCAGTAGAAACGGTGCATAAGTATTAATGGTGATACATTTAATTTAGCATTTTTTTAGAGCTTGCAAAAAAATGCTAAAAAAAAAAAAATCTTCCTATGAGTACTATTCTTTGTAAAGAATTATTTTAACAAACTGCGCCAGTGAAGTAATGCTCAGATAGCAACCCTATAATGGTCATAAACTGATATTTTTAGGAAGAAATCTAAAGCTTAGTATAGTAGACAAGATGGGATGTTTTCTTATAGCTGGTTACATGTCATATATGAATTTAGATTTTTCCACCTATTACATTTGCTTTGTTTGTGAACTCTTTATGATGCTTATGATAAGTGGGACACAAAAAAAGTATGGGTTTTGCTTATCTAAAGCAATCTCCATAATTTAACTGCTTGTATTTTATGTAAGAGTGCACAAATTATAGAAATATTATAAATAGAGTAGGCATGTGTAGCCTCAGATGGCTAATTATTAGTCCTTAAAACCCTGGCTGGTCAGTCTCGCAGGGCTCATGGAGTGTAAAGCTGGCCATACACGCACCGATAATATCATACGAAACCCCGGTGCGTGTATGGCGAGTCGACTGATATCACAGGAGGCTGCTGATATCGGTCGACTCGCCGATCGGCCAGGTTAAAAAATTTTGATCGGGCGTCATAGAAGGCGTCTGATCAAAATCTGCCTTCAGGGCTGAATCGGCAGAAGGAGGTAGAAATCCTATTGTTTCTACCTCCTTATTTGCCGTTTCAGCCCTAAACGGTTAGTGGCCGATTGTACGATCTTTCGTGTGACCGATGGTCGCACGAAAGATCGGAAATCGCCACGTGTGTGGCCACCTTTAATAGACATTGAGAGAGATCTGGGAACTTGACACATAGAAGTCTATGTGTCTAACCACACACACCTGCCTGGTCTGAGGTCTGTAACACTGCTGATACTGTGTTATGTGTGATTTCTTATTGCTGCTGGAAGCTGTTTTTGTTGTTCTTGTGAAAAAAACTTCCTTTTTTTATATTGCCGGCTGAATTATAACCATTTTTCTTTGAGGTTATATACTCCCTTGCTCTACATGAGCTCATTGAAAAGGGCTTATGCTGAACATACACTTTTTTTAAGTTGCTTAAAATTCTCCATTTGCCCTGTTTAGCTGTAATTAAACCAATTGTAAGAACAATGTTCAGCACAAGCTTTTTTTTACTGAACTGATATTGTACAAGTGGTATACAGCCTCTTTAAGTTTTGTTGCTAGTGTCATCCCTACAGTATTGCCCCCTTCTTCTTGTGCGGCAGTCAGTGCTGTGTGTTGGAATGCCTCATTGTGGTCCCTTGTGAATTGCTAATTGGGATCCTTGCAGTGATCTTAGACGACAATCCACTCAAAATAGACAATTCCTGCATGTGATTTAACAAAGTTTGCTGCTGTCAACCATGTGATGGACTCAATTATTTCTGCATTTATGCCATGCTCAAATAAAACCAGATAAAACTCCTTATCTCTGCCACTAGAGTACAACAAAATACATTTTAAACATTTTTTGTTGTACAGACTGCAAAATTGATAAGAAATGTGTTTTATAGATATATTGCTGCTTTCCATGAAGAGTCAGATTGTTTCCTGGCATCTTAGTGATAAAGTCATGTAGGCTTCAGAAGTGGGTTAACAAAACAATCCAGACAAGGGTTCTTAGGGGTTTAAAGAAAGCAGGGATAGCAATGAAAGGGGTTAAATAAACAACATGCTGTGTGTGCAATAAAAAAAGCTTTTAACTCTATCTGTGCCTTTCCATCTCCCATCTGAAACAGCCTGAAATAGGTGATTCATGAGATTTTGTTTAATCCAACAATAGATTTTAGATTTTGAAACTATTAAGGCCCCTGCCACATAGGACAGATTCTCAGCCTGCGGATAAACGCAGACAGAGAATTTGCCCCTACGCTGCAAAAAGCTTTTTTTGTATCACTGCATCGGTCCGGGTGCAGGCACATAAAGAGGATTTTAGTCCGTAACTGCTATCTTTTATTTGGAATAGGCTAAAATTGTTGATTCATGAGGTTTTATTTAATCCAATAATTTTAAATTCCAAAAGATTTTTGATTTTTAAACTCTAAGGGCCGTGACACACGGGGAAATTACTCGCCCCGCGACAAAGCTTTATTGTCATGGCGACTAATCTCCCCACAATGCCATCCCACCGGCTAGAATGTAAATCGCTGGTGGGATGGCATACGCGGCGCCGTGATTTGCCAATGTTGCCTTGAGAGGAAACTTCTGCAAATCACGGCGCCGCGTATGCCATCCCACCAGCGATTTACATTCTAGCCGGTGGGATGGTATTGTGGGGAGATTAGTCGACTAATCTCCCTGTGTGTCACGGCCCTAAGGCTGCTGCCACATAGGGTGGATTCTTGGCCTGATTTGCATTTATCCACAGGCTTATAATCTGCCTAGTGAGACAGGGGCCTAATTATCAAGGGCCTGTGTTTGCCTCTTGTATCAGTAAGTACAGTAGAACCCCCATTTAATGTTTTTCAGGGGACCAGAAAAAATCAGGGAAATAAGGGAAAACTTAAAATCAAGGAATGTAAAATTGAGGTTTCACTGTAATTGTAATGTATAGACCATAGCAATCCTACAGAATGTGTGTCATATGTTATGGCTTAATAATTTTTCCTAATTTTGCACTGGATATTGTGTAATTTAAGAGAGTTATCCACACAAAACTTGTTTTTTGCCCATTGAATGATAATGTAATTCTAACCAACTTTTCAATATCTGTGAATCAAAAAAATTATTTGTAAAAACAATTAGAATTGAAAAGAGTCTTTTTCCCTTTGTAATATCTGCACTGCTGGTTTCCGAAACAATGTAACAGAACAGAAACCAGCAGACTTGGAGGAGAAAGGACTTCTACTACATTGTTTGAAGAGCTGGATAAAAGAAAGGGATGCATAAATACTGCTTTTTAATTATAAAAAAATTACAAATCAATAAAAAATATTTTAAAAAAAATGTATGTATTGTAACGTTGCTTAGAATTACATTTTCTTACATTGTGAAAAATCATTGTTTGGGTTGGCTTCCCCTTTTAATAGAGATCAGGCAGATTTTTACCCATAAGGCTTAAAAGTCTTAACTAAGGATGGTTAGTGAATTTGGTTGTGTTAAAAAAAAGAAAATGTAGAAACTGATTAATTAAAGTTGCTTGTTTACAGCACAAGTGGAAAAGGACTGGTACATAGAAGAAGCCTTTAATCCACCTTTCACAGTGGTCCTAGTGGTTATGGTTGGTACATTAATCAGGATATATACTTTACTTAGTACAGCTTAATATGCATATTATAAACTGGTGTGTTGGTTGAAAAGGTTGCACAAAAGCACTGCTGTAGATCTGGCTGCCATATTACATTATACAGGCAGTCACTGCCCTGATGGCAGTTTGATTGGGGAAGTAAGATAGTGACTTAGAAAGGTCATTCTGGCCTGACTGCTTGACATGAAACAGAACTTATATATTGGCATTACCTTTAACCAGTCCCACATCAGAACGTGCATTGTTTAGTTTACAGTCATGCCTTGATAAGCTTGGTGGCTCCCATAAATCTGGCATTCTCTACCACCATATTGTAGGTTAGAGCAAGCCTGTGGTATGAATCCAGACCTCCAAAGAATTTATTAAAAACCCCTAGCTCGCTCAAGAGCATGGCCCATGAACATGTGGAATATCCACTAATAGCCTACTCGACAGCACTGTTAAGTTAAATGTGAAAATGTCCTTCAGTGTAAAAATGTTTTGCACAAGACATTGATCTTAAAACAGAAGAGAAGCTTACAAAACTGTTGCGTTTAATCCTGTTTTATCAAATACAGTAAATCTCTTGTGGTTTTTGTAAACATGTTTTGCACATGTTTGCTCATTACAGATAATTTAGAGGATTTAATTTTGACAGCTACATAAAATCATTAAAATATTTAACTAGCTTCATGTCATTACTGTTGGAGTCTAGTTTTGTTTTATTTTTTTAATTTATATCTCTTCATTATTGGAGATCATTTCACGTGAATAATAGCAAGGCTTGCGCTTTATGCATAGGTTAAACAACTGTTCCTTGGGCTTTGGTACCATAAACCTAGGTGGTGATTATAAGAAGCTGTGTAGGCTATGGCAATTATACAATAACACACTGTTTCTTTACTCTCTGCTATTTACAATGTAGGAGGAGAAGAGCATTGCTGTGGAAATAGCTGCTGCACTGTCTGAGCATTTGTTTTGCTTCTGTTTAATATAGTAATATTAATTATACTTTATAAAGAATTGTACTGTTCCTGCCCTGGTTTTATACAATGTGCTGGTATCCTTGATGGTAGCAAATTATATAACAGATTGTTTTGCTATTTTTGGACCAAGCATTTTTAACTCACGCTGATATTTTATTTGCCTGATGGGCAGCATGTATTCTTCCCAATTTAGCCATCATTACAGGCTTGGAAGAGAGGTTGCATATTAATTTTATATATTGATTATATTTACATTTATAACTTTAATTTACAGTACTACAGAATGCTGTAATTTCTGCAGTGGCTTCTGTAAAAGTTGATAGCATGAACAACCAATTGAGAATAATGATTTTATGTTGTAAAAGTCTCTAGTGTAAGCAAGAGAAGATATAAGAATACAGATGGGTCAATTTCATGCAAGGAAGACCCCATGCTTTAGGGACCACCACCTCAAAATTGCTATGCTGACACTGAAATAATAATTTCATTTAATTAAATTCACCTTAAAATTATTTTGTATTTAAATAAATATGGCAGAAATATTGGACTACATAAACCCAGATATTATTTTAAATAGACAACCAGAAAATGCTGCTGATTGGTTGCTGTAGATCAGGGATCACTAACCTTTTTTTTACCCATGAGACACATTTAAATGTAAAAAGAGTTGGAGAGGAACACAAGCATGAAAACAGTTCCTGGGGTGCCAGATAAGGGCAGTCATTGCCTATTTGGAAGTCCCTATGGGCACTGGCAGCCTAAAGAAGGCTCTGTTTGGCAGTACATCTGGTTCTTATTCAACCAAAACTTGCCTCCAAGCCAGGAATCTAAAATTAAGCACTGCCAAGGGAGCAACATCCAACGGGTTGGTGAGCAACAAGTTAGTCAACCACTGGTTGGGGATCACTGCAATAGATGATACCAACTAAGCTTTCATGTAGGTGTGTACAGAATTAATTACATTTTGGTCCCTGTTTATCCACTAAGATCATTGTATTTTAAACAGAATAAATGTTCTGCAGATGTATGCCCTATAGCCTTTTTAGAACATCAATAGCTGCCCTCATGACTACCCAGCAACTTATTAATATCAAATGTATTACAGCTTATGAAGCAAAGCAAAGTTAATTAAAAAAAAATACCAAAACGCACACAAAAATTACTATTCAAAATGTCACTTTTGCAAAGACAATAATTGATTTCAGGAGAGCACAACCATGCCTGTTTTTATAACCTTATAACCACCTGAAAAATGACAGGCATCAACAGCACAGCCTTCATAAGTTTTTATTTAGTTTATATTATAAAGCAGTGCTGTCCAACTTCTGTGGTGCCGAGGGCCGGAATTTCTCTAGCATATATAGTGGAGGGCCGCTACCGGAAGCCAGTTTTGACTACTTCTCTTTTTAAACTGCACCCACCCAAGACCATGCCCACATTAATGGTGGTAGCGCAGCAAAAACCCAAATGGTTGGTGCCCACTGCAGGGATATCAACCATCATTCATATGTGAGAATTATATTAAGACACACCCTTAAATCCATATGCCTCCTCCTCCCCTGTGGATAGAACAGCAACCCCCCAGCACATAATTACACACCTTAGGGACCATTTAATGGCTATTTCCAACTACTTACAAACTCCCAGAACAAACATCTGCCAGGTTCACCTCCTACAGGCAGCAGAGAGAGCATGGCACACAGGCAGCATAGGACAGGCAGAGTATGGCACACACAGGCAGCATAGGGCAGGCAGAGTATGGCACACACAGGAGTACTGCCTTATGCTGCCTGTGTGTGCCATACTCTGTCTGCCCTATGCAGACTGTGTGTGTCATATGCTGCCTGTATATGTCATACTCGGCCTGCCCTATGATGACTGTGTGTGCCATACTCTGCCCTATGCTGCCTGTGTATGCCATACACAGTACATACAGTGACACAATGCTGGCACTGTTCCTACAGTCTGTCTGTAGGTGTGAAGAAGTGAACAATGTGGGTGATTACAGCCTGAGCCTGAGGTGTGAACAATGCAGGGATTAAAAAGTGTGAACAGTACAGGGAATACATGTTTAAACAATACTGGGGAATTACAGCCTGAATCTGAGGTGTGAAAAATGCAGAGGTCCCTTTAATATCAAAACTGATACCATACCATCCCATGCATTCTGTATAAGAGATCCTATACCTGTAGTAAAAAAAAAATGTATTGTATTGAAGTTATCAGAACTACAGAATTAGAAACAGTTATGCATGTTATCAGGAACCATTTAACCAGGACCTCTTAGCTTTGGTATTCAGTATTTGCTGTTGGAGGGACTCGGGGAGGGGGTTCTTCTTTTTTTTTTTTTAAAAAAAAAAACAAAACAAAAAAACAAAACAAACCAGGCTGCAGGCTCTATTAGCTCACTCCTCTGTTGGGGGAAACAATACTGGGATGATATGCACCCTTTAACATTAATGCCTGTATACTGTATGAATATAATATAAACACACACAAAAGAGCGGATTGATCAATGCATGGTTTTCCAAGAAATTTCATCCAGGAAGGGAGGTGCCAGCCTATGACAAATATGACTAGATGTACATAGTTTGGACCACTTTACCTTGAAGTGCTATGGTGGCTTGGCAAGTTTATGAAACCCCTGTTTTTAAAAATGCATGCACTTTCACAGATTACTAATAAAACAAGGACCTGGGAATATGCATTGATCAAAAAGCCTCTTTTGTATGGTTGTTGTAATATTGGCCTGGTCAGTTGTACTTCCATTGTACTTTTACTTATATTTTGTTTAGCCTCCCTTAACCCATTTTGTATATATACAGAATATAAACAATTACAGATTAGATTACATTTATTTTTTATATTAATATGAAATTGGGTAAAATATATCACAATTTGGTACTAATTAACGTGACTGTATAACAGAAGAAGAAGATGAAAGAAGTGCAAGAATAGAAAAAAAGAGTAAGGGTGAGGTCAAATGAAGAGTCTATCCGCTTCTCTTAGCCATGCGCTTTTCTGCCAGGCTGAGAGAAGTGGATCTGCTTCTGTACGCAGAGCAGAGGTCGGCCTGGAAAACATTCGCTTTTAGGGCTCTGGCACATGGGGATATTAGTCGCCCGCGACAAATCTCCCTTGTCACGGGCGACTAATCTCCCCGAGTTGCCATGACCCGCCTCTTTTTCGGCGATTTCGGGAAATCGCGCCGCCGCGTATGCCATCCCGCCGGCGACTTACATGTTCGCAGGTGGGATGGCGGGTCATGGCAACTCGGGGAGATTAGTCGCCTGCGAACAGGGAGTTTTGTCGTGGGCGACTAATCTCCCCGTGTGCCAGAGCCCTTACACGAATCGGATATATACGCTTTGTCTGACCTTGCCCCAGGCCCAGATTTGTGGTGAGGCCACAAAGGCCCAGGCCTGAGGGGCAAATTTTAGGGGCAGCATTCAGCTCGGCTGCAATTAAAATTTCTCATATACGGAGCACTGGGGACAAGATGCATAGTGTGTTCTGTCCTCAGTGTTCTGTATGTCAGTGAAAAAGGATGCACGTGTGTGCAATCCTAAGAGGGGGTTGGCGGCAGGGGGTGAATATTGGGGGCAGCCTCTGGGTGCATTTAACAGAAATCTGGCGCTACCTTGCCCTAAGTAAGAAAAGAATAGAGATGCAAAAAACTGCCCCCATTAAAAATGCAAGTTCAATCTAAACATTTGCTTTACTGAGATTGGTCATTGCTGTTAATTATTTGAATGTATCAGTTTTTAGACATACAACTTGTAGGGTGAGATATGCGGACACAAAAGATGTCTTCCAAAATTTCCCATGAAAGTTCTGCAGTATGGCAGCTTCTACATACAAAATATGCTTACAAATGAGTTCCTTGTGCAGTACACCCCCCCCAAACATCTGCTCTCTGAGAAATATTTCTGTCGGGCCATATTTCATTATGTTTCCCCCCTTCATTTCTCTAACAGCTGCTCAGCAGCAGAGATAAATACCAGGGTTTGAATGGTAGCATTGATTTGTGTTACACCTGAGCCAACAGTATATCATCTAGTTGTCCTGGATATTAGGTTGTACTTTTCTGGCTAAAATCTGTAGATAGATAATGGTCAACCAGCATGACCAACCTAAACTTAATCCTTTGTTCCCATGATATGATTAAAACTTGAATTTCTTTTGGTTAGTTTGCACTTGACATTTCATTCAGTGACATTCAGTAAATCCCAAACTTAAAATAGCAAGACTTAAGCTGGCCATACACGCACCGATACTATCGTACGATATTCGGTGCGTGTATGGCATGTCGACGAGTCGACCGATATCGCTGGAAGCTGCTGATATCGGACGACTCGCCGATCGGGCAGGTTAGAAAATTTTGATCGGGCGCCTGACCAAAATCTGCCATCAGGGCTGAATCGGCAGAAGGAGGTAGAAATCCTATTGTTTCTAGCTCCTTATCTGCTGTTATCGATGGTCGCACGAAACATTGTTAGATTGCCACGTGTATGGTAAGCTTAAGATGATAAGTACTGTGGTCAGGGCAATCATATCACCGTTGCAAGGTAGACATCCCTTTTGAAACATATACAGTAAAACCTCAATTTATAAACCCTGATTTTAAGTTTTTACAACATTTTTGTGGTCCCACCGATATATTAATTCATAATATATTTCCCTAATTTGACATTTTCCCAGATTGTACAGCATTTTTTTTCTGGTCCCCTGAAATGTGGGTTCTTTTGTAGGTGTAGATACATTTCTAAAAATGTAAAAGCTGTATACCAGTGAACATGGCACACTAAGCTTGTGTCCATCTCCGTTACGTAACCTACAGGTCAGAACCCTTGCTATTTAGGGTGGGTGTCTATGAGACCCTATAATACAGTGCCATTTATTGTCATAATAGAACATAGTAATTAAAGCAAGCTGCGTAATATAAATTTGCTTTATATGCTATAACTAGGTTCGGAAGTAGAGAGACCTTTGGCTGTCTCACATTGTAGGAAAGCTCATGGCAGCAGGACGTACTGTTACTGTCCAGAGCTTGCCAGTATGCCTGGTGTTGAGCAGTGGACACTGACACATAAGTATTTCCAGAGCAAACTGTGAGCGCTGCTCAGAGACTCCCCTGTAGTGTTTCCCAGTGCGTCACACAGCTTATGGTTTTGGGGGAGCCAGCAGGATACTTTTAAAGTCTCTCTTATGAAATGTCTGATGCCCCAGTTGATTCTCTGCTTCAGCATCTTTCTAAAAATAAGCACCTTTAGTCAATACATGTTCAAAATGTCTGCAAATATTTGGAAGAAACCTTTGTTGTGAATGGGCTTTATGTTCTATAGTTGGAGAAATGGTGCGTTAGATATCGCCATTGATTATAACGTGCATACTGGTTTCCTGCAAGCCGTTCCTGCTTTATTGTCCTATACAAAAGAGAATACCTACTCATAGATGTCATCTAAACATAAACTACCTATAAATATCGCTTGGATATGCAAACAGACATTTTACATCCTGGTCCTATTTGTTCCCATAAGAACTGGAACATCACATGCTTCATTTTATAAACATCCCTGCAAATAATATGTATGATGGCTTGTTTCAACTAGTTCTGTTAACTCTTTGGCGCCAGTGGTATCTTTAGTGTGATTCTTAGCCCTGTAAATGTATATATTAAACTAACTTGGCAGAAACCTTGGAAAAAATCAGAACTGTAGTTTACTCTCAAATCCCTTGTTGTCAATTTAATGTTATTAAGCAGTAAACCTTATTTGTATTGGCATAGTTTAGTTTAGCAGGTCAGCACACGTATTCATGGCATAGTATTATTAGCACTTTCGCTAAAAATGGCTACACACATTGTACAACCAACCAGCGGTGTAACTTCCCGGGCCCTCCCGCAGAAAAATCCTCTTATGGGGCCTGGCATGACCAGTCACACCTTCTGGCCCGACCGCTATATTTAAAGGTAGTTGAAGAGATGTGGAGGGAGGGACTATAGTACAGCGGAACCTGCAGTCTGGGCCCCCCTGATGCCCTGTCCTCCAGGTGTATACGTAGTTACACCACTGCAACCAACTGTTTTTTAAATATTTCCAATTTACAGCTTAATTTAGGTCACAACTAAAGTGAAAGTAAAAGTGTTTTCAAAACAAATATATAATATACTGTTAACATTTGTGTTTTCTTCCTAAGATAAGGCTTGTAGTGGCCATATTTATCCAGGGTAATATTGTCATCTGTTTATGTTGGAACTTGTCATAAAGAGTTATGGCTCCATTTATATTAATTACAGAAGAGTGTATGTGGTTATAGATGAGGCGCAATTTCTGTGTTTCTTTTTCTTTTCATTGCCAAACATGTATTTAAGACCCCTAATCGCCTTTCCCCTGAAACAACCTTCTAGATAAAGTGGTAATTACATTTTTTTAATGTGTTCATGTGGCTGAAATAGGAAAGGTTAATAAAAAAAAATTAGTAACTTGTTGTAGTGGCCTACGATATATTTCAAATAAAGGAAAAAATATGACTGAGTTAAAATGTTGAAGCCAACTGGGAAGAAGCAGTTAACATGCAGTCAAACATGATCACAATCCCAGTGGCAGTAGGCACATTTCATTAAAGAAAAGTAGAGAACAATTGTGACCAATGCACCATGGGATGATGATGTGCTTATGATGTAACATCATTTTGGGATTATGTTTCCTTTGTGTTTTAGCATTGTCATGGTTCTTTTTTTTTTTTTTTTGCCATTATAACATTTTCACTTGGGTCATTCCAGAAATTCATTGTTCTCTCTGTAAAAAGCAAAAGGAAAGAAAATGACTCATTTTACAGTTGCTGGTTTAAATGTAATTTGTAGAAGCAGTTGAAATGATACACAATATTTGCTTAGCCCTATTTAGTTCTAACACTGTAGCAGAAGTCATTTTCATTTAGCCGGATTCTGCTACATTGTTTCAGGAATCAAAACAGCAGAGCAGAGAATATAAAAAGCCAGGCAGATAATACAGGTATAAGATCCATTATCTAGAAAGGTCTGAATTACAGGAAGGCCATCTACCATAGACTTCATTATAAGCAAATAATATCTTTTTTTTCTGTAATAATTAAACAGTAACTTGTACTTGATCCTAACTAAGCTATAATTGATCCCTATTAAAGGCAAAACAATCCTACTGAATTTAATTAATGTTTACCTGATTTTAGCTCAACATCCCCTTTAATCACTCACTCCTATATTTATATACAGGGATCAGAATTGGTCTTACTGTTTTTCCATGTGAAACATCAATAAGTTGAGCATTATGTGTTGCAAAATATCTCCAGAATCGCATCCTTGCCTCAGTATTTTCCTCTAGCTGTGGAAGCGACAACCTTGTGCATGACTGGATATTAAATGCTTAATTGCACCCACATCTGTTTTCAGTTAGTACGCTATATTCCCTTTAGATATAATGGACAGGGCAGGAACTAGGGGTACGGAGAAGAGGCACATACCTATTCTGCCTGCTTACCCCTAGTTCTGGTCTTTTTTTTTAATCACGGACCCACACCAACATTGCACCCAATACAAGACTTGCTGAGGAAACGACTGGGGTGGAGAGGGGTCTTCGAACAATCAGGATGGCGACTTGCCATGGGTGACCTTAAACTTAAGCTTGGCACTGATAAGGGATAATGTAATAAAAGGGTGCAATATCTGCCCTTGTCTAGTAACCCATTGCAACCCCTGTAATGATTGCTTTCAAAGAGGTGATTTGTGAATATTTCTTACTGGTTGCTATATGTTGCTAGACCTTTGAAGATTTTACACTTTTTATTACTTCCTAAAGGCCACATAAGCATCTACTCTTGCTAATAGTAATAGTATCTGTTTTGCTCCACTTGAGATTTGAAGATACTTCATAAAATTGAATTCTAAAGTGTATCATGACTTTATTTATGGATAAGTTAGGTGTTTAACCCTTTCTTTAGTCTGAATCACAAGTTTTAGGGCAAACCACAATCTGGCACTGAATAGTGTGTAACCAAGATTAAGTGAATTTACAGTTCGACCTGTTGGTATCACATTGTCAGTGTTATTGGTCCTGTGATATACATTGCCTACAGGGTTAAACAACAGGGTTTGCTTTATGCGGTTATTTGAACAGTGTTATACTATTCATCCTTTTATTAAGAAGTTGTGTATTACTCACTTGTGATCTCTTTTGTTAGGGAAAATCCTCCAGCCCAGCTCTAGGCTACTTACACAGACAACCTGAGTTACAAACTAGCTTACCATTTACTGCTTTTCTTTCTTTCATCTAGTAAGTTATATTAAGGAAAGCAAATATTGGACCTAAATACGCAAAGGTTGGGTAGTGGAAAAATAAGAACAAATGCTGATGCTGCAGGATAAAATGTCTGAATGAAATTAATCTTTCTTCCGGTGGGTGGGTTGTTTATTATGAGCAAGAATGTGCTCACATGCTCAGCCTGTGATGTACTATAAAAGTGTTGTAGAGGGATGCTATGCATATCTGTATTTACCACACCCTCATCTTGTGCCTTCTGGCACCCTACCCCATGCACACAGTGTGCACTATTTCATTTCAGTGAAATGCATTCTGCATGTTTTCCCTCCACCCTTCTTCTGTATTGTTTGTTAATTGTTGTTTTTTCTGGCAAGCATTTCATATAATGTTTCTTATGAATGCTGCATTGCAGGCAGAGCTGTATTTTGCGAGTTCAGGTAGGGCAACTACCAATGCCTTGGCACAGTGATCCCCAACATGTTGCTCACCAACACCTTGGATGTTGCTCTCAGTTCCCCCAAACCAGGTAGTTTATTTTTGAATTCCTGACTTGGTGGCAAGTTTTGGTTGAATTAAAACATGATTTACAACCAAATAAAGCCTCTTGTAAGCTGATAGTGTGCATAGAGGCTACCCAATAGCCAATTTCAGTCCTTATTTGGCACCTCCGTGAACTTGTATGAAGCTTGTGTTGCTCTCCAAGTCTTTTTACATTTGACTGTGGCTCATGAGTAAGCAAGGTTTGGGGCCCCTGCCTTAGGAGAACAGTGGTTAGGGAGATTAGAATGATAAGTTAGTATAGTAGGCTAAGGAAGGTGGTAGTAGGCCAGGATGGTGGCAGTTACACTTTAGAAGTGTTGGCCAACCTGATGCATTTCCATGTTGACCTACCAGCAGTCTTAGTTCATGTTGAGTTGCCAATGTGTGCCTTGGCAACTCCAAAATGACAATAAATGTATACATTTAAATAAAGTGTCCATTAAAAGTCTGTTTTTCTTTGCTTTCTTCATCTTCAGTCAGATGTAGTTGCAGCTTCCTTCGTTGATGATTCTAGTGTGCATGGGCTCACAGACTTAAATTCATACTTGCCATACTTACTGAAATCCACAGGCCAGTGCATACTACCTTGATGCAGACCTGTCAGCTCACACTGATTCTTCAGGACCCACCCTGAATTAACCCACAGTTGCCCTCATTTCTAACCCCTCATTTCAAAAGTATTGAAAATCTAAAAGTGCTCTAAAACAGAGCAGGGAACATCATCAGGGGTCATGGTCAGGTGTATGACCAGGTGTAGCTAAGGCAGCCCTGATGTAAAAAATTTTGTGAAATGGTGTCTTTAGTGGCGTTGGCTTTTTTGTTAATTATAATGTAAACTGATAGCAGTGTGAAGCCACACTTTGTTATGAAGCAGGCATATATGAACCAGTATAGGTACTGTCTAGGCCACTTCACCCAGAGTTGGCTGCTTAAAGGGACAGTAACACAAAAAAATGAAAGTGTATAAAAGTAATTACCATATAATGTAATGCTGCCCTGTACTGGTACAACTGGTGTGTTTTCCTTAAAAAGACTACTATAGTTTATATAAATAAAGCTTCTGTGTAGCCACGGGGGCAGCCATTTACAGGAGAAAAGGCACAGGTTACTTAGCAGATAACAGTTAAAACCCCATTATATTCTACAAAGCTTATCTGTTATCTGCTATGTGCCTGTGCCTTTTCTCCTTTTTCCCAGCTTCAATAGCTGCCCCCGTGTTGACATAGCAGCTCATTTATATAAACTATAGTAGCGTTTCTGTTGAAAACTTACCAGTTTTACCAGCGCAGGGCAACTGTACATTATATTTTAATTGCTTTAAAACACTTTAATTTTTTGGTGTTACTGTTCCTTTAATGGTCTCTGTATATGGCTAAAATAATAGCCTCTCTGATTGATTTCTCATCAGAGTTCATATATTAATCAAAAAGGCTGTAGAAATATCTTTCAAGGACCAATCTGGATTGTGGATGCACTCCTTTCTCGACACTTCTGTATCTGGTCCCTTATGTGATTCCATCATTGCATTTGTCCACTTCATGGTGAGGTCATGCAAAGATCTAAATAAGACTAAAACAAAATGAAGGATATTTGATGGTTATACAGCTTCATTCTGTAGCAAAATGGCAAGGCAAGCTTTCCTCTCAATTTATTTGTTGGTGTAATAAATTAGTGTAATTGTAAAATGCAATATAATTGAATGTTTCTCAGTAATCTGTGTTTGTAGTAGGTGTTTTCTTGTGAATTGCTTTTACAACCTAGTAGTAAGGAGTTGTAAATAACACAGGCTAGTAAAATGGTGCTACCCCTCCCTTTTCCAGTAAAAAAAAAAACAAAACAAAAAACAGAATTGCAGATTGTAGGGAATCCTAACAGCACCATCCTGTTTTTGGAGGAGGTTCCTCGATTTTAAGTCTTTATTACTATCTAATTAAATGTCAGTTTGCAAGTTATTGCTGGAAAATTGCAAAGGCATCTTTGAAAAATGAGTATGCCAGGGTTTGATGAAACATTCTGTACATGTGGTGCTGTGAAAAGAAACATAACAAAGCCTGCAAGTTACTGCATCAGGGAGAACTGAAGAATGACTTGCATGTTCTATGAATGCATTATTTTATTGTTATTATTCTTTATTACTTTATTGTTCTTTTTTCCACTGGCACACTCAATGACCCTTTTACCTTAACATTCAGTAGTGGGGAACTCTTGGAATGAATTTCTATACATTGCAGTGGAAATTGCCATGACCCACGTGGTGCAGAAATACTGGCTACTGAATTTGATTGCCATTGTAGTGAATGGGATATGTTTATCTTCTGTGGAACAAGATGCATGATCGATTGTCAGCAACAGAAGCTGTGGCCTCTGGCTTCATCCTCTCCAATTTTGCCTGTAACTTATAGAATCTGGGTAGCTCATTCAGGATTGGTACCTTTGGACCTGTGGTCCAAACAAGGGGATCTAAGAGGAAGTAATGAGGAAGTGCAGCAGCAGTGCTCTTTTCCACATATGCGGATGCCCCAAACACACACTAAGAGAGGTCATAGGCAGATGAAATTTAGTCTGGACAGACAGTATCAGATGTTTGGGCTCTATGTTAGGAATCAGACAAATTGCCCAACCAAATCAGGGCATGTATGGCTGATGCAGGCAGCAATTAGGGTACGAGAATTGTCTTTATTATCTGTTCAAGGTAGGGTGGTTGTTGTAGTAAGGGTACAAACATCCACTTGCTAGGCACCCTGACTGCAGGCCATGGCAGATTTGCTCTTGTCCTAAAAATGCATTTTTTTAGGCCGATCTCTGCTCCGTTTAGTTTCACTCAGGCCATTTCTGCCAGCTACACAAATCTGTAGACAAGAAAATGCAGATGAAGAGAACTGGGTCCTACTTGACATGTGACTTTGCCTTTACTGTTATTTAGCTTAGTGCAAAATAGAATGCAGATATACTGGCATCTCAATTCATTGTGGTGGTTCGAAGCTGAGCAGAGGTCATATACTGATTTTACCCACCTTGTTCTTCGTGAAACAGAAAGTACTGCTTTTATTCTAGCTCCCTTTTTAGGAAGCTTTGATGCTGTATGGAAAGGGCATTTAAAGAGAAAAAAAATCTTTGCTAAGTTTAAGGTCAGTGGAAATCTGTCATGTCCTAAAAAAGTCACTGGCTGGTGATAACCAGTGTGTGTTGTCTATAGCCCAAGTTTGAAGTGTTTCTCTTCCAGATCAAGACTAGTCTTCACTGCCATAACATTACAAAAAGCATCCAGGCTGCTGTTCAAAATTGTACTTTTTAATAAGTCCATGTTTAATTCTAACATTTACAAAAGAAATGTGTCTAGTTATTTATTCTGTTCTGAAACTTTTTTTTGTTGTTGTTGTTCTTTTGCAGTATGGGGCCGAGTTTAGAAGGTTCTCTCTTAACCGCTACAAACCAGGAACATTTGATGAGTTCTACAACCTTATTCTTCACATTCATCACATCTCCAGCATGGACGTCATGCTTGGGTATGCGGATGTTCATGGAGACCTTCTCCCTATTAACAACAATGAAAATTTCTTCAAAGCTGTTTCTAGTGCAAACCCACTCCTCCGAGTATTTATTCAAAAGCAAGGTAATGTACGGATTCCATATAATTTTAGTATAGTGGATAAAAAATATATATTTAACTTTGAATATTATTAGGATACTACCGACATGGTAGATTCTCAGCCTGCAAACAAACACAGGCGGAGAATCTGCCCCTACGCTCTGAAATGCTTCTCGATGTGCCTGCACCTATTGTGTTGGCCCGGGGCAGGCACACAGAGTGGATTTTAGCGGTAAGCAACATTCTGCTGGAAACTTTGAGGGTATTGTTGTAGTGGCCTTTTAGGTCAGCTGTTCTGCTGAATGAATATTCTACTTGTGAGACCTGACTCATAGCTGGGCTGGTTCATTGCTCAGGTACCTTGAGGTGTCGCGGAGACACCCATGTATAATAATCATGCATAAAGTAACCGCGCACCAGATAATTTACTGATTTTATATTCTCCAATCACAATTAAGTCCTTGCTTCTACCAGTACTTTTTTAAATATTGTCAATTACATTCGAGATTTTCTGCAGATAGAAGCAATATGTTCATATAGCAGATGTTATTTAAGTGTCTGTAAAACGGGAAATTATCAATAAGGTGATAATTATAAATATAAGTAAGTCTATAAGTCTATATTTTGAGCAGTGCCCAAGATCAGACCAAGCTGAGTCCTAAGATGGATAAAACTGGGCAGATAATAGTCAGTTGGTCAAACTGGCAAATGTGCGAATAATCCAAAATTGGATCAGAATCTGTATGCAAATATATTTCAAAGTGGACATATTGGTAAAATCCAATCAGCCAATGAGCTCATCAGCATAAGTATACATTTAGAGATCAAAAGGATTATTTGAGGCAAGATGTACCTATCTTTAGTCATTATGTCCAGTACTTATACTGTGCTCACTCAAAAATTGTACTCTGTGTCATATGGTATGTAATCCACATCCAGTTGTATAATATTTTTAGGTTATTGTTTTTTTTGCTTTTAATGATTAATACCAGTACCAGCTTTATACTGCATGAAAAACGTTTCCCATAAATTTTGCCATTGTCTTTTTTATCTTTAACCCCTTTTGTTGTTTCCTTAAAAAGTCCCCATTTTATAAAGGGATCTATAACTTTTTGGCTTCCAAAAAAGGCTGTAAATTGCAGTAAATGTTGTTGAGAGAGACATTTCTGTTGAGAGCTGATTCTTGGTTGTAAATATAAAGTTTTATAGGTGCTTAATAGTTAAGGCTAAAAAATGGCACACACCCATTCAGCCTTTTGTTTCATATAACAGTTGGAAAACCTTTTGTGTGCAGTTTTATATGCAATAAAAAAGATGTTGCAGTCAGGGTAGATTAATACATTATTGATTGACTTGCCAGTTTACTGTTTGACCGCAAACACCTGATTGGTTGTTGTGGGTTACAGGTTCTGGAAGGAACTGTACCTGTTATCAAACTGACCATAGTTTTGCATCAGTGCATTTTATATTGTGCTGTTTATACTCGAGGCTGATGCAACAGTGTGCAGTGAATATAATAATGTCTTCATAAAAAAGCAGGTTTTTGGTTTTTTTTTATTTGAAAAAAGTACCACCCTCAAGCTAATATTAAAAGTGTTCAACACACAAAGTTTGCAATTTAATAAACAGCAGAATAAACATTATTGCCATTGCAGAATACAAGTATTTATTATTTTGTATTCTGTTATGCCATTTATTATACTGCGCCTTAAGAAAATATGAAGCTTGTGAACTTCAGTTGCGCAGTGTGCCTGAAGTAGAGAACAATGCCAGTCTTTCGTCTATTTCTCCCAAATCTCCTTTCTCCAACTTTTATGGCTAATGGGGTAAGGGGCACTTTCAGACAATTGAAAAGTACCTTAAATTGTTTAGTGCTCTTCAACCTAAAGGTGCTCACCAGACACAGCGTATTCTTGAGAAGCCAAAAAACACTTGCACAAATATGCCCCAAAGCTTGAAAAAACTTCTACTTTTGCCTGCACTGGGAAGCATTCAATATGCTCAGGTGCAGGCACATGTAGCTGTGCCCGAACGTATTCAGTGCTTCCCGGTGCAGGGACAGGTTTTTTCTAAGCGTAGGGGTCATGGAACTAATGGCAAACGTAAAACGTTTGCTGGGAATATGCTCCTGGGCTGCAGAAATCTTCTACTTGTGCCTGTACCCGGAAGCATTGAATGCACTCTAGTGCAGACACAAGCACCATATTTCTGCCTGAAAATGTTTGCATATGCAGTTTAAGGCAGAAATACACTCCATGTGCCTGCACCATAGTGTATTCAGTGTTTCCGGGTGCTGGCGCAGGTAGGAGATATTTACAGTAGCGGGGCGTATTCTTGCTGAGAATATGCAACGTGTGGCATTAGCCTTAGCGCAGATAAAATACCGCTTACACATCTGATGCATCTCATATCTCCATTCACCCTTTGATGCCTGTCAGTTAGTGTGTGCAATCTTTTTATGCAAAAATACAATGATAAAAAGTACATTATCTGTAAAGTGGATTTTTTCTTATATAATACGCAAATAAATCTAAACTAGCCTATCATCGGTAGCTTGCCAAGAGTAAGCAAATGCTTAGCAAATTCTTGTAAACTTGCCAACTCTTTTCTCATCCTCCTGTGCAGAGTAAAGTAGGTTTAGCTGTCCGTATGTTATCACCTTTTATTTACTGCTATATATTCTGTGCCAGAAGAGAAATGACGGGTGGAAGCTAATAGTGATTGTCCCCCTGTGAGACCCTGGCAGCGAGTGGGAGCTATGATGTGTCTGTGACTGGGCATTGTACCATAGTTCCCATATTCATTTGCTTTTTCTGGCTGCACATAATCAACAGACAAAGGTCAACAAGCAGCTTTACCATTATTTCCCCTCTTGCAATGGCTTTTTCTTTTGCTTTCTTATTTCAGATCAATTGACAGTAGTGTAAGCAATATTTATTTACCCTTGCTCATTTTGTGTGTTGCTGAAACACCGCTTTCAAGAAAGAAGATGCAAGCTGCCACATGTATTGGTGCTGTTGCCTTCTTGTGTGCCATCTTAATCTTGGTATCTGTTATAAGTGGCCTCTTGCAAATGGCCACAAGCATAGTCTTTGGGTCATCAGCATTATTTGTTGCATTCCCTAAAGCTGGTGAATAAGAAAATTATATATATGTATATATGTTCAATGTTGACAAGTGCAAAGTTATGCACTTTGGTAGAAATAATATAAACACGAACTATCTACTGAATGGTAGTGTGTTGGGGGCATCCTTAATGGAGAAGGATCTAGGGGTTTTTGTAGATCGCAAGTTGTCTAATTCCAGGCAGTGTCATTCTGTGGCTACTAAAGCAAATAAAGTGCTGTCTTGTATAAAAAAAAGGGCATTGACTCAAGGGATGAGAACATATTTTTGCCTCTTTATAGGTCCCTGGTAAGGCCTTACCTTGAGTATGCAGTGCAGTTTTGGGCTCCAGTCCTTAAGAAGGATATTAATGAGCTGGAGAGAGTGCAGAGACATGCAACTAAACTGGTAAAGGGGATGGAAGATTTAAGCTATGAGGTTAGACTGTATCAGCGCACCAGAGGTCACCCCTATAGATTAGAGGAATGGAGCTTCCATTTTAAGCAGCGTAGGTGGTTTTTCACGGTGAGGGCAGTGAGGCTGTGGAATGCCCTTCCTAGTGATGTGGTAATGGCAGATTCTGTTAATGCCTTTAAGAGGGGCCTGGATGAGTTTTTGAACAATCAGAATATCCAAGGCTATTGTGATACTAATATCTACAGTTAGTATTACTGGTTGTATATATAGTTTATGTATGTGAGTGTATAGATTGGTTAGTATAGGTTGTGTGCTGGGTTTACTCGGATGGGTTGAACTTGATGGACAATGGTCTTTTTTTCAACCCTATGTAACTATGTAACTATATATTATATATATATATTATATATATTTTGGGTACCCTATGGGGTAGTTTTATCAAAATGTTAGATTAGAGCTCACCGCAGAACATTCACCCACTTTCTATGCATTGCCATAGGATTTTTAAAGCTTTTTTTATTATTGGGTGAAAGTTAGAGTTCTGCATTTGATAAACATGCTTCTAAAAATCCTATAGGAATGAATAGAAAGTGAGTGAATTTTTGTGGTAAACTGTAATCTCACTTTTTGATAAATTTGCCCCTATATGTCTGTGTATGTATGTATGTATGCATGTATTTATGTATGTATGTATGTATGTATATTTTTATTTATAAAGGGCTACTTATGTACGCAGCGCTGTACAGTAGAATACATTAATACAAACAGGGGGTTAATAAGATAATAGATAAATACAAAGTTTAACAATAAATACAAATAAATACAAGATACAGTTACAGTTGCAATAAGTTAAGAGTCAAAGACACAAGAGGATTGAGGTCCCTGCCCCGTAGAGCTTACAATCTATATATGTGCCATATTAACAGAATATTACTATCTGCCTCAATTTGCTGCATACATTTTAGTAAGTGATCTATGTACCTAACCCTACTTTTATCGCCATATGAAGGGTCTGCTTAATTGCCGATTCTGTGATTTATGGTACACTGGCATAAATGAGCATGGAAATTGATATTTAAACCATTGGCCCTTTTTTATACTAACTTTGAAGATTGTACATTATTTTATCTCTGACCTCCTGTCTGTTATCCAAGCTCCTTAAAGGGGATCTATACCCAGAAAATGAGTTCATGTAAACCTTGAATGGTCCTTGCACTTTTGAAGTTTAAATTAATTTTCTATTTTTAGTGTTTCCCGAGACTTTAGTGGTTTTGGAGTGCTGTATTTCCTAAGCTATCACCTACTCAAGGTACAAAAAAAGTGTAATGAAGTACTTGATTTGCTTTGACTGCCAGTGTAATTTATAGAATCTTCATGCAGTGTAGTTGGATCATAATGTACAGACATTGTCAGGTGTAAAAATCCCATAATACTGGCTAAATTAAAATTAATTTTCAAGCACCTCCATAGTGATGAAAGGGGGTGTCATTAATTCTTTGGATCACCCTAAAAATACTGCTGTGTTGTAACTCCTTAAACTTTCATAAATTTATGCAACCACCATAGGAACACAGAGGAATTGATGCAAACAGCTGGCTCGTCCAGTAATGCCTGATTTGTACTCTAGACAATAATCATACACTTTTGTGGTGCTTATGGATGTTGGCATGTACTGTTATGGAATACAATTGGTGGTTCTTCCAAATGTTTTGCCTTAATAGAGTGCTGCTTTATGATTATACTAGTTTATTGCATCCGTTGGCGTTTTCTAGACACCCCCTCCAATGATGTGCTGCAGCTATATTGGATCTAATGACGTGCAGAGTTACTGGATGTACATTTTCCGTGTTTATAGCTTTTTATAGATTGTTTTATTTTATTATAATGTGCTACATCTAATGTAATGCCTAGAGAAATACTTGGCATCTCAGACTGGCTTTTAACTGGCTGCAATATTTCATAGTATATTTAGGGTGAATGTAATTGATATTATACCATTTTGATCCCAATTTATTGGTTTCCTGCTTTAATTGCCTAACAAAGGGTGATGAAGCTTTCTGGCTGTTGGATAGCGGTATTCTTTTTTCCAGGGCTTGTGTGCAAGTGAACATCTGTAATAACAAAGACAGGCTTGTTTCACCTCTCTTCTGCCGCAGCCTAACAAAAACCAAATTGTTGGAGGGAACTAGAGTTCTGCATACTCCAGCACTTACACTAACATTTGGAATGTATTTATGTTCATGCTCCCTTTCTTATTATTATTACTAAAAGAAATAGTATAAAAACAGAATTTCATATAAGCTCCTGTTTCCCCCCTGTAAAATTCTTTTGCAATTAACTGGTCTGTAACAATTTTGGAATTTCACATTAGTGTCACTTTGTTTTTCTTTTCTTTCCCTCTCATTATTCTGCTGTTGCTGCCAATACATCAGCCCTTTTAAGGTCCTGACCCAAAGGTCAATACCCTATACTTAATAATCTTATAATCTCTTGTAAGTTCCCCTGCTGACAGCAGGTCACTGGTGTGCATGTTTTCACTAATTAATGGAATGGCTGGTTCCAGTTTCAGGTCTGGGTTGTCAGGTTTTTGGGAAATGTGCATAAACGATATTTCAGATTCCTTCATTAAATTTAAAGCAAACTTAAAATATTTTATTTGAAGAAGGGATAAAAACAAACCTTGCTGCCTTACCTTCTTGATCAGAAACCATTATGCATATGCCCTATTCCTCGTGAGATATTATTTTTCTTTTATATAACGGCAACAAATTCTGCAGCGCTGTACAGGGTTGCTACTCAACCTTGGGGACTGGGGAAGGATAAGAACTTGTACCACAGAAGAAAGACTGTAGTCTGTATAGGCCCAATATCTTGGGTTTATGCATGGCACGGGTAATAATAATAAATGATAGAGGGTTGGCTAATGCCACATGGGGCTGCCCCTCCACTGGCATCCACTTCTGTGTCTGCACCTAGATGCACTGTGTCGGCCTGGGTGTAGGCACACGGAACAGATTTTTATGCAGAAACACATTAGTATGCATATGCGTGCCAAAAAATTAGCTAGTGTCTGCTTGTAGATTGTAAGCTCTTTTGGGCAGGGCCCTCTTCACCTCTTGTATCGGTTATTGATTGCTTTATATGTTACTCTGTATGTCCAATGTATAAAACCCACTTATTGTACAGTGCTGCAGAATATGTTGCGCTTTATAAATAAATGTTAATAATAATAATAATGTTGGTACAGTAAAGAGCGTAATTAGACATATATATTCAGTTGTAGCCATTAGTACGATTCACTGGTCATTCTGGCTGTTCTGGAGAGAAGAAAATGCTAAGTGTTTTTAAACAGAGTGGTTTTTCAAAAAGGACACTTTTACTGCACAAGATGCTTGCTACTGCAAATATTTTATAAGGAATAATCATTTTCCCTCCAAAAATAACTTTTTTTTTTTTCCATTTTAATTTGTACTACCGCAGAGGAAGCTTGCTGGTATTTGGAGTTGTATACTCTTCCGACCACTGCTCCTTAAACTATTAAAATTCAGTTCTTGGCTTTTCTGACTGTTGTGTGTTGGAAACTTATTATGTAACAGGCAGGAATAACATTAAAAAAGTTACATGTTTTGGGCACAAAATGTGTAAAGCCAAGCAAGATGGTTAAAGAGGAGGATGGGGGAGACTTTGCCCTGGTGCTAAACTAAAAATTGTCTAGGGTGTCTTTAATTTAACTTTGCTATATATTCTAACCAATCCATTCCTCTGCCTTAATGAAACTTGTCTTGGCTTGAATGTTTACATTATTTTAAAATGTAATGTTAAGGTGTGTGCCTTGAAAGCGTGTTGGTTCAAAGCCACTAAGGGAATCAAGGCAAGCTCATTCTATATATACAAGAGACTGTTTTGCTTTCACATTGCTATCACATTTAGGATTTTAGGACCAGTGCTCTTCCTCTGGGATATATATAAGTGTGTGTGTGTGTGGGGGTGGGGGGGGGGGGCAGGGGTGCATGCACAAAGACTTTGCTGCACATCTATCAGTCAGGGCACTGCTAGATATAAACCTGATGCAGCATGGAAAGAGTTAATTGTGCCTTATGTTTTGAAGAGTTTTAGGCTGCTCTACTGCACTATTGGCTGGCACTGTTTGTTTGACTGTGGTTAGGATGAACCACATCAGTTCAGTGAGCAGCCAGGGGATTTGGCCTCTCAAAAGTTACTGTGGTAAGAATTTTTTTTTTTTTTTTTATAACTTTTAAACTTCTTCTAATACATGCTGTTCAAGGAGAGTGTTATTTTTGGAAGTGCATATTTGGTAGGGCAGCTTTTTTTTTTTTTTTTTTTTTAAGGGGATATGCTTTTCATGGGGGCATGAACCTTCCTTGTTAGGCACCCCACAGTCATTGTAGCCACTTACCTGATACCCCAGACCGGTGCCCCACTCCATCAGCCAGATGCAAGTGATTACTGAAATTTACTGGGGCTAATGTCATAAATAATACAACATTTGCTGCTGGAATGGTATCTAGGGTTGCTACCTGGCCTGTATTTTACTGGCCTAGACAGTAAAATACCAGCCAAGACTTGAGTTGGTATTGCAGATTTACTGGCAGTGTACTTGTCTGGCAGTGTACCTTGCTTGTGCAATGTCTATGGGTGACAACCATAAAGGTGGTGGCACAGAGGACATTTTGTTGGCCATGATAAACCTTTACTACCGTGGGTGACAAAAACTTCCTTGTTTCCTTCCCACCAGCTAACGTTGAAATCGCTGGTGGTGAAAAACATGTGTGCGCAAAGTTGCCCAAGAATTCCTTGTAAAAAAAACTTTGGCCTACTTTAGAAAGCACCACGTTTGCCCAATGGTGATTTCAATGTTAGCCAGTGGTAAAACATTTGCAGGTTAGTAGTCCCCTACAGTAGAGGAGATTTACTACTAATCACTTAATGTGGCATAAGCCTAATATTATCCCATTGCAGCTAATAAGGAGGTAACATTTAATGGTGATCTGTTTGAAATAAATATTTTGTTGGTTATCAAACTTTGTGCCTTTTATTACTTGTCTTAAAGGAGACATATTGAATAAATGGAAAAAACCCTAATTTTGTGAGCAAGTATAAATAATATATGGTGCTGGTTTCAGCTGGTATAAAATTGAATACAGTCTGTAAAAATGGCCCCTTTATTGGAGCTCCCTATAGATCCTATCATGTCCATGTTTCAAATAAAGGGTGGGCGTGTACTAACTGTCCCTGCCAGAAGCACAGTAGGAGGGGAGAGCCAATCACAGTCCTGCAGCCTTACAAACAAGACAGTCTTTTGTTCCCTATCAGGTCAACCTAGTTGCTGATTGGTTCCTATCCTGCAGTGCCTGTGGTGAGAGCTGCCAGCTCCCCTGCGTATCAACAGATGGATGGACTAGTGGGGTTTTGGTGGTTTTTAGCACAATCCTTCTATATTTAGAGGAGTATAATTTACTGGTACATTCCTATTTTTTGTATGATATGTCTCCTTTAAGGGGGATCTGTTCCCCAAAAAATAAATTGATGTAGACTGGGAAGTTTTGTAATTTACAGACTAAGATATTTGCTAAGATATTCAGTAGAACGAAACCACTCTTCACCACCACCAATATTTCTCGTCCAAATTGCTATTGTAATCACGTATTACAATATTTACAGAGTCTGTAATAATTAGCACTAATGAGGAGAGTTTCTTTGGTAATAAAAGACCTTTATTCCATCATGGTCAAATCCTGGAAGGTACAAGCAAAATGCTAAATATTTCCAGACGTTTGGCTAAACTGAGAGTAGTTGTGCTCCTGCCATGAGGCAAGATGAGAACCTTACCTCAGGCAGCAGCAAGCGGCAGATACCAGGAGCAGCAAAGAGCCATCTTTAGTAACTTTTAAGAGCCATACAATTTCTTTTTTTTTTTTTTTAAAGCTAAAAGCCTGCCTAGTAATATAAAGTGGTCTAAAACTACAGTAGCTGCGCAAAATATGACAAAGCAGTGGGACAAAACAGAGCATAACTGTATATTTAAAATGTAATAAATTGCAGTTAAAAAAATCTCAAATCCCCTTGCTGCTCGCTATAAAGTATTCATTTTGAAATGGCTGAACTTTCTCATTCTGCTGCAATGCTAGTATATTTTTAGATAATTGAAGTGCTGCACAGACAGACCATATTCCTGTCAGGATCCAGCCACAGCTCCCACAGTATGTCTTATGTACAATCTTCCACATTCTTCCAAACTTGAACAGCCCATATCACATTCCTCTTGAGTGGTTTGTTTTTTTATTACTCCTTGTCTTGGATGAAAATAAATCTAAGTAAGCTGCAATACATACTAGTGTTGTATGAATCTAGTTCCTTCCAGTATTTTAAGTTCTGATGGTGTGCAACCCTCTCTCTGCCTTTGCCTGTTTTTCTCATTGGACTTCTTCATTCTTGTTACTTAATGGAAGTTACATTTTATGTTTCTTGTGTACTGTTGAAAATGATGAAATAATAAGAAATATGGTATAACAATCAAATTTATGTGAAGCACTCAATCTGTGTAAAGCTGGTTGCACAAATCATGATCCAATAAGGATATTCTAACCAAATCCAGCCATTTAAATACCAGCACTTCAGCTGGCCCAAGATCAGATACTGTTGTAGAGGGGGAGAATCATACTACAGACCATATTTACAGTTCCATGCAGTCTTTGGGCCAGACAGAAATCCCTAGTAAATCGACTAGTAAACCCGTTATCCAGAAAGCTCAGAATTATGGAAAGCCTGTCTCCCATAGACTCCATTTTAATCAAGTAATTCAGATTTTTAAAATTGCTTTCCTTTTTCTCTGTAAAAGTAAAACAGTACCTTGTATTTGATCCCAACTAAGATATAATCCTTATTGAATGCAAAACAATCCTATTGGATTTAATTAATGTTTTATTGGTTATTCAGTAGACTTAAGGTATGGAGATCCAAGTTACGGAAAGACCCCTTATCCGGAATACCCTTGGTCCCAAGCATTCTGGATAACGGATCCTATACATGTATATAAATGAATGAGCCCTGACCAGATATCGATCAGAAAGGCGGCAGTTTTGGTTACATACAGTGTTTGACTGCCAAGATAGGGCTTTTGACAGAATTTGTGTGCTGATGTTTGAGGCCTTAAAGGGGACCTGTCACCCAGACATAAAAAGCTGTATAATAAAAGTCCTTTAAAAATTAAACATGAAACCCAAATTATTTTTTTAATTAAATCACCCATACCTGTTATAAATGTATTTAAAAATCTGAGCTGTCAATCATATATTGCCTGTCCCGCCTCTGTGCCTGAAGTATAAAGGCACGTCAGGCAATATATGATTGTCAGCTAAGATTTTTAATTACAATTACTTTAACTTTCCATTCGGCACATCTTAGATAGCAAATGCATAAGATTTTGGGGTGATACAAAGCTTGCCTTAATAAGTGCTCAGAAAATGGTGTCTGCCTGCTGGCTGTGATTGTGAATTCCCGGACTGAAAGGAAACAAATGAAATTGTTTATATATAGTGTAAGTATGGTTTATTTTGCTCGACTACCATGATAGAAAAGGATTTTAAATTATTTTTTAGAAGACAGGTTCCCTTTAAAGTAAAACTATACTCTCAGGGTTCATACCAACAGAAAGTTTATATCATATTAAGTGCCCTAATAAATAATCTTACCAAACTGGAATATATATATATATATATATAATTCACATTTTTAAAAAAAATTCCATTTACTCTGTAATAATAAAATAGTACCTTCTACTTGATCACAGCCAAGATATAATTAATCCGTATTGGAGCCAAAGCAATCCTATTGGGTTTAAATATTTATTTTTTAGTAGATCCAAATTACAGAAAGATCCCTTATCCAGAAAACCCCAGGTCCCGAGCATTCTGGATAATGGGTGCAATCCCTGTATAAGTAAATATTGCCCTTGTACATCTTTTACCTTGATCCACCATTTAGTGATGGGCTGTGTGCTCCCTCAGAGGTCACTTGACCAGAAATAATGCAGCTCTAACTGTAACAGGAAGTGTAAAAAAGACAGAACTAAGACATTAATTGGCTGATGTGGCCTTGCATGTTTGTGCTTTAGCTTGTTTGTGTGCGCCATGAATTTTATGATCCCTGGAGGCGGCTCTTCGTACTGAAAATTACATTTTCTATTTAGGATTATACAATGGCACATACTTCAAAAAAAAGTGTGTTTTTATGAGGGTTTTACATATGAGCTATTTTATATATTTGTATTTATTTTTATAGAGAACTACATTGTTTGGTGTATAATTACCTTTAAATTCTTTTTTGGATTGATGCAAACACACTTTGTAAATGTTGTTCATCAATTCATTATGTTTTATAAATGTGGCTTTTGAGTTCTATTCAGTAGACTTTCCTGCATTAATAATTACATGTAAACAGTTACACGTGGTCTTTGAAAAGTGAATATAGTTGTTGTGCAAACAAGGTTATTGCATATGGCAAGGTGATGAGTTTACTTGGCTGTTCCAAACTTGTAGGAAAGTAAAGTGATTATAAATACTAATTGGTATATTGCCCTTTTAATTATTCTGGCATGCATAGAAAAATGTATTTTGCAATAGCTAGAATCTTTGTGTGTAAATAAAGGTCTGAAATCTGAATAAATTCTTTCTACCTTTGTTCATGGTGAGCTACTAAGCACGTATCTTTTTTTAGTTTTTTTGTCATTTTCATCTGTTTACATTTAGGCAGCCCTGTTAGTCTTCTAGGGTTGTAATCTGACATAAATGATATATAATCTAGTTAAATATGCTTCTGAAAATCAACAAAATGCTACTGACCCTTACTGCTGCCAATATTTTTAATATTTTAAAATAATTTCCAGGAGCACCTTATTGTAGTTTTTTGGGTTATGGCTGTATTTACATAGACCTTTCTGATAAAGCTTTCTTAGTTTTTACCTTTCTTTCTCCTTTAAACTTCTTCAGCTCTGATCACCAAGGCTGTACTTCAAATACAAGAACAGAGTAGATTTTTTACCCATATAAATCAGGTTTCATATTGACATCAAACATTGTATTCCCTTAAAAACAGTCTGTTTCCTGCCTAGTTAGCTCTGTAAGATCAAGTCCTGCTGCGGGAGAACTATTTTTACAGTTAAAATGACAAAAGTATCTTTTAGATTATACTAATAAATAACAGTCCTAAAATAGTGAATCTGTCACACCAGACTTTCCTAGTCACATATTAAAAGTGTAATACCCTTATGTAATTAATAAAAAGCGCTAACTTTGTTTTGGTTTTATAACACAAAGCAACCAACATCATCTTGTTCTCATCTTCCCAGACTTTTAGCGCCATTGCAGAAGCCAGGGGAGGTTGCCTCTGTTGCTTCCCTCTGCGCCCAGTTGCCATTATATTCAGCATGAGAGTTATGTATGTGTCTGATTATCTTTGTATCTATAACAGGGGTCCCCAACCTTTCTTACTTGTGAGCCACAGTTAAATGTAAAAAGACTTGGAGAGCAACACCAGCACCATAAAAGTTCACGGAGGTGCCAAATATTCAACCAAAACTTGCCACCAAGCCAGGAATTCAAAAATAACTACCTGGTTTGGGGGCACTGAGAGCAAGATCCAAGGGGTTGGTGCCCCAGAGCCACTGGTTGGGGATCCCTGATCTATAAAGATCTGTAAAAGGCACAAGCCTGTTACTGCTTACATGTGCTATTAGCAGAGCTTTTCACATGCAGTGATGCCAGCATATTGAGGATGGTTTTGTAGAGAGCTATTGCATTTTTGCTGTCCAAAGGACAAAGAAAAGTGAACCATAAATATTTTTACTAACTTGGTCTAAAGGGAATCTGGAGGAAGGAACAGTCCTTGTCCGTTCTGGTCCAGCCTATGTCCTTGCTCATGCACTCGCTGGCAGGTTACATTCATCCCCATAATAAATCTCTAGATGTTACATTGATGTTACACCATTGAAAAAAGAAAAGTTTGCATGTTAATGTGGATGTGTCATTGGTTCCAGAAGTGCCGTGTTTAAAGTGTATTTAGCGAGGCCTTTGGCACATCCTGACTCATCCCTTATCTCTAGTTTCTTCCTGCCAGTCCTGTTCTCCTTCTCACACTTCCCAGGCTTCACTCCCACCTGATTGTGCTCTGGGATGGAAATCCTTCATGGAATGAAGATGCTGCAATGTAATTTTAACAGCAACAAAAAAAAAAATCAGCAATAAGAACAATTTTAAAATACACTAAAATAAACCAAGAACATCTGTGCTATATCTGAAAAGACTGGCCTGCAGGTGTCTTCCATTATGTATATCCCCTACCCCCTCTACCTGCCTAAGGAATGCAGGAGGCTTACAGGACAGCTTGGATTTTTACATTCATACCTCTTCCAAGACCAAGAACTCAGATCAGCTGCAATTCAGGCACCTGTAGTCTGTAGCTGGCATCACGGCATTAGAACTGTGAGATGTGGCCAACAAGGACTGGAGGAATGCAAATGAAACCTTAGGGCTGCAGTGGTGCAAATTCTTGAACTTTTTTTTTTTTTTATACTACTGCTATTTGTGTTTAGTTTTGAAAACATTTAATAAATCCATCCAACCACTGGTTGGCCTGTGGGACTATAAAAGGCCCTGAGAGAAACTGCATTTTAGGGTTGACAGGATAATTGGCAGCATATATACATAATGTGTTTATTGAACCTCTTTAGTCCATAATTACTGATGGTGGGGCACACTTTGCTCACTGCCCCACTATTAATGGCTTTGGTTGCAGGCCCTTGTGCTCCAGAATTACCCAGTCATCACCCCTCCCCTTCCTTAACTTACATGTCATTCAGACACACTGGTTAGAAAGTGCCAGCTGTTAGGCCTGCTTGTGCTGCTCTCTGTGCCTTTCACCAAAATTTTTATCCATACTTTAAGTTATAAGTACTTTGGAGTAAGCACTAAGGAGCCTGATTTTGCACCCCTAGCACTTGCATCCATGGTTGTCTTAAATGGCACCTTTAATTTTTTAAGTAATTAAAATTGCCTATCATGCATAGTTTAAATATTCCAAAAAATTTGTATTTTATGTGTTTTCCAGCCAGCCATATTTTAATGCTTTGTTTATTTGCTGTATTATAAGCACTTTCCCTGTTATGGCAGCAATCCACAATCATTATAGATAACTGATACTTCCGTGTTGCAAAGCCCCCACAGATAAGTATTCTTTCAGAGCTCCTTTATTGCCTTTGTCCCGCGCCCTTGCTTAATTGGTGTACCGCCTCCATGTGCCACTTGAACCGACATGCGTTTCGCTATACCGTGTCATCTGGGTCCTCTTTGTCTTATGTAGAAATATGGTATGGGGATAGAAACTGAATTCTGGACAACAGATTCCAAACCTGTAATCAAATGTAATCAAAGTACTAAGGCAATTTGTGTTTTACATGTCCATTTATTTATGTACCTGCAGAGTTATTGCATTGGCTCTTTAAAATGCAACTATTTTAATTTTTTTGGGGGGGGTGGGGAGGGTTGCTTCCTTTGTTACAATTTATTTATGTCTCGTCAGGTAATCACATAACTTTAATCAACATCCTCCTGAACAAAGAGTTGTCTGTACATGTCCGCAGGGCTTTCCTCTGACATTTTCCAGCCTCTTTGTTTTAGAAAACAGAGAGAAATCAGGTCATGTTTACCTGATCATCTGAAAAATCACAGAAGCTTCCAGAAAAAGCCAATTCTGATTGCGGTGAATTCACAGCAGCCCAATGTCTTAGCATGTACTTTTCTTATCTGAAACTTTTAAAGGGGAACTCCACCCAAACACAAATTAAGCTTTTTACCAAAGTTAACATACATTTTAAGCAACTTTGCAGTATATATCAGTTAAAAATATGGAGCCTTTTTTATGATTTTTAATGTAATGATATTGTTTGGGTCAGTTACCTAAGCCTGTCCCCTGTTCTCCTGCTTATCTGGCTGACTACTTTGAGACTCAATGAAATGTAACGATAGTGAACTGTCCTCAGCCTGCATCCTCCAAATCCCACAATTCCCTGCACACTTGATGTCAATAACAAATGAACATCTCAGCGTGCATTATGGGTCATGTAGTTCATGCATGCAGTTTGTAAGCTGTGGAGAAGTGTTACAATTTGTAACATTAATGTGCTAATCCTTTTTACCCTGCCAGTATTTCAAATGATGCAGAAAGATAAGAACTGTTTTGCAGCTGGATTTCAACATAAAGAAAATGGTATTTATTCATACTCTTTGAAGGAACAGATTACAGTGATAGGTATATTAGGGGTTTCTGTGTTGTACAGGGCTCTTTAAGAAGTTTTGTTTTGGAAGCAGGACTTCCCCTTTAAGTATGACACAGGTGGCAAGGTCATCCGCTGTGTCCCTCTCTGTCATGTCCTCTCTCCAGTGAGAAGGTAGCTACTCTTGCCAAAAGAAAATGACATTTAGATGCTTGCAGTTGGCTGGGGGAATTGCCATGCAGTCATTACTTAATAGGTGTTCTGTTGGCTTTTGCATAGCATGCAAAGAAATTCTCTTCAAACATTTTGGTGGAACAGTGTTGATTTTAGTGAAACAGTGCTAGCCATAGATTCTGTAGATCAGGACATTGTCTTAGATTAATTTGTGATATTCTGGTTGGGAAGGTTAAAAGATGTCTCCATGTGGTACAGAGAGAATAAAAAAAAAGTGTATTAATTTCCTACCATTAACCTATACAATTAATTTCTTTTGCAGACCCCCAAGTAGCAGCTATTTCATTTCTTCTGTGATAAACAGTTCATCTTACAAACTTTATTTTAAAAGGTGGAAGTCTAGTGGAGATGCGCCAGTGGATTTTTGGCACGTTGGTTTCTAATCAGCAGTTCCACGTGTTGGTTAGCTACATGTGGCCTTATTATAGATGTGCTGTCTGCTAGTTACACTTTGCAGAAGTCGCCCTGCCAATCTTGAGGTTGTGTCATCTATTTAACAAGATTCAGGGTCCCTTATTTCTCAAAGGCATATAATTAGAGGGCATTTCTTTTCTGAGGGCTGAGTTATAGAGGGTAACAGTGATGTTTAACATCAGAGAACTGATTTTATGGCACTTTATGGGTAATATAATGAAAGTTGCATATGATCAGTTTTTCTTTAAAAAATGTGAAAAGACTACTTTAGAGAAATCATAACCAAGACCACATTGTTTTGATTTGTAAAATACGGGCAGCTAAATATATTCTAGTGATTCTGAACATTCTGCATTTAAATGGGGCTGCCATATGATTGATTTGGCAGAGATGAGTTTTTATTTTGTCTACAGTCTAAAAGTGGCATCCTTTCTTAATGGTCACTTGGGGTGCTGCTCCCACTTAGATTATAAATACTTCAGCCGAGGCACATTATATTTCCTTTGTGTACCACTATTTACCTATTATATCTTTTCTATAAGCATGGTTTTAAAAATGAGCCGTTCTAAAATAAAGGTTAACTGTTTAGCCTTCCATAAGATGTGCAGCCTTTTTTTATATTTAACATAATAATAATCTGTACAAGAAAGGTAGGTTTCTATGGTGTATTTCATTGTGGGGTGTTATAAATCTATCAAGGCTACAACTGTGGAACTTATATCCCCATCCCTACCTTTCTAGTTTAGTAGAGAGGTAGCCCTCATTGCTCTTCTAAATGAAGCATGGAAATTTTGACTGGAGGTAGAGCAGTGGGCTAGGACTGCGGCAAGTAACAACAGCGCTAGTGACTGATTGTATACCATGTGAGCACACTTTATTTAGCTACACACTTGCAACCCACATAGCCAAACTGTTTCAGGTACATTTAAGGATATGTCATTCTTGCTTTTTTGCCTCATTTGATGTTTCATTTTATGCAGTCCTCCTACACAAGACCATAGGGATAGTTACTTGTATGCAAGACAAATAATCTTATAAAAGAACAATACAGTGAATGTTCATGCAGCAGTAGTCAAGCAAGCACAGCTTGCAGTGTATCCCATAGTAGAAAGTGGGATCTTTGGAGATTCCTGGCCTTTCCACAGTCAAAATATTTTATTCACTGCAACCCTCCTGGCCTATCTTGAGTGCCATCCTAAAAAGCCTCATGTTGCTGCAAGTAGCCCAGGACCTTAATTTTAGGTGGTGGTGGACAAGCTCTTTTTTGGACATCTCTAGGATATACAAGAACTAACAAGTAAATGTTAATAAAGCTTGTTTGGCTTATGGCTTGCTCAGGTTATGGCTTTGGCACAGTTTTTTTTCACTGGAGGTGTCACCCCCTCTTTACATATGAGGAAAATCTGACACTGAAATTATTTACATCATTTTTTCCCCCAGTTAGCAGCAAATTTTTATCCCTATATTTGTTTCATGACTGACACAGTACATCACTAGAATAGCTTAGTCTGTTCTGTCTGTGTCATATTTACCCAAACTGTGGGGCTGGACCCTCTTTATGACCACAGCAGTGGATGTATGAAAAGCAGCATAAAGTTAAGTAAGAATGAAACAGAAAGCTGTCCTACATCACCCTTTATATATTTATATATATATTTTATTGTTATGTAACATGTAATCCCAGTGTGTTCCATTTTGATTTTGGACAGTCATTAGCAGAAACAGACCTTTTCATGTCAGTAAAAACAGTTCTTGCAAATTGATTACAATTAATTGCAATGATAAAAAAGTGTGTTATGTTCCAAAGTCACATAATTAGTTAAATGGATGGCTAAAAGAACATTTTCCTTGCCACTGAATGTCCCTTGGGGTACAGTTAAATCAATCATAAATAAAAGGAAAGAGTATAGCACAGCTGTAAATCTGCCAAGAACAAGCCAGCCACCAAAAGTGACTGATCATTCAAGGAGACTAGTGAAGGAGGCCAGCAATAATCTGAAGCAGTTACAAGACTAACTGGTAGACATAAGAGTAATTCTGCATAAAATCGCTGTTGCCCAGAGTCTTCACCAGTCTCAGCTTTGTGGGAGAGTGGCAAGAAGAAAGCCACTTTTAACTAAAACTCAAATGGTATCTCTTCTACATTTTGCCCATGCATTAATCCAAAGATACTCAAGGAAAGGCTAAACACAACAATGTTAAAGAAGTAGGCTAGAAATGTTGTACATTATGTGTTGTGCTTCTGTACCAGCCCAAGCTAGCCACAGCCCTTTAGCAGGGAAGATCTGTGCCTCCAAAGATGCCCAGTAGCTCCCCATCTTCTTTTCTGCTCATTCACTGCACATGCTCAGTGCTGCTGTCAGTTACTGAGCTTAGGGACCGACTCACAATATACATTATTTATAGAAAATAAATGTTACAATATAAAGCTGATTAGTAATTAATACAGATAATTACTACATGGCAGGTCAGAAACCATTGCAATTAGTATTAGAATTTAATCAGCCCTGTAGCATCAGCTTATATGACAGGCCAACCTTATTTTCTGCTTGAATTTGCAATGACTCCTAATCTTAGCTTCTCAACAGCTGCTCAGAGCACACTGAGACACTTTCCAAGATGGTGACCCCACTGTGAGATGTTTGATGGCCTGGAACATTGCTGCTATTGAGATGCTGAAACTTTAGGCTGGTGCAATAAATACATATATAAAAAATGGAATTTATATTATTATTCATTTTAGGGTTTAGTTTTCCTTTAATGTTGCTTAATGTCCAGAGTTAGTTTATTTAGTGGTTTTTTTATTGTAATTTATTTAACTCACTTTGCATAGATCTGTTTTCATTTTGACATGAAAGACTCTATTTCTAAATCTGCTGTGTTTTAGTGTTTTATGACAATAAAAATTCCAGGGGGTGATGATTATTTTATAGCCCATGTAGTTATTCTTGGATCTATAGCAGTGTGACTGATATAAATGTATCATTTAGCTGGCTTTGATATTTGCTAAGGGGAACCTTGACCTAAATGATGTGACCACAAAGTGAGGGCATGAACTTTAAAATTATGAAAACCACCGGGTACGGATGCTACATTGTATTTCTATCTCTAATTATATTTTATTATTTGATGTGGCATATCTTTTATGTTATTTGGGATTTAAGCATTATTTATAATATATCAAAAACTCAGTGGCAAAAACAGTGTGTGGAATGCAGACATATTCCTGCATGATATGGGCAAAGCTATCCCCATCTTCCCTTATGTACAAAGTGTTCTACATCTGCATTAAAACATTACTGTTTTGAACTCTTATTATTATTAATTGTTAGATATGGGACCTGTTATCCAGAATGCCTGGAGTTTTCCATATATGGGATATTGATATTGATCTACATGCTTTAAATCTACAAAAAATGTAAACACCAATTAAACATAATAGAATTGCCTCCAACAAGAGTGAATTATATTATAGTTATATCTTAGTATAAGGTGTATAGTATAGTGTTTTATTATAACAGAAAAAGGAAATAATTTTTAAATTTGCGTTATTTGCTTATAATGCAGTCTATGGGAAATGGATAACGGGTTTCTGGATAATGGATCCTATACATGTACATAATCTAAATTCCCACTGCACTATACTATAATCATAAAACACTTTCAGTGACTCAGTGAGTTGGGCACTGAATGTGTTAATCTAAACTACATGATCTGGAAACGGTTAATTCAGAATTTATGCCACTAGGGTGGGTACTGTTGACATTCTTGGCAGCCTTCATTTTCTTGCTGCTTGCCTTCATTACACAGCTTAATCACCAAAGAGTTGAGTATTTGATACATTTACAATTATGTTAAATATGAATAAAAGTTATTTTTTATTAGAATTGGAGAACCATTGCAGTGTTACTTTTTTCAAGTTTGATTGAAGATCTTGATTTATCCTCTTAATGACCAACATCATACTGGAACCCACAGTTTTCAGAGTAGTACACGCCCTAACCCCAATAATGGTGGGTTTCAAATCTGTGTATGAAGTGCAGAAATCTAATAATGGGAGAATCTGTTTAATATGAAATAGGTGGAATAAACCAGTAAAAGATTGAATAAGTACTGCTTGTGTGTTACACCCAGTACCCCTTTATACTTTATTTGCATATTTTCAGTGCCCTGTTACTGTCAATTGACTAAATTTCCCAGCTTCCCCCAAAACAGTTACATTTCAGTAATGAAAAAACACACATAGAGGCTCTGTACCTAGCCCCATCCCATATTTTTTTAAACCTGTGCATTGTAATGTAAAAGTTCTGTATGGAGTGGCTGAAGGGAAGGGCTGACCTATTCTGTGAGGTGTGTGTGTGGGCTGTATAAGCATCTATTTATTTTTTCTTGGGGTGGATCTTCCTGTACAGACATGTAACATAACCCTCCCAGCCTTATACCCATAGAAACAACAAATTAATGCTTCTGACTAAGGCACAGAAAAAAATGATTTGTTGCCAGAATTGCTACATATGCAGTCATGATTTTCTTAATGTTCCAGAGCTCTGCTTCAACTGCCTTGCTTGGTTCCCCAAGGTACAAAATCGTTTCACACTGATATTTCAATTTAAATATACAGTATATGGACTGGGCATTAACTCACCATGCTCTCCAAATGTTCTCTGCATATTTATTACCTGCACGTTAAAGGAAGATGTCATATTTGCTTGCTACTACTGAGCCGAATCTGAAAATATTTCACAGCGGCAGCATAATCCATAGGGATTCCAATCTGTCTTTGCTATGGCAAGTAATATATCATCTCTCACTCGTGTTCTGTGCTTAAATACCAAGGGGCCTATTCATAAAGGCGTAAGAAAAAAATGATCATAATTTATATTTCACAATGTAACTCTGCTAGGTCATGCAAAAAGTCAAATTATCTGTCATTAAAAAATGTGTGTAATTGTAAATTTGTATAACATTAGCATTAACAAGCTGAAAAAGAGCCCTGTGCTTGCGATACCCCTATTGTGCAAATTAGGGAATCATTCATATGCCCATATGTCCCTAAAGTTGGCAGATTTAAGATGCCCATTTTACCACCAGATTGAGTTGGCAGTTTATCTGCTTGCCGTGGCAAAATTCAGGCAGGTATCTATTTGAGGGTTACATATCCCATTGGGCGTTCTCCCAATATGCATTGGCCTCCATTATGATCCAGTCATGGCCCCAAAGGCCTATTAATTGGATTAGCCCAATGTGGCCTAGCACATAGATGGCCATATCAGGGAATACTTGCACATTAATTAGACATGCAAGTTGGGGGACTGGTAGGGGGTTGCCAGCATGCCTCGCCCACACAGTACTAGGCAATGTTGTATTCATGGGGTAGCACAGGTCACTACACTGTGTTTTGGAGTGCAAAGACCAACAATGGCAGTTTTTCATAGTTGGAGATTGTGCATGTTTTTTGCATTTTGCACCCTGAACTGGACTTAGTAAATGATCAACCACTGTCTGGTTGCTAAGGTAAACAAGACTCTAGCAACCAGGTAGCTGCTAAAACTCCAAAATAGAGATCTGCTGAATAAAAGGCTTATTTAAAAAATGGTTATCAGTTGCACATTGTCTCAAGCGAACGGTCTTTGGGTCTCACCGCCGACATGGGCCCTGCTTGCGCACGAAAGCAGGGTTCGTATCAGCGGAGAGACCCGAAGTGTGTTGCTAAGAAGATGTCGGCCAGGTATGCTGCTGCGCTACTCTGCTGTTTTAGCTAGGGGTTAGCGATAGGGACAGTTGTTAAGCTTAAAAACTATGTGATAAGGGAGAGGTGAGGGGGTTCAAGGCAGTGATAGTTAAAGGAGACATATTTAAAAAACGGGTTAGGAAAATGGGAAAAACGCAAATTTTGTAGGCAATTATGAATAATATACGGTGCTGGTTTCCCTTTGGGCTAAAAATTAATCCTCTCTGTAACAATGGCCCCTTTATTGGAGCTCCCTATAGATCCTATCACTTCTCTGTCCCAGTGTGAAATGAAGAGCGGGCGTGTTCTAACGGTCCCTGCCAGACGCACAGTAGGAGGAGGAGAGCCAATCACAGCCCTGCACTCACACAAGCACAGACAGGCTTCAGTTCCCTATCAGGTCAGCCTAGCTGCTGATTGGTTCCTATCCTACAGTGCAGTGTATGGAGGGCTGCCGGCTCCCCTGCACATCCAGAGAATTCAGCCAGCAGGAAGTGGAACAGATGGGCGGGGCTAGTGGGATTTTTGTGGAATTTCTCAATAAATCAGTCTGAAACACAACTTTTTAAAGCACATTCCTTCTATATCTAGAGGAGTATAATTCACTGGTACATTCATAATTTTTATAGGACATGTCTCCTTTAAGGGGCCTTTTAGTGCCCGGGGAGGAACAATTTTAAATAATACATTTGCCTCTCATTTTCATGAAATGAAAGCAAAAGAGAACAAACTATTGTGGCCCTTTTAGCTATGTATTGCAGGTTGCAGGGGGTTAATATTTTATTGTATACACTGTGTGTGCCAGGAGATAAGCTACCCAACAGCCAGGCAAGAATTTGCAAGTCTGCAGACTTGCTGCTTAGAACCAGATATTTATTTTATTCTGATCAGAGAAGCTTTAATTGTTCTGCTGCTGATGTTCTTTCTCAGACTATAAAAGCCCAGAGTGAAAGGCACGTTTCTTCCCACACAAGTGAGCCATATGCTTATCCATCGCTCCAGGCAAGTGTACTGGGGGCTGCGGCGCATTCCAGATGTGTGTGTACAAAGCCATCTGGATGGCTGCCCATCTCCCTTGCTCGGTCAGGTGCTTGCACGGTGCAGTGGAGTGTGGGAAACCTACTGATCTGACACACAGAATTGCACAATTTCCTCTACAGTTTCTTTTTCCTCTGAAAATGATTTCCATACCTGTTTAAAGGACCAGTAACACCAAAAATGAAAATTATGTATTTGACCTGACAAACAAAATATTGTATGCTTGTAGTCATCGACTTGTATGGAATTATTACCGCTGATAACAGCTAGTTTTTGGTACAAGTTAAGCAAATGAGGTAAGTTAGTGGGGAAAATTTACACATGCCATAGGCTACCTGTCACACAGCCAAGTTTTTGAAGATGACTAGAATAAGACTTGACAGGTGAACAAGTCTTCAGTGACCTTCACCGCAGCTTCTATAACCTCCGGAAAACTGTTACAAAAAATTTAGAGCAGCATCTGAAACATAAACCTAATGGTTTAATTCCTGGCACAGATTTACTGTTTGTCAGCAATTTATTGAGTTTGACAGACATCTCCTGTTATTCTACATTTTTGGCCAAAACTTTTATGGCAACCCCACTTATGGTCTCTGGGAGGAATGCCACTGTGCACTTATTCTTGGTTATTATTACTGATTGCATCACTTTGCTCCTGAAGACTGGCAGCAAACACAGGTAGCTGGCACACTGAACAGAAGACCATGAAGCTGGCCAGTTACACAAGGCCGGACTAGTAAACTGTAGATTCTGGCAAATGCCAAGGGGGCTACTGTAAGATGCCATAGACTGTAACTATTTAGTGGGCTGGTGGAAGCTGTTTGGGCCTCTGTGTACTGGAAATGCTGGGGCTTATTTGGATTCCCAGTCCAGACCTGCAGTAGGTACTAAACTTATTGGTTGGGTATAACCTGAATACCTTGTTGCCAAAATTTCTTAACAAGGGCAGATCATTGTGTTTTGCCAGAGCAAGCTGTAGAGTGCATACATTAATTATTAAGTAGAGCTGCTTTCAGTTTTCATTGTGTCTGTATGTGGTGGAAAAGATCAAACAATGTGCGTGGGCCAAAGCCTCTGTATATCTGCTCCATTACTCACATGAAAGCTGCCAGTAAATTACAGTGCAATTTTAGTACAAGTACCATGAGATTTAAAAGGAATATATTCTGCTTAAACAAGTACAGTGTATACGTTTATGCACCTTTCAGAATAGTTCAATGAATAGTGCAGTGAAATTTCAAAATTAAAAATAAAAAAAGCTCTATTAACTGATGTGTTTTGAAAAAAACATGCTTTCCCATGACAGTATTCCTTTAAAGTGATTTCTGTATTTACCATACAGGTATCTGTGAGCCGCACCCCTAAAGCTGCTGCCCTAAGCATGGGCTTATTGGTACTTATTTGGTTGATAAGGCACTATTGAAGGCACCCCCCTCCCCCCCCCCCCCCCAGTAAATCTGAATTGAATTCTACTTAAATACAGATCTCCCCAGAAATATTGGGGTGGTGTCATCATATTGTCTCTGGTACCTTTTCACTACATTCGCAGTTGTGCAGTCAGGTTGGTGACAACTCTGAGCAAAGCACATGTAGTTTTTAGGATCCCTGGTGTTGATCTTCCACCAAGACCAAGTTCACCAAAAGGCAGGACCAGATCCGCTTCAAGTTTGCAAGACATTATAATAATAAAGGATTCTTTGAGGCCTATGAACAATATGCTAACTCCTGAACAATCAGCTAACTCCTGAACAAAGTAGTGGGCAAATGGTGGATCATGGTGGCCCTTGGTGAATCAGCGCTTGCACCCCTGCCCTTAGTAAATAAGCCCTCCTAGTCTTTTCAGGGAGGTTTCATGCTGCAGACTGTTGCCCCATCTGCTCACTCTGCCTGCAGAAAACATGCTCAGGCTGTATGGGCTGATCAGGACCACGGGCTGCTCTTTCCCTTGGGAACATGTATTGTCTGTGTTCATGTTTCCTCTGCTGCTGGCTGCATGTTTCTGTTAAAGCATAAGGAAAAAGAAGTATAAGAAAATAGCAACAAGTCAGCAGCAGGAGAGGAAGTGGCTCATAAGGTCGAGAAAGCTGCATGGAAAGGTGCCAGCATCAGTGCATATAAACAGCCACTCAGATTGCAGCAGCCAGGGAACTATATGAGAACTGTGATTGGGTAACTCTGTGTGAATGAATAATTAGACAGTGGTGCCGGAAGTTTTTCTTACCTGAATACACAAACCAAACTAGCAAAGACTGAAAAATTATTGGAAAATGGACTTACAAGAGACAGGCATGGAGTAAAAATGTTATTTATGAGCCTGCTACTTGCAATCCTTGATTCCATCTGTGTCTGTGCTGCATTTTCAGCAAGCAATGTAAGGCAGATGACTGATTTTAGTAGTGGTAATTTAGTGTAACATCTCCACCCTCTAAGAAACACTTTGTCATCAGTGAGATAATGATCCAGTCTTTAAAGACCTCCACAGTAGTAAAAATTCTGTAATTTGGCAGAGCCACCACAGACTATTTGATCACATTTTGCTACAGATACACATTTATCAACAGCCATGTGGTAAGAGACACAGTAGGAAGGAGGTCCCTGCCCCGTAGAGCTTACAATCTGAGTGGTTGGGTAACATACAGGCACAAACTGGAAGGTAAGAGTGCCTCAGGTATGGGCATTTGCCCATAAGCGCAGGACTGGGCAAAATAATGTCTTAGTGCTCCAGAAGGTAACAGCTGAGTTTTTTCTTAAAGAGAGTTAGTGAGTGTTCCCTATGGAGGGATTCAGGGATAGAGTTCCAGAGGTAAGGAGCAGCGAGATAGAAAGGTTTAAGACGAGAGAGCGCAGTGGGTGTGGATGGTGAGACGGAGGCTCTGAGAGGAGCGGAGGAGACGACCAGGAACGTGCAGGGAGACCAGTGAAGAAATGTAGTGAGGAGCAGAGGAGTGAAGGGCTTTGAATGTCAGCAGAAGGATTTTGTAAGCTATCCTTTGCTTGACAGGCAGCCATGCTAGTGAGCTTAATTGAGGCTGAGCAGGATCCCTCTTAGGAGAGAGCAGGAGGATCCTGGCAGCAGAGTTTAAGATTGATTGCAGGGGAGAGAGGTGGGAGTCTGGGAGGCCGGTTAGTAAGAGATTGCAGTAATCTAAGCGGGAAAGGATAAGGGCATAGATTAGTGTTTTAGCTGTTGCTTGTGAAAGAAAGGGGCATATCTTGGCAATATTGTGGAGGAAAAAGCGGCAGGTTTTGGCCATCAGAAAGGTTGTAAGCTCTATTAGCTTGTATCATTTGTAGTTTGTATGTTCAATGTATACACCCATCTATTGTACAGTACTACAAAATATGTTGGTGCTTTATAAATAAATGTTAATAACAATAGGAATTTCTCCTAATATTTGTGTTAGACGTCAGCAGGTGTAACACAAGCAAACTAATGGTACTAAAATAGGAGCAATAATCTGGCATTTAGACTAGCTCAATGTAAGGTTTTATTGCATGCTAAACATTCTAAGGGTCATGAAGTGATCTAGGCAACATTTAGTCCTTCCAGTAACTCTCACCAACCAGTTATTGGGTTTTATTATTATTTTTTTTTTAATTAGTTGTTCACTTGATCAGTAAACACAAACCAGAGGTTGATATCACATGCTGGACTGGGAAACTACCAGTTGTACTAAATAAAATTTGCCTCCTCGCTTGTGAACCTATGCTTTTCCCACATATAACTTGTGGCATGAAGATGCCTTTGTCGGCCATTGGCCTTGTGTGAACCTCTTTCTCTTTACTGAACTCTACATTGTGTATGTATTTGAATTGTAATCCTTGCTTTACTAGATGACATGTATATGGGTCAGTCCTTTTCTAAAATCTTTTTCTAGTTATACAATCTGATAGCCAGACCAGCAGAGGCACCTGCAATTATTTAGCTGGAGGGGCTTGGCCATAGAAATGTAAACAGGACAGATTCATGAAAAAACTGTACTTTCCAGCCTTGTGTTCTACATGTTAGCTGCAGAAATGAAGTGTTTACTTCCAAAGTGTTAGGGTATATTTGAGATGAAAACATGAGGTGCTTCAGCTACTAAATGGGATGTAAACCCAATTAATTGTTTTATGTAAGCTTATCCATAGTGCTTCTCTGAGCACTTTAGCATTTGAATTAATTTTAAATTAAAGTGGTTTTGAGAAACAGGTATGGGACCCATTATGCAGAATGCTTGGGACCTGTGGGTTTCTGGATAAGGGGTCTTTCCGTAAATTCGGATCTCCTACCTAAAGTCTGCTAAAAAAAAAATATTTAAACAGTAATTAAACCCAAAAGGATTGTTTTGCCTCGAATAAGGATTAATTATATCTTAGTTGGGATCAAGTACAGGGTACTGTTTTATTATTAAGGAGAAAAAGGAAATAATTTTTAAAAATGTGAATTATTTGATAAAAATGGAGTCTATGGGTTTCCGGATAAGGGGTCCAATACCTGTATTAGTTGTTTTAGACTGCTAATATTAGGCTTCTAATTTAGCACCCTAGGGTCACATGGCTATACAGGTGGCATATAATTGGTACATAATAAGTTAGGGGCTGATTTATCTAAGTCTGAATTTCAGACTTTAAAAACTACGAGTGGGAAAAAATCATATTAGGTGCGAAAATCTTGGATCGCATCGCGGTCATACAAAAAAATCTTGATACGATCCGAAAGTTCTGAAATTTTCGTATCTGAACAATTGTAAACAGCACAAAATTTTTTTTGACTTTGATCCTTCAGTGCATGATTTTGGAAGCCTCCCTTAGGGCTCAATGGCACTCCAACCTGGCCAAAGGAAAGTCACAATACCGAAGCTTGAATGAATTCCAAACTTTTGCACTTGTTGCGACAAATGCAATTTTGTCGCAGAAATTGTCGCAAAGTACGAAAGTGTCAACGAAAATATTGTACAATATACACACAGTTCTAAAACTTAGGGGCTGATTTACTAAGACACGAATTCGAATCCGAATTGGAAAAATTACGATTGGAAAACTAACATTTTGCGTCTTTTTCGTATTTTTTGCGATTTTTCCGGCGCCTTTACGACTTTTCGGAAATTGTCGCAACTTTTTCGTTACCGATACGATTTTCGCGAAAAAACGCGAGTTTTTCGTAGCCATTATGATTCGCTCGTATCTTGTCGCGACTTTTTCGTATTGAGCGCTCGTAAGCGGCGGCCGAAACTTTCAGACTTAGCATGATTTTGGAAGCCTCCCATAGGACTCAATGGCACCCTGCAGCTCCAACCTGGCCCAAGAAAAGTCACCATACTAAAGCTTGAATGAATCCGAACGCTACGAAAAAATTGCAACATTTTGCGCAACTTTCGGAATGGCTACGAAAAAGGTGTGACTTGTCGCGCAAGTTTTAACCCTACGAAAAAATTGCCAGATTTTGCGCAACATTCGGATGGCAACGAAAAAGTCGCGATAAATTTACAGCGCTGCGGAATATGTTGGCGCTTTATAAATAAATGTTAATGTAATGTAATTTTCCGAAAAAATCGCCAAATACCGATCATTATGAAAAAAACGCAATCTGACACATTCGGCCGGTTCGTGAGTAAGTAAATGGGCCCCTTAGTGTCTTAGTGTCGCTTAGGCCCTATCAACATTATAATCATACCAGCTAACTGGTCAGTGTCATGTCACAAGCTCATTGTCTGATTTCCTTGCTCTACCCATACTATTTATACAGCAATGACTCTGTTCAGAAGTATGGAGTCCTCTATTTTCAGTAACTACAGGAAAGTGCTCTGTGTAGTCTAGACCTTGCCCAGTTGTTTTGAGCCTAGAGACACGACGTGTATTTACAGCTTATTAGCTGGACTGCCAAGCTGCCTGGAGTCATTTTCTCCTTGGCGGAAATAATACTGACTTTGAAGTTTTTCTTCCCTTCTTAGAGCTGTCAGTTTGTATTTTTTGGTTCCCAGAGGAGAAGAGATGGCACACAGCAGAGAGGCTGAATCCAGCCACGTGCCCCCCCTCTCAGTAGCTAGTAGGGCATTGGAATGCCATGTGTTTATATGACGTATCTAGCTTAGCATTGGTATTTTTTAATCTGACAAGCATCCTTGCAATGGAACAGCTGTGTAACCAGAGCCAGTTCTTCTCCCAGCTATGTTTTGAAAATCTAAAACGTATTGTTTTTTTTTTTTTGTTTTTTTGCCACAATATAGTAAATACGCACTGATTTTTGCAGCACACTATTCTTATGTCCTTGGTCCTTGATTTGGCAATCTCCATTGTGAAACTATCCTTGCTGAAGGCAAGTTGAAAGAGGCAGTTTTGTAGTATCAGCCCTGAGGAACTAGCTATCATGCAATCCTGCATGTATATCTGGCTTCTAGACATGACCTTAACCCAGGGGTGCCTTTGTCACCCTATGCTCTACTCTTGCCACATGGCCTCCGTCATGAGATCTACCACCGTTGAATGGCGCAATAAGCAGGAAAAGTATCAATCAATGTTTAACAAATACACAGCAATATATAAATGCAGTGTCAAATTCACATTAAATGCCCACATAACATTATTCAAGTGCCAACTTCAAGTTTAATGTGAAAGGATTGTAGCAGTTTTTACTTCCCTTCTTCATGGCCCACTTTGTCATCTGCACACAGAAACATACATAAAGTAGGACCAAATATATACAGCGGCCCGGTGGGGACAATCTTCTATACTGGGATGAAACTACAAAGACGGATGGCTTGAGGAGCCGCACTCAAAAGCTCCAGTGTGCTGAGGGGAAAAATGAAGTGGCGGGATGTGATCCCACTGCATTCCACCTTGAGGTCTACCAGAAACTTTAAAGTGATCTACTGGTAGACTGCGATCTACCTTTTGGGCACCCCTGCCTTAACCTATTTCTCACATTAATCAATTCACTTTAAGCTGATCTACTCCAGCCACAGTGCTTGGTCTCAGCATTTTTTTCTAGTTCCTTTGTAATATGTTTTTTCTTTTTGGGATGTATTTTGAGAGCTTAACTAGTCTGTTCTTGCTATTGCTCTAAGGTGTTTATCTGAGTGACCATCAGAAAAGCAAACGTTGTTTCTGTGCATTTGGCTTAGGACAAAAATGATTTGGGAGCACGCATGAGATGCCAAAAGCCTTTTCAATTTCCTGTCATTAGTAGGAATCGTGCTTTTATTTCCGTTGCCTGTGTTGCTGTTTCATTTGGGGACTATGCCAGGAAATACTTCAGAATCTAAAATGTATTGTCTTTCAGCTTGTATGTTATGGGAGGCCATGATGAGACAGTGGAGAATGTGATTGTAAAACAAGTGCTGATTTAATTTCCTGTGTAACTGTTGTGTAAAACATTACTCCAAGCTTTATGGCCTGGTCCATTTTCCATAGGCTCCAGTAGTTTTATAGTCTGTTTTGTGTTGGCTGATAACTGTTGTTACTTATTGTTGTTTAGAAGATCTTATCATACTAGTCTCCAAGAGGTCATCTGTGTGTGACATCCCAGCCCGGGTGCTCCCATGAGATAATGTGAGAATATTGCCCTGTGGGTTGCGCCCCATAGGGTTCATTCACTAAAGGTCGATAAGTTTTATTGCACATTTTTTTTGCGTTAAAATTGACGCGAAAAAAACGCGTGATTCGCTTAAGTATTATCGCATGCATTAAGTCTCATATTGCAACCGCGATATGCGCAACCGCATGCATTAATTTTACCGCATTGCGTTAATTAGCGCGCAGAAATAATACTAACGCATGATTCACAAACACTTAGACGTGCTAAATATCGCATTTGTCTGTGCGAAAATTAACACCTACTTGAAGTAGGCGGTAATTATAGAAAAGTACAGTTAATGAGCTTTTGGCAACACAATATGGACTTTGCAGTGTGATTTATTCAAGTATGTGTTGGCCCCAGAGTGATGTAGCCATAATGCTGTGTATGGCTAATATGGCGTGCGTTTTTTCGCACACGGCGACTATTTGTGCACAATGCGTTCATTAGTGTGCGTTCCGTCAAATACTGCACGAAAATAGTCTTCGCAACTGAAATAACGCAAACAAACAGCATCACGTCTAAATTAACGCAAGTATGCTTTTAGTGAATCGTGCATTAAGACGCGCTAAAAACTTTAACACATGCTATAAATAGCGCACGTTTTAACGCACTTTAGTGAATCAACCCTCATGGGTTACCTAGGGCAGCGAAAACCCACTCCTGGTAACTTTGAAATTGGGATTTTGGCTCTACTAACGATGCAAACCCCTTTAACCAGCGCAGAAGTTCTGAATGGTAAGTGGGGGTGGCATCAGAGTGTCTGCCTCGGGGTGGCCAGGGGTGCATAATTTCCCCTGCATCACAATTCATAGCTGCAGACCTAATGATCCATGCAGTGCTACATTTGCAGGTAGAGATTTTGAAAACAATCCATTTTTTTAAAACCAAATTGTAAATATTATTTAAATAGTCAAAACTATACAGTTTTGACTATTTAAATAATATTTACAATTTGGTTTTAAAAAAAAAACTGTGATAACTTCCTATTTAACCATATAATTTGTTCAGAGCTGAGGCTGTGGGATTTATGTTGGGATTGAAAGGAGTTTAGGCCCACATCAGTTTTCCAACTATTTATGTTCAACTGCTCTCAATGGACTCTCCTTTTAATCTGTGTAACACTAAATGCATTAGTGTTGTATCTTGTTAATTTGTAGGAAGAAAGCATCTTCTATAAATGCTATTCTTGAGATTACACAGAGTTTGCATTGGGTGGACCTACGAATCACTGTTTATTTTCAGCCTTGCATCTGCCAGAATATAATGCATGAGTAAAGCTGGCCATACACGCACCGATAATATCGTACGAAACCTCGTTTCCTACGATATTTGGTGGGCGTATGGCAAGTCAGCGAGTCGACCGGTATCGCAGGAGGCTGCTGATATCTGTCGACTCGCAGATTGACCAGGTCAAAAGATTTTTATCGGGCGCCATAGAAGGCGCCTGAGCAAAATCTGCCGTCAGGGCTGAATCGTCAGAAAGAGGTAGAAATCCTATTGTTTCTACCTCCTTATCTGCCGTTTCAGCCCTGAAGGTTAGTGGCGGGTCTGACGATCTTTCGTGCGACTGATGGTCGCACGAAAGTTCGCAGATCGCCACGTGTGTGGCCACCTTAACCTTAATATTGATGTGTTTTTCTATAGTTTTCTTGTACATCTCTCGTGTGACAGCTATAACATTAAAACTGATAGCACCATATTCCCCCCCTAAGCCTTTTTATCAACATTCTTTATTTTTGTAACCGTGAAATGTGTTGGTGCTTTACTGTCACCACATCTAAAACCTATTTATGATTTAGTTATCTGCTGCGGTGTGGGTGAAGTTTAAGACCACATCCATTCTTTAATATTTAGAGTTCTATATACAGATTTTAAAAGCTAATAAAACCTGGTTTGATTTTCAAGTTCCTGTACATAGCAGGGACTGTTTAATATCAGGTTTACTGGGTCACAGCTGAGCTGTGCTGACTTTTGTTGTGACTTTTTAGGGTGACACATTCTGCAAATTAACTGATCACAGCAAGCTGGGTGTCCTTGTGACTGTGCTGCAGATACCAATGGACTTATACATAGATTTTTTTCATGAGTAAGGCTAGTGTCTTTGGCAGCCAACTCACCATTACTATTTATATTCACAATAGGGACACTCACCTACACACAGCCTCATTCCTGCTGGGACTGGAAGTCTTATTATTGTTTGATAGCCGCAGGCTTTGGATTTTGTTTATGCCTTTGCATTCTTTGTGGTATAGCAATGCTTTTACCTCTAATTTATAAAAATACAAACAGGGCATGTGATAATTATCAGACCTATTTATATTAATTCAGTCTGTTATTGGTACCCTTAAGGCTTTTTGATAATAGAGCAAACTGTTTCCACATCATCCTTTGATACCTTTGCTAGGTTTCATTTATATTACACAAACAGTGCCACAAGGATTTATAAGCGGTGGTACAATAAAAGGAAAAAAAGAAATAATTTGTGATAAATAAACCTTAGTAGCACATGCCCCCCTGTCCCTCATGGTGTTATGTTATGAAATAATATCATGCATCCCAGTTGAAGAAATAATCAGTTTTAAGGAGCTTTTGGTACTACAGGTATTGTTATCCAGAATGCTTGGAACCTGGGGTTTACAAGGGGTCGTTCTTTTGATCTCCATACTTTGTCTTTTAAAAAAGGAATTTAAACCTTAATTTAACATAATAGAATTGTTGTGCCTCCAATCTTAGTTGGGATCAAGTACAAGGTACTGTTTTATTATTAAAGAAAAAAAACTTTTAAAAAATGTAAATCTATAGGAGATGTTTTTTCTACAATTTGGAGGTTTCTGGATAACCGATTCCATATCTGTTTTTAATAATTAAGTTGAAAAATACACAATTATTTTACCTCAGACCTTGTGTTATCCCTTAAAGTCAATGGAACAGATGTAGGCATCAAAAAAGTTTAGGAGTGAATAGTGAAAAACAGCTTTATGTATATTAAAGCAGTAGAATTCTTAATGGATCAGATAAGTAAGTGTAGGACTGGCGAGACTGGGGATGACTTTGAAGTAGTTGGCCAGTTTGAATATATTTCAATATTTGGACACAAAATCCCTGTTTTCTTTAAAGGGGGGGGGGGGCATTTCTTAGTAGCTTAATGCACAGAATGTCTTCTCTTGTTTCTGTCTATATTCTTGCTACTTAAACCATTTTTACATCCAAATATTACATTTAGATGATTTTGTACTGCAAAGGACAATTAAACACGATGGGGCTTCTGCACAGGTCACCCATCAACCTTATCGGCCAAACACCAATGTGGACCTAATGCAAGCTGTCCAGTGGAGGGGGGGGTAAAAATGGTGACATGTGAATTGTGCCACAGCAAATTTTGTAGGCCATGCTCACTTTGGGAGACCACCCCACATTTTACAGATATAGCCTAAGTCAATATATAAATAAACACAGTGGCAATTCCATGAATAATAGCCCCAGAACTCATAGCAGGATGGCACAGTGGCAATTCTATGTATAATACCCCAGAACTCATAGCAGGATCGCACAGTGGCAATTTCATGTATAATATCCCAGAACTCATAGCAGGATGGCACAGTGGCAATTCCATGTATAATACCCCAGAACTAATAGCAGGGTAACACAGTGGCAATTCCATGTAGAATACCCCCAGAACTCATAGCAGGGTGGCACAGTGGCAATTCCATGTATAATACCCCAGAACTCATAGCAGGATGGCACAGTGGCAATTCCCTGTATAATACCCCAGAACTCATAGCAGGATGGCACAGTGGCAATTCCCTGTATAATAGCCCAGAACTCATAGCAGGTGGCACAGTGGCAATTCCCTGTATAATACCCCAGAACTCATAGCAGGGTGACAGTAGCAATTCCATGTATAATACCCCAGAACTCATAGCAGGGTGACAGTGGCAATTCCCTGTATAATACCCCAGAACTCATAGCAGGGTGACAGTGGCAATTCCACGTATAATACCCCAGAACTCATAGCAGGGTGACAGTGGCAATTCCCTGTATAATACCCCAGAATTCATAGCAGGGTGACAGTGGCAATTCCATGTATAATACCCCAGAACTCATAGCAGGGTGACAGTGGCAATTCCATGTATAATACCCCCAGAACTCATAGCAGGGTGACACAGAGGCAATTCCATGTATAATACCCCAGAACTCATAGCAGGGTGACACAGAGGCAATTCCATGTATAATACCCCAGAACTCATAGCGGGTGGCACAGTGGCAATTCCATGTATAATACCCCAGAACTCATAGCAGGATGGCGCAGAGGCAATTCCATGTATAATACCCCAGAACTCATAGCGGGTGGCACAGTGGCAATTCCATGTATAATACCCCAGAACTCATAGCAGGGTGACACAATGGTAATTCCATGTAAAATACCCCCAGATTACCATTGTGATGCACATTTGACTCAGTTACTAAGTAAAATATTATTAGTGACAGAAACTTACTGGGGAAGGAGCAGGTCAGTAAGAAGCTGAAGTGAAGCCAGTGTACTAGCACTGCAGATTGGACTGTGTGACTGTGGGGGGAAATCCTGACAGGCCCTGACTTGGTTATCACTTTGATGCCTGCAACACATCACAAATCAGCCTCTTATGACAGCACACTGAGGAGAACTGCCCACCTCTGTTCTCAGCTAGCGTTCATTGTTCTGTCAGCTAAGTTTCTTCCCTCTGTAGTTAAACCATGTTCTGTGCAGGAGGGGGCGAAGGGGGGGATCAGTTTACTGGAGACACAGGAGCCAGAAGTGATGAGTAAATAAAACTCCTTAAGCACAGAGTTGCTTCAGTGTACAAACTGGCCAATTGGGGAGGCACTTCAGATTTTACAGCAAATTGAAAGTGCTGCTGCTTGGGGCTCCCTAATTGGCCAATTTGTGCACTGAAGTTCTCCATGACAAAGGACCTGCTTAGGTGGCTGTCTAATAGCCTGACAACCCCGGGATTCATAGGGCCTTTTTCGCCAGATGGTGGCTGCCTATGGGGACAAATTTGCACAAAACGGGGTCAATCCCCAAAGCTCGAGGACGGATGGTAACCTTACTTCATACATTCATGACGAGCCCTTGGTAATATTTTTATATTTAATAACAGGGTTACATTATATCGTTTGTATTAAATGTCTATGCTGACTTTGGGTATCTGGTGTACACTTTCACAAAGATCTTGTAATTCTATGATGATATCTGTATATTGATACTTTGATGTAGGTTTAATGTCATGCAAGAAGTTAAATAACTGCCATGAATGCATTGTTTTTGTACAGCATTTGGTTTTTAATGCTCTTAGTAATGAATATTGTAAATGAACATTGTGAAAATATGATCATATTAGATTCAGTAACAATTATCTATATAGAAATAAACCATCAAGGAAAGAACTGCCTAAAACTAACTTTTGCGTTAGGTATATTGCAGGTTACATGTGATAAATAATTTTCATCCAGTTACTTGTGAGTGATTACTGTGCTTAACACTGACACTGTTCATATCACTGAGATAGGAATGTGTCAAAGTTACTAAACGAAATACTGTGGCTGTACTTGTGCACACATGATTCATAAATGGAATTTCAGTGCCTTGTTGAACCCTTCTATTTACTTGTTTTCTCTTTTTTTTTTTTTTTTTTATTAACTGTTTCTTAAAGCAAAGCCAGAAAAGTAAGAATGGCAGAAAAATGCTGTGATAACTGATTATGTGGGTAATGCATTTTACAGCAATTAACCTTTCCCCCCTTTTTTTTCTCTCTCTCTTTTTGCAGAAGAAGTAGACTACAGCACCTTTGGATCAGCTACGTTAAACCGAAAGAAAAGAAATGCTCTGGTGGCACTTCGCAATGACAGTCTCAGGCATAGGAAACCTCACATAAACATCAGCATGCCCCATGACTTTAGACCGGTCTCCTCTATCATTGATGTGGACATACTTCCTGAGACACACAGACGAGTTAGGCTGTACCGGCACGGTTGTGAAAAGCCCCTTGGTTTCTATATTCGAGATGGTACTAGTGTCAGGGTGACACCTCATGGCCTGGAGAAAGTGCCAGGCATCTTCATTTCTAGAATGGTTCCTGGGGGGTTGGCAGAAAGCACTGGTTTGCTAGCTGTAAATGACGAGGTTCTAGAAGTAAATGGCATTGAAGTAGCAGGAAAGACTCTTGACCAAGTTACAGATATGATGATAGCAAACAGCCACAACCTTATTATCACAGTTAAACCTGCAAACCAAAGGAACAATATTATCCGGAGCAGTCGAATGTCTGGAAGCTCTGGCCAATCCACAGACAGCACTGCAAGTCATCACAGTTTACCTCCTGCTCACCTTTTCCAGAACTTTCATCCAGATGAGATGGAGAGTGACGATGATGCCGATATTGTTATTGAGGGCATCGAACCCCGCAACATTCCCAAATCTCACAGCCTTCCTTCAGGAAGCTTGTCGCGAATTAATGGCAGCAGCCTGAGCCACAGGTTAGAAAGAGACTTGGGCCTCAATCATTCTGGAAGGGAGAGCAATGGAAGTATTCACAAAATCTTAAGTAGCTTAAAAGCTGATCCTAGGAACAGCTTAGTAATTCCCAAAGGAGGCATTGAGGAGGATGGTACAGTTATTACACTTTAATTTGTGGATGTAAAACTCCCAGCCATTATGCTGTTGTGAAGTGAAACTCACAGCAAACCAACAGTTGGATAAGGGTGCTTGGAGTTGTTGATAGCAAAGAGATGTGGAATTTGACACCCCTACTTTAGGTACTGCCAAGCAATGCCTGGTATTGCATTATAACATAGTCTTGAATTGGAACATGAAATATTGCTACATGGTCACATGCTGAATCTTAATAAACTGAACACATTGGTGTTAAACTGTCAAATTAATGGTACAGGCTTAGAACAAAGCTATGTATGCTCTTGTATGCTCATGTATTACTTTCAGGCTGTGGGTTTGTCCCTCAAGTCTTATGCCGAACATGCCAAATTGATTTTAGGCAAGCTATTATAAATGTGGATATTGCTTAATATAATGATCCATCTACCCCTGGTAGATTTTCCTTTTGATCATTCAAAAGAAAGAAAGAAGAGGGCACAGAAAAAAACAATGACGGAAGCACAGCAGTAGTTCATTTTTCTACAACTACCCTTTCAAAGTATATAGCTGGCCCCGTAAGATTTCTCTATTTTTGTGACAGTGGAGGCAGATTGTCAGAATTTCTTTGTTCAACAGCACCACTTGCTGGTCAACTGTGGTGAAATACCTTAGGTTTTTCTGGTGATGGACAAAGTTCATAGTGGCACGTCTAGGATTTTTTTTCTTTGTTTTCTTCCTGTGAATTTAACGGCCTAAATGTTACATGTTAAATGGTATATCCTTGTAAAATATATTTGTCTGAATACTTGCAATGCTACCTATTTGTGACTGTTACTGTGGGATTGTGGGAATTGGTAACAGCACAGAACAATTTGAACTGATAGCAGCCTGTGTGGCCACAGTTCTACCTTACACAGAGGGCTGGCAGTCAGCCTGCAATGTTCTGTACTCAACTGTATTGGTTGCTGGGGGGGGGGGGGTTCTGATTTCTGTCAGTATTATCCCCTATGTTATTTCACTGTAAGAAACATCTAGATTATACCATTTTAGATGAACTCTTTTGTCTGTAAGTGAAGAATGTACACAATTTTAACCCACTAGTTGCATGCAGAAATTGTGAATGACAAATTCCATAGCAAATAACTGATAGTGTGATAGAATCATGAAGGTTATAGGTACCTGGATAAGATCCTCCACATGTGTACAAAGCATTTTTAACCCACCAAGGTGCACTGAACTGTTTGCATTATGGACCCATGGGGATAATCTGATAAACAAGGATTTAGAACTTGGCCACTAAAAGGACGCAGAATATACCACTACTTCTTGGTTGGAACAAATCTAAAAAATGTTTTCTGTTTTCACTATTGTCTGTGCCATTGTTCCTCTTGCATAATACAGGAATGCCTCTCTTGCAGCCTTTCAGTTTAGTTGAACTACAGCTCTCATACGTGGAAAAATACAAGCTGCCTGTGAATGCTAAGAGGTGCAGTGCAACTAACAAGTGGGCAGCTACAGATGTGGCATTCCTGATTTTGTGTTTATTAAATATTTTTTATGGATTTAAGTTTTTTTTTTTTGCATTTTACTTTTTTTACGTTCTGGGAGAAGGAACTACAGTAGTTCAGATGTTACTTAAACACATTCCACTTTATTTTTCTAATTTAAAACCTGAATGACAGTGCTTTCCATCTATTTGATTTTATACATTTGTACTTTTAAAAGAAACAGGCTTAATAAAGTAAAAACTAGCAAGTTTATGTGTTTTGAAGTTTGTACGCTAGTCATTTCTGAACTATACGCCACCGGGCCCCAGAGAGGGGTCTGAAGCTGAAATGAAACTGGGTAAAAAAGTCTCTGCAAAATAAAAGTGTTTTCAATATAGTTAGTTAGACAAAAATGTAATCTATAAGCTGAAGTCAAAAGATGTCTAACATAACAGCCAGAACACTACTACTTCCTTTACAGCTCTCTATCCATTTTACCAAGTTTCATTTTTACACTGAACTGTTCCTTTAAGGCAAACTACAAATTAAACACAAGCTGGGATGTTATGCCACTGTAAGATTCCATAATGTAACAAATAGGAGGAATAGGAACTGTTGGCATTCCAAATGGAGGTTACCAGTCACAGATCTTGGAAACATACATGGTTTAATATCTTATATATGATGGGATTTAAATTAACTTTCATTATGACTTATTTATTGATATTTAGAGACAATTTGCAATTGGGTGTTTTTTAATGGCTATTCAGTTATTAACCTTTTTGTTCAGCAGCTCTCCAGATTGAAATTTCAGCAGCTATCTGGTTGTTAGGGTGTTGTTCACCTTCATCCATGCTGAACCGTTTCCCCTAGTTTATTTTTCAGGATCCACGCTGTTTTGCAGAAAAATAAAGATACTCTCATCTCACTCCAAATGTGCTGTTTAAGGAACCACTTCCCTAACTCTGTGCTGATCAGAGCACCCTGAATACAGTACAGGCAATATCAGCATGAGCTGGGATCTTAGCAGCTATCATGGCTGTGCTTCAAACCTCAGTTGGTTAGTAACCCATAGCAACCAATCAGTGATTAGTTTTTTCGAACCAGCTGCATGTAGAGCAATGAAATCAAACATCTGATTGAATACTATGGGTTACTTATGGTGAACACATGTCCTGACAAAGGGTAGGCTGCACCCACCGATACGATGATGCAAAGGTAGTCACAATACAACAGGGTAAGCTCTGCGACTGCATATAATTGTGTGTTGTACAGCTCATTGAGGTTTCTACACTGCAGACTAAATGTACCAGTTGTGGAAGGAGCCCTGCACCACCAGTGCAGTAAGTGGTTAATTGTGCGGGTCAGTGGTAAAAATTTCCATGCTGAAATCTGTCCTTTATGCAAGCTGACTCTTCACGATCACGTGTCTGTCAATCCACAAGAAGACAGGGCAAACAGGAGCAGATCGTCCTTTATCCACTTGTGTAGGAAACGATGTGTGCGCCACTGCTCCTGTGAAGCTACACCCCTAGTACATAACAATACCTTGCTGGTCCTTCCTGCATCTGAGTGGCCTAGCTACAAATATCGCTAGGTCCTATTAAGGGTATAAGTCTTCTATATATTTTTAAATCCTACATAACCATACATTTATCAACACTAGTGTGTTTATTTAATAATTTTTGAGTTTATGAATTTGAATTTGTTTTTTTTAAATCGAATAAACTCACATCGACTGCTTGCTTATTAATAAGGAAAACTTGTTCCAAAAAAAAAAATAGAATGCCTTGGATATTTTGTGTTTTTAAACTACAGAAACTCACAAGCTTTAAGATGGCGAGGTTTTTGGTTTTTTTGCACTTAATAAATACCAGACATTCAAGTTTTTGAACCATAACTCGAATTTTTTGAGTTTAATGCTTAAAAACTTGAACTGGAAAAAAAAAAAAATCAACCCCTTTGACATCATATATTACCTGTGTGTATTTCATTGTCCTGCATAGTTTTCTGTCATCAATACACCCCACTAGATTTATATAATTGACCCATTACTACCAAAAGCAGGGTGCTAACTTCAGAGCAGGTCCCACTAACTGTACAGTTGGATGGTGACATCAAATCCAAGAGGGGACACAAGACTTGCCAATGACTGGTTGCAGGTGAGCTGTAAGTTGTTACATTTTTAAGGCACTCAGTTGTGAAGCGATAGTGCCAATGAGCCCACATATCCTGCTGTAATGACCAGTGTGCAAACTGTGCCCATTGACACAAGGACATATAGTGGTAATGATGCTGTTCCCACAATAAGTTGTGGCAAAAGCCACTGCAGATGGCACCAAGCAAATTTCTCACTAACTGACACTATATAAATTGGTCTGCCAAAACTGATTCTATTATACTCATTTAAATATATAAGGAATGTGCTTAAAAAATTAGTGGTTCAGCCTGATTTATTGAATATTTCTACAAAAACCCTAATAATCCTGCCCATCTGTTCAACTTCCTGCTGCCTCCTTTCTCAGACTGTGTAGGGCAGCCAGCCCTGCTTTGTAGAATAGAAACCAATCAGTAGCTAGGTGGGCCTGATAGGGAACTGAAGCCCATCTTTGCTTGTGTGACTGGGGGGCTGTGATTGGTGATGCTCTGCCTCCTGTGCTTCTGGCAGGGACTGTTAGGACACTCCCACCCCTCATTTGAAACAAGGCCAGGGACAGCATCAGATCTATGGGGAGCTCCAATAAAAGGAATATTTTTAAAGATAATGTTCATTTTTAGCCCAGAGTGAACCAGTACCATATACTACTGTACATTATTGCATGCAAGATTAGGGGGATCTTTATTTATACTATCTGTGTCAGCATTTTATTACATTTGAATGAAATTCAACAATGTATGCAAGCAACCATTTGCATTGGTTTTTATCAATACCATATTAATATACAGAAAAATGTTTTGATAGCATGCCCTGTGTTAATGGTTCCCCCACCTTATAGGAGAAGGAAAGGCAAAAACTAAGTAAGTTTTATCAGAAAGGTCTTTGTAAATACAGCCATAAGCACTTACAGTAATTTCAAAAGAAACACTGGATTTCTTGTAAAATATATATGACTTAAAGGAGAAGGAAAGTCAAAATCTATTAAGCACACTATTAAACAGTACTACTATTGCTATGTAAAAACACTATATTCCTGGCTTGCCTAATGAAAGATTTACAGAGATACACCTGCTACATTCTACATACTTGTTTCAGTGAACGGCGCCGCCACCTTTAATAAGGCATGCCCACTCCCTTTCCATCACTGTCTCCACTGCGCATGCGCCCCCAACATCCTCCCTGCGTCTCACCCGCGTCCTTCTGTGTCTTCCCCACAGCAGCTATGTCCTTATGTGTATCCATCACCCCCCCCTCGCTGCGTCCTCGTGTCAGCACCACCACCTGCTCTGGTACGCTCCTTTTGTCATCACCCCCACCCCCTGCGTCCTTGTGTCTGCAGCACCACCCTCTCCGGTCCCACCTTTTGTAATCGCCCCCCCCGCGTTCTTGTGTCTGCAGCACCACCCTCTCCGGTCCGCACATTTTGTTATCACCCCCTGCACCCCCGCCCACCCCCCCGCAAGCTTCGCTCGCTTGCGTCCTCTTTTATGCACAAGCCCCCTTGCCGCCTTATGTGAGCATCGCACGCTCCCCGCTTGCCTCTCCCCCCACCTGCTGGCTGTCTCTTCTTGTTCTGCCGCTGCATACACTACATATGCTACATAAGGCGATCCTCATGGCAACCGGACGGTGGGTGGGGGGGAGAGCTCCTGCTGGTGCGCATGCGCCGCCTACAGTCCCAAGTTGCCAAGTCTGGAAAGGAGCGAGGCATTATGGGAATATTTTCTACCCAGCTCAGCGTTTTTTCTAACTGTTTGGCTTCAGATCTTCTGACTGGGAGAAATATGGGGAGAACAACTGAAGGTATGCCTGCAGCTTGAGATTAACTCTTTATTAGCCTTTCCTTCATTTAAGCAACAGTTCATTGTAACAATAAAACTGGCTAAATAGATTTAGGTTGTGCAAAATGAAATATGTTTCTAATAAAGTTGGCCAAAAATGTATCTAAAGGCTGAAGTGGGTGGATGTCTAACATAATAGCTACTTTAGGGGGGGCACATGGGACATAACTGTTCAGTTAGTTTGCTTTTGAACCTGACCTGCGTGCTAAGGATCAGAAGCAGTTATACCCCATATGTCCCCCCCCTCCAAGTCACTGATTGGTTACTGACTGCTAACAGCTGAAAGGAGGAATCTGGGTTCTGGCCATTATGTTAGACATCTGCTCACTCCAGCCTTTATAGATTATATTTTTGGCTTACTAACTATATTAAAAACATTCTTTTAGTAGTGTTATTTTTCAGTGAACTATTCCTTTAATTTGCTACTCTGCAGCTCTTTTATTTCACCATAAGAATTCTAGGGAAACTTGCAAGCTTGTCATGTTTTCTAAGATAAACAGGAAACTAATAACATTTGGAGACTGAATTCATTAGGGTAAAGCAGAAAAGTGCTCTAGTATACTTACCAACTCAGTCAAAACTCTAGGCATTGTGTCCTTTCATCACCTACAGTAATGATAGATCCAGAAAACTGGGAATCACTGCAGTACTAAAGGATAAAGAATGGCATTCATTAGTTTAAGAGGCATCCTCAATTGTGCTCTTATAGGATTTGCAGTCACTCTGCACTAAATGCAAAGGCCTAATGTATGACTTGGCTGTACTGGCTTTTTCTTGCAGTAATAACTGCTAATATTGATTTCTGGTGAGTCCATTTAAAACCTTTTCATCTGATTTAGTATGAAGTATCTTTTAGTTTTTCCCAGCACCACTGGATCCATAATATAGAAAGAGTACAACAAAAAGTTATGATTGTTGATCAATGTGTTCTTATAGTATGGTTGTACAGCAAGAATTCCTATTTTTCGGTTATGTGGCTACTGTTTATATGTAGCTTGTGTTCATAACAGTGCCATTACAGCGTTTTGATATAACTCAGCCACAAAACTATGGGCTTATTTACAACTTGCATATAATAGCAGGGCATGAGTATATATGATCACTCAGGCATTGTACTTTAGTCATACTCTATACAGAGATGCCTCGTTACATACTTGGCTGGAGTGCATGATTATCACCCTAATGACATAGGGTATGTTGGCATGTCTCATTAAGGCAGATGTAAAGTACCATGCTCCTTTGTACCTACCATCTAATTCACATTAAAACATTCAAATTCACATGGGGGGGCGCAGCTGCAGACCTGGATCAACTGGCACAGGAGTCCCCAACCTTTTTTATTGGGTAGCCACATTCAACTGTGAGAAGATTTGGAGAGCAACACAGGCATAAAAAATGTTCCTGGAGGTGCCCAATAAAGGCTGTGATTGGTTATTTGGTAGCCTTTCTGTGCTGTGGAATGGCAGCCTGCAGGAGGCTCTGTTTAGCAGTACTCATGGGTTTTATGCAACCAAAACTTTCCTTCAAGCCAGGAATTAAAAAACAAGCATTGAGGCCACTGGGAGTAACATCCAAGGAGTTGGTGAGCAACATTGGTTGGGGATCACTGTAGTGGTACATTTAATGGATTTGAGATTTCAGAGCTGAGGGGGGGGGGTTGCTAAAAAGAGCTACGTAGAAACTATGGCCATAGCTTAGTAATGCATTCAAAAGAGTATACTTGCATTAGTAAATAAGGCCTGCTTTGTCTCCAGTAGCAGTTGATTCTAGATATTAGATAAAAATAATGCTCTAAACTCTTGCCTTTCGCCCCATCACAATCAAATGTCAGGAAAATTTTAGGCTACATACTAGTATTAGGTGCACTTGTAAAATGTGTTCAAGGCACACCAAACCCAAATCATGTTCTTATAAGGGGGTCTGGGCACATTGCAGAAAATATATTTCACCTGCATTAAATACATTGAATGAAGTAGCATTATTTCTCTAGTGCCTAACCTTCATGCCCATTAAAACTGTATGTGCTACATGTGTTTAAAGCACAAATTACAAGTGCACTGCTAATGCTTTGTGTATTTAGCCATAGCAGTATACAATGCAATGCACAAATCCTGTACGCTTCTGGAAGGAAAAAAATAAAATTTCTCTACCTATTAAAAAAAGTACTTCTAAAGTTCCTTCTTAATATAATTAATATTTAACATTTTACGCTATTTGTAAATGTAATTGCTATTGTTAATACTGTCAGTCCCTTTCCGAACTGCTAGTTCTGAGCAGAAGCCAGCTGATGGACTCCAAAGTATACTAAATTCCCCAGGCACTCTGAAGACTACAACATACATAAACCAGTCACAGATTCCCAAAGATTTTTATAAGACTCTATTGAATGAAAGTGTTAGAAAAAACACAGGCACAGCCAACCTCTCTGAACCTCTCTGGTGCTGAGTTCTGTGGTGGATTGGCACCCACCTACAATATTCATAAATGAACACAAAACTGGCACACAGAATTGCTCTTCCATGGGTTGATACCCTGTATTTATTGTGGAAAAGCAATTCTATGTGCTAGTTCAGAAATACACAACCACTAGAAAATAAGAATATTATGGAAGTATAGGCTGAGTTTCAGTTCCATATCAGCATGCTGAGAACATTTAGGGGCTTACATATCATGCTGTAAAAAATTATTTATGCTGGAAAAATGATGCAAAAAAGCAGTACAAAATATGTTATTTTATGCAATTATTTATTCTGGCTTAACCCATTCAAGTCAATGGGAAAAAAAAATCTCTCAAAAACAGATGGATAGCCACTGTTTTTACTATCCATAGCTTCCACTGTTTTTTACACAAAAATCAATAGATTGATAAGTACAGTTTTTGTTTTACATGACAATGCCTGACAATCAGACATGCAGGTTCACCATCAGGGAGGGAGAGGGAGTACTGTTGTGCTGGGCCTGGTAAAATCTTCATTCAAATGGGTACCCGGCCTTGTTATGCAAATTTAGTAAGTTACATCTAAAGTTACTTCAGAAAGTATGTGATTTCCTGAAAAAAAACCTATAAACTAACTAATGTAACTTGCCTAGAAACGTACGTAACTTAAATATCAAGCAAAAGACAATGCAGAGAAGCTTGACAGGGCAGGCAGGGGGCAAATTCTACTGCTCGCCCACTGAAGCTTACTCAGTTTACATAGCCTCCGTATCAAACAATGACAGAGCAGAGAAGGGGCAGGAAGGAGTGTGGGGTTTAAAATTAGGGCAAATTCCACTGACCCCCAATGAACTGACTGTTAATTAGCCAATTAATTAATGGAACTATTTATATGAACCACTTATAGAGTAAGATCAGATGTTGAAGACTGGGCAAACCTTTTTGCAAACTTTAGCCAGACTGAGATGTTTTTCTTTGTGAGAAAAGACTTTCATCTTATCCTTCCCGACAAGGCAGACAAATGAAGAATACAACTGATTGTTGCCACATATAGGGAACAATCGGTACTTGCCAAGAACTCCTGCAGCTCCATAAAGGAGAAGGAAAGGCTAATAAAGAGTTAATCTCAAGCTGCAGGCATACCTTCAGTTCTCTCAATAGTGCCTGTAAGTTTCCCCATATTTCTCCCATTCAGATGATCAGAAGCCAAACAGGAAGAAAAATGCTGAGCTGTGTAAAGAAAGTTCCCATAATGCCTCACTTCTGCACCAAAAGCAAGATCGGTGTACATGCTCAGTTAGACTATGAGTCGGCTTCCTGCTGATTGGCTCAGATCCACATTCCTAAGGGGGGGTGAGTTCTTAGCATTCTTGAGGGAGAGGGAGCAGCAGAGAGCTGCCTGTCTCTGGCACAGAAAAACAAACACAACTAATCTTTTGACAGAGAAGTCAGTGCAACGTTTCTGTGAGTGCTTATGGCTGTATTTACATAGAACTTTCTGATAAATCTTACTTAGTTTTTACCTTTCTTTCTCCTTTAATGTTACTGTAGGCCTCTTGGTGGCCTCCCTGACCAGTTTTCTGCTTGTCTTCTCATCAATCTGGATCTTAGTACAGTCACCATTGAGCTATACTGTCTACACTTGTGGATGACTATCTTCATCGTCCTGGTTGATACTTTTAATGATGAGATCCCTTTCATGTTTTATTGTTAGCCAATATAGGTATAATTTCTACAATACTTTTGTATTTGTTTTATAAGTTCTTTATGGACCATGGCTTTTGCAGACCGAGAGGAATAATCCTGCAGGAACAGCCAACCTTTATTGGAGCTTAATCGTAGCCACATAATGGGCAGGTAGGTGGTTAGGGTTCAAACTTAGGGCAAAATCCACTAACCCCCACAGAACGGACTGTTAATAAATTAATGGAATTCTTTATATGAACTGCTTATTTTAAAGTAACATCAGCTGTTTATATTGCCCTCACAAGGGGCTTGGCCAAATGTTTGGTATTGGGTGCTTGTGTTCATGGAGGACCCCATATAAATAACTTATATTGGTCCCCAAAGTTTCTGATGGCAGCCCTGCAGAGAGGATTATGTGATGTATATTTAAAGACATATTTTTACAGTTTGATAAATAAGCTCCATAGTGTCAATTTGTATGGTGTAGTTAAACACAGGCATTTGACTTTAAAGCTCTAGGCAACCAAATGTTTTCTCTTTTATCTTTTTGATTTTCTTCACATTTGCATGTGCAAATTAGAGTTCCATTTGGTTCAGAATTCAAGCCAATCTTTTGAGGAGGATTTGATACTCAGCCGCAGCCAACAATCATGAATTCCATGATCCCTATTTTAAACATTATTTTCTGTACTGCTTTATTAAAATTTCCTCAAACCTTATTGGTAACAGCCAGATATTCCACAGTTTCCTCTGTCAAGCTGTTACACTGTAGGATGGCACACAATCACCTTGCGGACAGGAAGCCAACATTGTATCTAAAACAAAACTGCTGTACCTCTATTCTTGTGTGACAGCAGAGCTGAGAGCTGCCTACCCACCATTGTACTTCTGGGGCATCTCTATAAGGGTCTTCTCCAAACAGCAATAAAGCATCCACCCTAATCACACACATACACCCCACACTGAGTGTATGGCGTATATTTTCAGCAAGTGCCGGAATAAATGAGATACGTTTGGGTGCAGGCACATGTAGCCGATATCCGCATAAAAGCGCAAGAGAATGTGAAGTCTGACGTTTTTATGAGTATTTCGGCTACATGTGTCTGCACCCGAGCGTATCTCATTCATTCGGGTGCAGGCACAGGTAAAAGCGCATGGCGATATTTTTGGCAAGCGTTTTTTCGCTTGACGAAAATATACGCCATACGCTGTGTGTGGCATCAGCCTTAAAGGAACAGTAACACCAAAAAATGAAAGTGTATAAAAGTAATAACAATATAATGTACTGTTGCCCTGCATTGCTACAACTGGTGTGTTTGCCTCAGAAACACTACTTTAGTTTATATGAGTTAGTTGCTGTATAGCCATGGGGGCAGCCATTCAAAGGAGAAAAGGCACTGGTTACTTAGCAGATAACAGATAAACCCCCATTATATGGGGCTTATCTACTAGTTATCTGCTATGTAACCTGTGCCTTTTCTCCTTTTTTCCAGCTTAAATGGCTGCCCCCATGGCTACACAGCAGCTTATTTATATAGTAGCTTTTCTGTAGCAAAAACACCAGTTTTTTTGCAGAGCAACAGCACATTATATATTAATTACTTTAAAACACTTTAATTTTTTGATGTTACTGTTCCTTTAAGAGGGCCAGACTCACAGTTCTATGAAGTCAGAGCTGTCAACACCCCCAATAATCCTGGGAGTTGCCCAATTTAGCTGTCCCTCCCCCAGCCTCCCAATCTTCATTATATCTTCCACTGGGAAAAGATGTAGGATCTCAAATATGGATTAGTGATCATAAGATATAACAGCTTTTTATGGTGGCCATTCACAAGCAGAGTTGGGCTGCAGATTTGGCCCATTCAGACCAAGTCAGCAGCTTTATTTGCCATGCATGGGTCACTCTGAGCAATATCTGGACAAAAATCAGCTTTAAGCTGCCCATATGTCGAAAAGAGCAAATATTGGGTTGATCCGATCCTTTCTCCCTCAGACCAAACGATCAGATCACAGCAACGCAAGTCGTCATGATGATGACCACATCAATGACCCCTCAGTCCTAGCCCCAATGGGATTTTTACACTTGCCCGGATTTCTGCAATATATAATACATGAGCACATACTGCCCAACTATGTCTGAAAGGGCAGAATGGGCAGCTTGAGTCTGGCAGCCTTTATTTATATCGTTTCGGTGCAGGTAGGCAAATAATTCAGGAAACATCTGGTTAGATAAGGATACACTGGCCACCAGGCTTTATTTCTTTATTGTGGGTTACAATCTAGCAACATGCCACTGAAAACAAAATTTAATCTGACTAAAACGCAATCTCCTTTAGCAACGTGTGCTAAGGGCTCATGTTTAAATGTATATACATATATTATATAACATTCTTACTAACGATAATTAGGAGCATCTTTTTAATAAATAAATAAAGCAAACTCATTGGCGCCGGAGGTCTAGGGGGGAGGAAATTGCGCTCACAATAGCTCTAGAATTGACCCTCCACGGCTCCAGTCTATAGAAAGCCATCCCTCGGTAGTCACAAGTGCTTAGGGGCGGAACCCGTTCACCATGGAGGAGGTGGCGGCGGTAGGCGGCTCGGGGCATTGGGAAGCGATAGAGGAAGAAGACTTGGCGGGTGTTCCCTCCCAGAGTCCCATTGACAGTGGCTGTGTGTCCCAAAGTCTCAGTGCCTACAGCGGAACATTTGCCAGTCTCCTGACCGAAGAGCCGCAGGATTTGGAGCAACTCATAAAAAGCACATCCACCAACTTTTCTAGCTATCTCCTCCCAGATCACAGCGGAAATGCAGAGGTAGGGCGGGGCTTGCATTTGGGTAATTGGCCGTGAGGGTAAGCTATGTCATCATTTAGCTGATGAATTCAAACATTATCCATTGGCAATGAATTACGCAGAGGCTGTTGGATTTTGTTTTTCCAGCGGTTTACCACCATGTTATTAAAGTTTAAAGCAATATAAGCTTGCTCTAGCTCTCTAGGGCTAGCAGATCACTTAATCCAAGAGTATCTTCTAGTGAGAAAGTTTCCCTCTCTAAGTATACCCAACTTGCTATTTATTGTTCATTCAGTCATTGCTAGAGGTGTTATTTACATGTTCTCTACAACCTCAAATCTTTCTGTGGTATAGGTTTGACAGCAGGGAAAGGCTTCCAACTCCTTTAAAAACCATCACAAGAGGCAACTAAGCTTTAGGTTTCCAGCCTCCTCTGTAGCCCTCATCCACCCAATTGGTTGCTGAGGTTCCCAGCTCAATATTCTCAGTATTTCCAGGCTGAATGTTCTCAAGAAAACATCGAGACTTTAAAACAATGAATCCTTAATTGTATTAGTCCTGCTGCCCTCACTACAAATCTTACTTTCTTTTAGATTCAAGATTTGGACAAAAGTTTGGAAGATCTGCTGATCAGAGTTGATGAGTTTGTAGGGATGCTGGATATGGTAGGTATTTAAAAAACATACTCTTTGTAATAAGAGACATCCTGAACTAATATTTTCAGGTAAACTCTTAAAGCTTGGAGCTACAGGGGCTAGAAGGAAAGCCACAATCACTTGGAGGTGCCAAAAGTTAGGCACCCCTAAGTCATTGTAATCACTTACCTGATACCTCAGGTCGGTGCTTCTGTTAGCAAAGAACTGTCCCAGCTTGAGGTTCTTTATAGTGAGCACCGATAAAATAGATCAGCTTCTCACTCTACTGTGCATGCACATCGGCACAAAGAAAGAATATGCAGGAAAAGGATCGCTCTATGGTGCTTGCTGGAAGAAACCCAGGTTGGATGCAGTTTTCTGGTGATAGAAGCACCAGCCCAGGTATCAGGTAAGTGAGTACAATCACTTGAGGTTGCCTAACTTTTGGCACCCCTATTATTGTTGACTTTCCTTCTGCTTTAACAACCAACAACCACCAAGTGTGGTGCATTGTAACAACCAACCACAATAAAATGAACAAATTATTTGATGAACTTTTGTGTTTTAGTGTGATGTGAGGAGCTGAGGGCATTGCATTTTTTTTTCTTTTACATGTAAACTGCTTTTTAGCATAAGTAGGAAGCTCCAAGAAGCCAACTCTTTGTCATTAAAGCCAGTGCAGAGCAAGCCGCACATCATTTGGAAGCAACCCTTGATGAGTAGTGGGCAAATGAAAATCCACTGTTACATATTCTTTGAGTCTCAAAGTTCTCAGCCAGATCAGCAGGAGAACAGGGGGCCAGGCTTGGGTAACTGTTTCAAACTATATTATTACATTATACAAAAATAAAAAGTAGATTTTTAACTGATGTATATTGCAAAGTTGTTTGAAAATATGTTTACTTTTCAAAAAGCTTAAGTTATGTTTTTGGTGGAGTTCCCCCTGGAAATCACATTCATGGTTCCAGGAAAGTGGACTTAGTTAGTATCAACATTAATCAAGTCTACTGGAAATAACTATTCTACAATGATAACATTGCCCATAACCTACTATGGTATTCAGTACTTCTGATCAGTCACTCTGTAGATGAAAGATTTCGCATCCCTGGAAGACTTGGGCAGTATCAAAAATGCATTTTGATTGCATCTGCACATAAAAAATGTAGTCTTTTAACTGCAGAAATAAATAAAAAAAAAATCTGCCCTGTTCCGTTATTCATTTTACATTGTTGTTTAACCTGTATGCCAGACCTCTGCTTCCTTAAGGTTCCTTGATATATACCTGGCCCAGTGGTGCTAATAATGTCAAATTAAATAGAATTTTAGCATCTTCTGAATAATTTTAAATACATTTTCTTTCTTATTCAGATTCGGAACGACACATCCCAAGTAGTCAATGAAAGAATACCTCAAATTCATACAAAAGCTGCAGAAATGAGACATTTGTATAAAAAAATTGACTTGCTTGAGGTAAGTGTGTATCTGTATAACAATGTGGATTATAGTCTATCGCATCGTATTCATGAGTTTTTACTCGTACCATGTTTAATATAACAATGAAATTTCCCTTCATCCTGTAGCTCATGGTTTACTATGTAGTCTCAAAGCCTATTGGTTATAGTGTTTGGAGTAGAGATCACGGAGGAACCAAAGCTGAAACTGAGGCAGCACAGGTGCTTGCAAACTAAAATAAGCTTTATTGAAGCACAGGGAGATAATACAATGAATACACAATGAAGCACAGAAGGTGTTAAGCAGTCTCAGAGTTCAAGCAAAAGTCCAGAGCAAGATACACATGGGTTCAATTAGTTCAGAGTACAAAGTCCAGGCAAGCTATAGGAAATTACTGCACTTGTGAGCCCACTGCAGGTCAGGGGGAAGCAGGAAAGTAGATCTTAATCTAGGCAGCATGACTAGCAGGTGAACTCACTGGGACAACTAAAGGCATGGGGGAATAAACAGCCAGGAAACAGACGAATGGACCATGGTAGGAGTTAGATATGTATTTAAAGGCTTTAGCAACTAGCTGCATTGGTGATAAAGATGTTTTGTTTTAAATCACTCAGAATAAAAAAAATCTCAATAGAATTTTAACCTTTAGTAAATATATCCCCATGTGTTGGTCCCTCTATTTGGGTTGACCAGTGACCCATTTGCTGTATATATCATTACCCAGCTATGAACTCAGTTTCCCACAGGTAGATCAGTACAATCACTACTATCTTGCTTGTAAAATCCTTCGCTGAAAGAAAGGGTTAAATGAGGAGGGGTAATAATTTGTTAGGCACTTGCCAGTGATTTCTGATTGCAAAACTAGACCATGAGCTAGTGCTCCTCTTTACTAAAAGTGCACCAACACAGGATACTGTTCTATTGGGTGTTGTGCTGCCATCTTGCCTCATATGCCAGTGACTCCTTGTGGCTGCCATTGGCTGTGCGCATTTGGATTAAAGCAAATTCAGAAACTTAAACAGTAAAAAGTACAATTTTTACTGCACTACATGGGTATGGCCCAGGGCTGTTGCAGTGGTGCTGGGACAGGAGGCAAAATTGTGATGCAGCACAACAAAGTGCCCCTCCCAGTGATTACTCCTTTCCTTGTCCTTTGCCCGTGCTATGAAGACAATGCTGCTTAGAAATACTCAGTATTTTCTCTGTCTTTTTAAATTGCTTGTAACTAGGCTTTTGTAAAGATGGTGGGAGGCAATGTTACTTTAATGGAAGAGCACATTGCACAAGCAGAAACCAGTGTGGGGTCATTTTCTAATCCTTTCAAGAAAATGTTCCAGAATATCAGTTCAGCTTCATTCTTTTCACCTCCAAATGTAAGTACCTGTATATATTATACACAAGTGAATTTTATTTTCATTATGTGATGACAGCCCGTTTAAGGTATTATGGCAAATCGAAAAACCAGATCATTCGGGTCCTCCACAAATCTTTTTTTTGTACAGTAAAAGAAAACATAATTCTAAGCAACTTTCTTATAAACATTAAATATTTGCCACGGTGTTGACCTTATTTCAAAATGTAATTGTTATTAAAAGCAGTATCTGTGTACATTCACAGCATTTCTGATTGTTTAAAGCAGTGCTGTCCAACTGGCGGCCCGCGGGCCGCATGCGGCCCGCGACCCCCCTCTGTGTGGCCCCCCACCTGTCTGGCTGCTTTGATGGTTTACACTTGTGTAAACTTTAAATGGTTTCAGTACTGAGATTAACTGCCCCCCTGCATGGTTATCACCTCAGATTCAGGCTGTAATCCCTCTGTATTGTTTAAATATGTAATCCCCTGTGTTGTTCACACCTTTTAATCTCTGCATTGTTCACCCCCTGCATTGTTCACACCTCAGGCTCAGGCTGTAATCACCCACATTGTTTGTCTGTTCACACCTCAGACATTGTATGTAGTGCCTGGACTATGCTGTCTGTGTGTAGGCAGCACAGGGTAGGCAAAGTATGGCATATAGGCAGCATAGGGCAGGGAGGGTATGGCACAAACAGGCAGCATAGGGCAGGGAGAGTATGGCACACACAGGCACGGTAGGGAAAAGTATGGCACACACAGGCAGCATAGGGCAGGCAGAGTATGGCAGACACAGGCAGCATATGGCAGACACAGGCATCATAGGGCAGGCAGAGTATGGCACACACAAGTAGGTGCCTGTGAGAGGTGAACCTGGCAGGGGTTTGTTCTGGGAGTTTGTTAGCAGTTGGAAATAGCCATTAAATGGTCCCTAAGGTGTGTAATTATATGCTGGGGGTTGCTGTGCTATCCACAGGGGAGGAGGAGGCATATGGATTTTAGGGTATGTCTTAATATGACATAATATAATTCTTTCACATATGAATGATGGTTGATATCCCTGCATTGAAAACCAAGCATTTGGGTTTTTGCTGCACTACCACCATTGTGATAAAATGGGTTTGGTTTGAAGTGGGTGTGGTTTAAAAGGGGGAGTGGTCAAAACTGTCTTCCATTAGCGGCCCTCCACCATGTACGCGCGAGAAATTCCGGCCCTTGGCACCGCAGAAGTTGGACAGCACTGGTTTAAAGGGTTTGTTTACCTTAAAATTAACTTGTAGAATGATATTGAGCTCGATATTCTAGACAATTTGTAATTGGTCTTTACTTTCTGTTTCTAGTTTTGAAATTATTTAGTGAAGATCAATTGACAGGTTGCTAAGAAGCAGACATTCTATAACGTATTAAAAGTTGAAGGTTAACTACCCCTTAAAGAGTCAGAACCAGAGAAGAGAAAGCAATAAACACATACTTCTTTAATAGGAATTACACTTTCAAATAACTTAAAAACCTTTAAAAATGTATATAGGAAATTTGTGCAGAGTTTGTTTCATACTTCAAAAAGTGGGTGAAGGACCATAATAAACCGCCTGATCAATGTGTTAGACAAGTTGTACATTTAATAAAAAAAAAACATAGTTCTAAGCAGCTTTGCAATATACACTCATAACATATCTGTAATGGTTTTTGAGTTATGTGTATATATAACTGCCATTAAAATCAGTGTTCGTCTGTCCTTTTCTATTCCCTACCCTGGTGGCTCTGACTCTTGAAACTATGTAACATGATCCAGCAGACTAACTGACTTTTTTGCAACATTGTTTAAAAAGTAACAATCGGGAGTTCATCAAATGCTGCTTTCAATAACAATAACATTTACAAATAACTTTTCAAGCACTGAAAATTTGTAATTAATTCTTATTAGAAAGTTAGACATGAGTAAAGCCCTGAGCACAGCTAGAATCTCAGTGCTCAAGTCAAATAGTACAGGTATGGAATCTGTTATTGGGAAACCTGTTATCTAGAAAGCTCCAAATTACAGGAAGGCAATAGACTCCCATAGACAATTTTAATCAAATAATTTTTTTCTCTAGTAATAAAACAGTACCATGTACTTGATCCTAACTAATATATAATTAATCCTTATTGGAAGCAAAACAATCCTATTGGGTTTATTTAATGTTTAAATTATTTTTTGGTTGACTTAAGGTAGGAGATCCAATTTCTAAAAGACCCCTTATACAGAAAACCCCAGGTCCCGTGCATTATAGATAATAGATCCCATATCTGTACTTAAGTTAAACTGATCTAAACTTAGATACCATGGCAAGGAAGCAATTTTAAACTTATTGGGAACTTATTGGCATTTTTTTTTTTTGCACCTTTGAGCAAAAAAAAAAAAGTGGACAACCTCTTTAAAAGGGAACTTAAGCTTTTTGAAAAGTAAACATAATTTTAAGCAACTTTGCAATGTATATGAATTAAAAATATGCAGCCTTTTCATGATTTTTAATCTAATGATATGATTGTTTGGGACAGTTACCCAAGCATGGCCCCCCTACTTTGAGACGCAAATAAAATGTAACAGTAGTAAACTGCTTTCAGCCTGCATCCTCCAAATCCCACAATTCCCCACACCCCTGATGTCTATAAGGAAAGGAACATCACATTGCAATGCATATATGCTATATAGGTTTGCATGCTGTCTGCAACAGCTGTGCAAATGTTGTTAACATCAATGTTTTAGCCACTCCTCCCTGCCAGGATTTCAAATGATGCTGAAAGAGAAAAACTGCAGCTGGATTTTAGCATATAAAAATTGTATTTATTCATACTTTTTGAAGGAACAGATTACAGTGATACTTATCACTGTAATCTGTTCCTTCAAAAGGGGGGTTTCCTGTGTTGAGTGAGGCTCTTTAACTAGTAGCTATTGAGGGCTCAATTAGTGTTTGAAATCAGTGTGTCATCACTGACATTATTTTCTTTTTATCTTTCAAAGAAACAAACACCTGCAAGATCACAGCATTCAAGATATGAGCCACCAAGTGTATTTAAGACTGATGATTTCTTTCCCAGCAGCAGCTGATAGTTGCTCCATCACAGATGTATGGGTGTGGTATGAAGCACAAGCTGCTGGAGCATTGCTGCACATGGACACTGTAGGACCTGCTTGGATAAGACAGAACTAGCCAGTCTTCCAGCTTCATGTCATGAAGCATTTTGTTGTTATTGTAATTCAAAAAGCAAGTTTTTGAAACTTTTATTATTTTGTATATTCACTGTAAAATAGATATTTTCATGCTGCATTGCAAAGTCTATGCAAAATGTATTTTTCTTTTTAACAACAAATAAAATGCCTTCTACAAATATTTCTCTTTATTTACCAAGGTCATTGTTTCAGGATTTACTTAAAGTAAACAATTAGATGTCAATCATCATAGTATATATATGATTGTCCAATCTCTAAGCACTTATCTCTAATTATGTAGCATTGGTCTTTAAAAGAATAAGGTTGTATGAGGTTGCTGGCTTAGAATATTGTTCTGGCCAAACTGAGATAGATATCATTGCCCGGTGTGCGGTGAGGTATATTCAGGGCCGCCATCAAGGGGGCACAGGAGGTCATCCTGGGCCCGGGAGTTACTAACTTTAAAAGGGACCCAGTTGTGCTAGAGTTTTTAGAGCTGGTCCCCTTTAATCAACTCCAGGCCCTGTGACTGTCAGTGGTGGTGTCCTCTGTTATGTCCCGCAGCTCCCCGCTACATCTACGCTTTTATAAGGTTGCGCCTCGTGTGTACTGTCGTCACATGTACGTACAGGGTGCAACTTTATAAAAGCACCGATGTAGCGGGGAGGAGAGACGGCTGAAGCCGGAGGAAGCAGGAGGACACTGGGGGCGGGAACTGGAGGGTGCTTGGGGGGCCCTGGAGGAAGCAGGAGGATGCTTGGGGGGCCCTGGAGGAAGCGGCAGGATGCTTGGTGGGAGCTGGAGGATGCTTGGCGCCCTGCCCTGGCACCAATGCAAAATGTAACCCCTGGCCACCAATGTTTTAGGGGGGCTTTGACTACGAATGTCTGTGTCCTTTGTATTGATGGGAGAGGCCATTGGGGGCATGGTAGGAGGGGAGGCCCAGAAAATTTTGTCGTGAGGGGCCCCGTGATTTCTGATGGCGGCTCTGGGTATATTAACTTTCATAGAACTGCTTCAGCTTTGGCTTTTTAGCAGTTTTGTGACTTGGATATCCACATTTTTAAATGGGTTTTCTTAAATATTGGCTACCAGTTATAATAAAATCACAGGATTATTAAAGGACAATGAAAGGCAAAGTCACTTGGGGGTGCCAAAATGTTAGGCACCCCCAAGTGACTTAAATCGCCTACCTTTTACACTGGGCTGGTGCCCCTGTTCGGAGAGAACAGCACCAGCCCAGGGTACCTGCAGCGCTTCCTCTTTCCTGCTTTGCTCACACGCGCAGTACAGTGAAAAAGCCGAACTTTAACAGAGAAGTCAGCTTTTCACTTTACTGCGAATGCAGTGGGGTCCCGGCAAAACAAAGCAGGAAAAAAATTCACACATACTGCATACTGGGTATTAAAGATGAACTAATTCCAACTAATGCCAAGAGCAACCTATTGAGTTCACTGCTATACTATGCAAGAAATGTACTAATGTCATGGATGAACCATATGATCGAATTAGGAAAAGCATGAATACGGCTTTGTACCCCCCCTTTTACCTTCTGTACCCCATTCTGTTTTAAAAATAATCAACACTGTTAGTGTCCTCAGTGTCACCTGCCAGCATAGGAACTTAAGCAGGATGGGTTACAGCAAATAAGCAACAGTTAGCTAACAGGGGTCTTTTATGTTTTCCTGTGGCACAAGTTCTAGAGCACTAAGGCACACAAGAGCAAGTGGTGCAAGTGCTTATCTAACAAACACTTGCGCTATGAGAAACTTTGTGCTATGCTCCTCCCGGTGTGGGGAGCAGAGCATGGCATAATGAGGCACAAGTGAGACCCATTGCAGCCCCACCTCATGCCTGTCCCTAATTTATGCATGTGAATGATGCACAAGTTAGGGGATGGGAGGGGGGGATGCTTTTCTTTCACTTTACACACTGCATTCTGCAACTGCACTGCAGATATTCTTTATGGTCTGGGCTTGGGTGTTTGGATGCAATGATGCATGCACATTAACACAACTGGAATCCATCCATGGTGCCCTCTGCTTGCCTGCTTATCTCAGTTTCCTTTCCGTAAGAACAAAATGAATGTATAGATAGTGTAAAACTGCTACTTAAAAACAGCTTTGAAAGTTACTGCTTATTACAGAAAATAAAACCACACAACCATTTTTGGGGGTTAAATTGATATATTTTCCTTCTACTGCAGCAGAATAATAGCTTAGTAACACAATGTTCTTGCTTGAGACATTCACCAATACTACTGCAGATAAATTGGTTCTGAAATATGCTGTCTACATCAGTTGCCAAGGTGCTTTGTGTGTCGCCCTTGTGCAATTAGTTTTCCTGAAACTTTATTAGTCACATCTACAGTTGCAAATGCTAGTGTTCTTCCTTGCTTCAAAACTTGAGCTGTGATTAGTACAGAGTCCCCAATTTTTGCAGCATTCATGTACCTTTAAATATAAAAAAAAAAATTAAAACAGAGACAGCAACAATGTGAACACCACAAGTTACTTAAAGGACATGTCAACCCCAAATATATTTTTTTTCCTGATAAAAGAAAACATAATTCTAAGCAACTTTCCAATATCAATTTATTAAAAATGATTAGTGCTTTAAAAGTTATGTGTAAATGTAATTGCTATAGAAAGCAGTATTTGCTGAACTCTTGGTTGTTACTCCTACAAGTCAGGTCTGTAAAATCTGCTGGTTTGTTCTAACCTTGGACCACAGTTATATAGTAAATATATATAACTGTGGAAAGTTTGAGGACCCTGGTTTTAATAGTGTCTGAATGGCAGCAATTTTAATTTCCTTACTGAAAGTCAACGAGTGACATCTGATTGGCGGATGGTGGCTCCACCCCCATTTTCTAACCTGGAACTGCAGTTACCCAGTGACTAACCCTGCAAAGTTTAAGGACCCTAGGATTAATAGTTAAAGAACGGCAGCAGTTTAAATTTAGACCAATAAAAGTCAATAGGTAAATTGGAATTGGTGGTTGGTGGGTGTGCCCACTTTTTCTAACCCAGTGACAAACACTGGCATAAATAGTGTGAGAATGACAGCATTTTAAATTTAGCCAATAAATTCAATGGATGAAATCTGATTGGCTGTTAGTTGCCCAACTCACTTATCCTATTTTTGAACTGTAGTTCAAAAATAGGATAAGTGAGCAACTTTGCAAAGTTTGAGGCATAAAAATTGTGAGACTGACAGCATTTTACACTTCGCCATTGAAAGTAAATAGGTGAAATCTAACGGCTGTTGGTGGCTCCACCCACTTTTCAAAACTAAAACTGCAGTGCCTTACTGACCAACTGTGAAACGTTTGGGGACCCTGGTGTTAATACTGTGAGAATGGCAGCAGGTTGAATTTCCCCATTGAAAGTCAATACGTAAAATCTGATTGGCTGCTGGTGGCCCCACCCACTTTTTCTAACCTTGAACCGCAGTTACCTCGTTGCAAAGTTTGGAGACCATGGTGTTATTACTGTGAGAATGGCAGCAGGTTGAATTCCCGCCAAGTCAATAGGGAAAATCTGATTGGCAGTTCACAGCTCCGCCCACTTTTGAGCATCCAACAATCATCATATTTTCATTCAGGCTGACCCCATGACTATGTTATTCAAGTTTGGGGAGTGTAGTCTCAAAGCTGTAAGATTGGCAGCAGTTTCAATTTCCCCATAAAAGTCAATGGGTGAAATTTGATTGGCTGGTGTAACATATGCTTTCCATTAGCATCATCTCTGGCAATATTAAAGCATGTGCTTTTATTTATCGTGTACACACAATAAGAAAAAAAAATTACATTTGGTCTCTTGGCTTGTAATATCTGTCATTTACTCTGCTGAGTGTTTTACACCTTTTATTGTATTGTTTTTTTTTATTATGATACAAAATAAAAACTTAGTGTTAATACCCAAGTGCTTGTACTTAACATATTTTACTGAATTATTAAACACATTAAGATCCCTAGAGTATACAAGAGGCTGTGAATCTATTACATATTTGTAAGTTTAGTATTTTGGTTACCAGTGATATCAACATTAAACGAATAAACCTCTAAACCAATTTTTGCTGGTGATTATTATCACTGTAATGTACTATAGTACTATTATCACTGTATTTGGTTTTTTATTGCAGCATCTAAGGGTACTCCCTGGTTGGTGGCCAGACACTTAAACTTAATGTGGGACCAAGAAGGTTAGGCCTAGGAGCCCAAAGAAAACAATGCCAATAAAAAGTGATCATTTCTGGTGTGATGTTACCCTAGAAATGGACACTGCTTTATTAAAGGAACAGTAACACCAAAAAATGAAAGTGTATAAAAGTAACTAAAATATAATGTGCTGCTGCCCTGCACTGGTAAAAGTTGTGTGTTTACTTCAGAAAGTCTACTATAATTTATATAAATAAGCTGCTATGTAGCCATGGAGGCAGCCATTCAAAGGAGAAAAGGCACAGGCACATAGTAGATAACAGATAAAACACTATTGTATTCTACAGAACTTATCTGTTATCTGCTATGTAACCTGTGCCTTTTCTCCTTTTTTCCAGCTTGAATGGCTGCCCCCGTGGCTACACAGCAGCTTATTATATAAATTATAGTAGTGTTACTGTAGCAAACACACCAGTTTTACCAGTGCAGGGCAACAGTGCATTATATTTTTATTACTTTAAAGCTCTTTCATTTTTTGGTGTTACTGTTCCTTTAAGTACTATTTAATAATTCAAAAACTCACGTAATATTCATATCAACGCTAACTCCAGGAGCACCTCTTTCTGTGTGCAGAAGGGCAACTGTGGAAACCGTATCAACTAGAGTAGCAGTCAGTCCTCCGTGTAAAGTGCCACCTCTGTTTGTATGCTCTTCTTCAACTTGGAGTTCGCAGACAACTTTCCCTGGAGCAGCAGACACCAGGTTCAGCTAAGGAGCAAATTGAAAACACTTATTTGAGGGGAGGATTATTCAAACACTGATGCAGACTTCAGAGTACAGTAACAGCAGATTTTAAAAGAGACAAATACATTAAGTTGTAACTTTTCAAGTATCATATTTATATTAATACTTATTAAGAGAAAGAACCAATATATAATTCCAAGTAGAGGATGGCAGATTTGTGCTTTGGTTATATATTTGGACACAGAAAAGTTTTCAAGGAATAGGTAAATTTGTATGTTAAATCGTCAACAGGTATAGGCTCTAATCTCCAAAATGTATGGGATCTTTGGCACTGGAAAACGTAATGTCAAACTACTTTTACCTGCCCTGTCACTGCTTCCTAATTAGTTGTAATGGCCAACTGAAGACCTGGTGGTGACAGATGTCACTGCAGTTCTGAAATGCAAAGAAATAATACACCACTGTGGGAAATGATGACAAAATCACTGGATGTATGGATAATTGTTACATGAATGCACGCTGTGAAACACATTGGTTTGTAACCAACCATGCTGTATGTTTTCTTGTTCATATCATTATGGCTGCATTTGTGTCTACCAGGGCTTGTTGATCTTGCTGCTTGTTCCCAGCACAGCATACAGAAACCAAGAAATGTAAAATGTATGTGTCCCCAGTCAGGTCCTTAAAAAATTCCAATTGGGTGTCCCAAGACAGCTGGAATCCCATAATTCTTTTTTTTATAATTCCCAGTATTTACATTTTTTGGCAAAACTGCATCAAGTAGGTTCCTTCACATCACCAGCTGGAGGCAATGTAACACAACAGCTGGAGGGACAGGTTTGGACTTAAGACTACACAAAGTTAATCCTTAGAAGCAACTAGTACTTATTAAACTGGTATTCTGTATGCTTATACCTTACTCAAAACTCGATCGAATCCGGGGCCATCACCTAAAGCTTTGAAAATCGCCCGTACGGTGCTCGTTGACAGTGAACTCATCGCTGGGAGACGTATTTACCCGGACCACAAGAGAACAAATCCTTGTCTCCCTGGGACGTTGTACAGCAATTGTCACTTTAGGTGACCTCTACTTATAACAAACACCTCGCTTAGTGTTGCATGCAGTTCGTGTCCCAGCCTTCCAATCACACAAAACTGTTCTGAGGCATAGGCAGCCATCTTTAAACGGGGCACTAAATAATTTGACAGCAATGTCATAGCTGAGAAACCTCATTACTTCCTGTGGCCGAACCCAAAAGAAAACATTTTATATACGCGCCTCAATTTAAATAGCATTGCAGTTCATTTCTTGCAGTTTTGGTTTCGGGTTCACTACCGTTGTGCGTTTCAGGATATGAAAGCGTGCGTCTCAAAAGTGTCGCGTTGCCTACCAATCAAAATGGTATAAAGCGAAGACGGGGATTGGTAGTTTTATATCGCGGTCTTTTGAAACTTTTGAAGGTAGTGCAGAGGAGAGGCGTTCGGGTAAGTAGGCGTGGTGAAGTTTTTGCTCAATATGTCTGCCGAGCTTGCAGAGACCAGTAAAGAAATGGAAAAGGAAGATGCTGGAGCTGTACAGTGTGGGACTGGGGAGGGCGAGGCAGTGGTGCTCAATGAGAGGAGCGAACAGTGTTCTGCGTTTGCTTCCATCGCTGGCTGTGATGAGGCAGTTGCGCAATGTTTCCTAGCTGAGAATGACTGGGATATGGAAGTACGTTGGCAGTAGCGCTGCTCCTGTGCTGCTGGAGGTTGCAGTAAAATGTGTATTTGTTAGTATGATGTCACGTAGGTGTGGGGGTGGGTCTTAATAAGTAATAAAGCCTTTGGTTTCATAAAGCGTTCTCTGTGTGCCCAGCAATTTGTATGCGGTAGCCTCAAACTATAGCATACAGAACTGTCTCAAACAGAGAACCTTGTCTTCTGGGAATCGCATTGAGGCTCATGTGACGGTCCAATTCTGTATGTCATTTCCCATAACTAGAGAAAACTTCAGGCTAGCCGCCAGCTTGTTTTTTGCGATAATAAAATAGCAAAAGAGAGGACTAACCTGCAAAAAAATGTAATTTTAAGAAAGGAGGGTATTCTATAGGGCTATAACGCCTTAACGCTATTTTAATTATGCTTTCTGTACTACTATTATTCCCCAGCACATCTATACATCATTCACATCAGTTTTAATTAGTATTGGGAGCTGTGTTGACCTCATTGACCACAGTATTACATGAATAACGTACCGTTCATTCCAGAACCTGCATTAACAAACAACTGACTGAGCAACTCTTAAAAACGAACACCGACCTTTGTTTTCTTAATAAAAATGGAATTCTAAGCAACTTTTGAATGTATGTTAAACATTTTTAGTGTTTTTAAAGTTATTTGTAAGTCTAATGCCCCACGCAGAGATTAGTTACCTGTGATAAACCTCTGCTACCGTGGGCAACTAATCGTGTATGTAGGAACAAACTTCGGGGCAAAAAGGAGCAATGCGTGTGCTTTTCCACCGGTGGTCACTTTGTTACCGGTGGAAAAGGCACTTCAGAGAGGTTAGTCACTTGCATTAACAGAAATTTATCGTGGGCAACTAATCTCTGCGTTGAGCTTTAGCATTAACATAATTGCTATTGAAAGAAGTATTTGTCAATTTCTATTCTCTGCAGTGTTTGTTCTGACTTTGAGAGGATGTAACCGAAACTGAGGTGATTAACACCTCTAGCAGCATGCCGCTGGTATTCTTTTTGCATATGTTTATAACCCTTGTGGCATGCATGCGTCCCATAGCATAGCACCTAATACCATAAACAAAGTGTTAATCCAAAGGTTTTTAAATTCTCCACTTCTGTGTTTTAGCTGATTAACAGCAGTGAAAATGCAATCAAGGCACTGTGGGAATTGGAGTTTTAGCTAGAGGAAATCTGATTTCTGCTACATTGTTTAATAGATAAACTAGTGGTCCAAAAGTACTGTCTTCAGTATAGTTAAGTTTAAAATGAACTTTAAACACAAATACATTTTAAATGTATATTAAAAAGTCACTTTCTTTCATTATGTAAAAACAAAAATTGTTGGTGTTCTCCTTTAATGTTTTGTATTTGGTCGTAAACTGGAGACTATTTCAAAAGCATATTATGATAAGAGTTAAAAGATAAGATGAGAATAAAATGGTATTCTTCCATTGTCACGTGAATTTTAAAATGGGAGAGTTTGTCCCTCTGAAGCACTGAATTTACTGCACAAGTCAACCTTTGGTTTGATGCACAAGTCAACCTTTGGTTTGATGCACAAGTCAACCTTTGGTTTGATGCACAAGTCAACCTTTGGTTTGATGCACAAGTCAACCTTTGGCATGATGCTGGAAATTTTACACTTGCCTACAAATTAAGTTACATTTACATATAACTTCACAAAAATATTCTAAAGTAACCAGTAGTTTTTTTGTTTTCAGAGGGCGATTAATTCTTTCTTTGAGCCTGGGGTGGAGTCAGCCTTGCAAAACAAAGCTGCAGCTGATATAGCAGATCCTTTAAAGCAAGAGACTATGTCTGGAACTGCTTCCGATTCATGGTAAGTGTAACATTTGCAGTCAACCTTCCATTATATATTACTGGGTTTTACATTCTCATGCAATAAGTCCCACTAAATAAAAATTCACTCTGCTTTTTCATGACTTTACAATTCTCATGTATTTCAGTGCTTATTCACAGGCTGACAGTACTCCTGTGTGACCCTACCCTTAGGGAGGAAAGGGCACTAAAAGACCAACGTGTTTGACAGATTTCCCAGCTGGCTGTACTGGTTCAAACTGGTGTAGCCCCCTGGCTAGCATAACACAGGTATTTTAGGACTCTTGCACATAGCATATTTACAAAATTCTAATGCAAAGTAAAAATACCTGTGCCAGATATGATCATTTTTGTGTGTGTAAATCAACCATTGATATTTCTTAATTACCCATGGCTAGTTCTTATCTCTTACAAACCTTTGCACTAATATACAATCCACAAACAATCACAACATACCTGTGCATAATAAAGCAATGTGCAGTAACAACTAACTATATGTAGCAATGTATAACTGAACACTGTATGTTGTCAGTATTGGCACCAAACAATACATGGACCTGAAGTAATGGCATTAAACAGTGGTATTGCAGGAATTTTCTAATGAGGTGCCACAAAATTCTCACGTAATTTCAGTAACCATCCTTAAATATGCTATGTTTATAGGTCATGTGCCAACAATCCAGGCTTATTATTTTGTTTTAATAGATTTTAATTTGTCCTGGTGTATTGGCTCCTTCATGGGCTTCTGCTGTTTTTTGGTCTGTGTCAGCATGTAAAATGTGTTTTTTGTTTACAAGTGTATTAGTGTTTCCTATATTAATTCGTATTAGGTGTTTTTAAGCCAAGTTTAACTTTGCAATTAAACTATGTAAAAACGCCATGTGTGGGCTTACGTGGACAATGCATCCCATGGTGAGCTTACAATTTGCTTTGTTTTTTCTTTTTGCAGGACTGAGCTAGAAACTGTTTTTCAGTCCTCTGCACTGGAGGAGCATGGTCACGAGCTAGAGCTCAGTTTCAACCTGTTTCCTGTGTCCTCCAGTATGTACTTTGTGCTCTCAGCCTCCCCCTGTGTGTGAGTGCTTGCAAGCAACAGGAAACCACCTACAGGAGTTTCCTTGCTGTCTTGGAAGAGAGGACCAGTGCAGGAGTTCCTCTCTTTGGTGGCCTTTCCACAGATCGGAACTTGACTGGTTGGAGGCTTAAAGCACAAGTAAAGAATTAACTGGGGGTTGCCAATATGTTAGACACTCTCCCCAGTGAATCCTGTCGTTTTTGTCCCTGGACTGGTGCTCTTTTTAGAAGCAAACATCGTCACAGGGAAAAAAAATCACACTTTATCCCACCTTTCCTATGTGTCTCTAGCACTTAAGGTGACACTTCCAGTCAAGTGAAATCCAGTTATTCTGCTACTGCACATGCATGAGTCTTACGAAAGACAACTGTAAAAGGTGCAAAACATGGCAGCATGGTGCTGCTGTACTGTTTATCTTCGGCCGCTGCGTTTTTTTTCTAAAAGAAGCACTAGTCCAGGGATAACAAAGCGATTGGATACACTGAGGGGTACCTAACCTATTTACACCCTCTTGTGAATCTGCTTTCCTATTCCTATAATTGTTCTCTTCTTTAGAGTCCTGTGTGGGTCTTTTTACCAAACCTGCACCCAAACCCAACCCACACCTGCAATCTGTACTTAGTCTTTGTAAACCAGATATTTCATGGGTACCGGGACAACTCTTCTATATTCAATCAAATTTTGTGTTGAATTATGCAGTTGCTACAGTTTGAAACCTGGATTTGATTCTTTATTAATGTTTGTCTTCATTTATTGTTCAAACTAGTATTGACCTCACTGGCGATGACTTAGTGGTTACCAAATCAGAAGCAACTACCAGCAATTCCTCCACTGTGAAGCAAGAAGATGAGAGCCATTTTTCCTTTCTGACTTGGAATATAGATGGCCTTGATGAATCAAATGTCGCAGAAAGGGCTCGTGGTGTGTGTTCCTATTTGGCCCTGTAAGTTCCACTACCATTTGCTACTACTAGGTGAGAGGGTTATCCGTGGGACATGGTCTTACAGTGAAGTCACACGTAGCTACTAGTAGCAGCTACTTGTCATGACTACAAAAATAGACAATGCTGATCAATTACTGATAATTGTTTCTACGTGTGTTTTAGCAGACGCAATTCCCAGTACTGTCTATGGCAAGGAATTTTCTGGTGTTTATTAACCATGACAAATAGCTGCTACCAAGTATATCAGTGTATCTTTGCCCTTAGGCTGATGTCCCACTCAGAGGTAAGTCCTCGCAAAAGATCTCTGCTACCATGGGTGACTAATCTCTTCTAAATGTCTTTCCACCAGTAGCAACGGATAAACGCCAGAAAATACCCTGCCATAGACAATACTAATAATTGTCTTTGCTGAAACACGGTTATCAGAATTGTATATCTTTGTAGCTGCGAATAGTAGCTCTGTGTGTCTTTGGCCTTATGGTACCATGTTGTCTTAATGACTCCCCTAAAAAAACCTATCTGCTTGTATCAACTTAGGTACAGTCCAGATGTAGTATTCTTACAGGAGGTTATTCCACCATACTATGAGTACCTGAAGAAGAGAGCTGTCAGCTACACAATTATTACAGGTATATTGCCATTTCTGTGCATCTCACAGCATATTAAAGGATACATAAATAGTTTAGTTTAGAGAAAAAATTCACTTGCAGGAGACTAGTGGCGAAATTTCATAAATAGGTCTGTCTAAAAGGGCAAAATCACGTGTATGGTCTGCTTCTCTCCACCTTTGTTTTATAGGTAGGTGGAGAAGTGGCGTTACTCCTGTTTGAGCTCCTCTGACAGGGAGTCAGCCTGGTTCCTGCTACATACAGGGCCGGATTTCTCTTCTGGGCGCCCAGAGGCCGCCCCTATTGGTGCCCCCCCCCCGTGCGCAAATGCTCGCCCCCCCGGTGCGCATGCGCGAACGCAGCCGCGAGTGCGCATGCACTGTTTAAACTCCCATACGGAGCAGTGGGGAGAGGTCCCGAGGTGCCGCCCCTAAGCTTCTGCTGCCCTAGGCCCGGGCCTTTGTGGCCTCTCCACAAATCCGGGCCTGGCTACATAGGTGGATATTGGCCCAAAAATGCATGCTTTTATGTTTTTCTGCTGATCTCCAATCCATATAGTTGCTTTTAGGCCAACACTGTGTCTGTCAGTGGACCTATGTATATAGTAACAGATCCGCTTCTTTCAACCTGCCTACAAAATGTAGCCGGTGAGAAGATGACTGTACGCCATGTGTGACTCTGCCCTAAGCTATCTTGTTTGTATTTTGTTGTTTGCAGCACCTTGCCTTGATTGCTTTTTCTCTATCTCAGTGTTGTCCAACTTCTGTGGTACCAAGAGCTGGAATTTTTCTAGCATACCTGGTGCAGGGCTGATAATGAAACCCAGTTTTCACCACTCCCCTTTTAAGCCACGCCTACTTTAAACCACATCCATGTTATCACAAGAGCTTTGAAGACTATATCTTCATTAATGGTGATGGAGGGATATCATCATTTGCTCATGTGAAAAAAGTTTATTATGTCATATTAAGGATATAGTCTTAAATCGATATGGCTTCTCCTCCCCTGTGGCTAGCATAGCGACCCCCAGCACATAATTAAACACCTTTAAGACTCACATATGCTGACAAACTCTCCAAATGCAAAAAAGTGCACACATTTAGCAGATTTTTTTAGTGAAAAATTGTTGCCTTGCAGTCCAGTTGGACCTAGAAGGTAAGCTCTACTGGGGCAAGGGTTGATGTGAATGATGATGAGCAATCTCTGTAAATCGCTGTGTAAATGTCCATACACAAGAAATCCCAGCGCTTTCAGCTAAAAGAGTAATCTGATTGATTGCATCCTTTATATCCCGGAAAAGAGAGGAAGGCTGCTTTTACCCTATACCCTGTGACTTTGCAGTTTGAACCGCTGTGTAAATGTGTTAGCACTATATACTAACTGAGGTTAATTATAAAAAATATTAATAAAATCATCTTTTTATGGAAGGTGGGGGCAGCAGCAGGCTGGAATGTCACTATAAAACTTTGGTAGAAGTTACAATAAGTCAGGAAAAGAGCAGCTAAGGCACAGGTTCAATGAACACTGAGAGTTGCAGACACAGGGAGCAGAGGTATTCTCATTTACTGACAGTATTGCTGTCAGTCTTTGATCTGAGGGCAGCCTTAAATTTAAAAATAAATTTAAAAACAAACTCCCACATAGGGAATGATAACCGTTTACTATTAGGCCTGCTGAGTTGCTGCCTGCCTGCAAGTTGGGATTTTGCACCATTCTAGCAATGCAAAGACTGAGTGCCAGGGGACCAGCTCCCCTAAACAGTGGAAGAGACTGGATTAGTGAGCAAAACTTTCCTTTTTTTTTTTTTTTTCCTATTGATTTAACCCTACAAAAACACCCAGAGTAAGGATCCTTCTTCACAGTTAGGCTATATATAAAAAAAAAACATCTATTTTTGATGCACTCATGAATAAATCAGTAAGTTTAAAACTAGTATGGCGCCCTAATCAGCAGTAAACATGGAAGTGATAGGCTGAAAAATCATCCACTAGGATATTTGCAATGTATAAGCAACTGCCATATTTTGTGTATTGCTTGTTTAGAGCACTTTAAATTCAGGATTTTTTTTTTTATCTGTTCTGTGTAATCTGTTCTTCAAATGTTAAATGCCTGGTTTTTAGACCTTTGTCACTTTTTAACATAGGTAATGAGGATGAATACTTCACTGCTATGATGCTGAAAAAGAGCAGGGTAAAGTTAATAAGCCAAGAAATTGTACCATACCCATCCACGGTGATGATGAGAAATTTGCTTGTAGCAAATGTAAGTATATAAGGAATCTTTTGGTAAAATGAAAGTAAAGGTTTTCTTGTGCCACTGCATTTTCTTCTGCTTTTTGGCTCTTTTCCTTTTTACAAAGTGGCGCAGGTAGATATATGATTTGCCTAGGACAAAGTTGTCCAACTCTGGTAACTTGCTATGTACTCTGCACACTTTTAGAGGTTTCAGAGAGATTCCACATAAGTTACCTTACTGGTGTCATCTATAAGGAAGGTATGGCATGTAAAGCATTTGTATTACAGACCAAAACTTTATTGTAGGGTTGCAAGTAAACTGTATTGGTGCTATGGGTTATAGTTAAATGTAGGGAAGGAAACATGAATAAATGGAGTGGCTATGAAAAGAAAGGGAACAGAAATGAATGAAGGTGGATGGATGCATGAGAGAAAAAAATGAGGTCAGAAGTGGGTGCCATAAAGCATGGTGAAGAAAAGCGGGATGGGTAGATACCCAAAACAGGCCTTGGCTTTTCAAGTACACAGATGTCCATGCATCTTTCCCCATCCCCGGGAAGGGGGAAAAGCTATAAATGAAGAAGCGGGGAGAAATTGGGTCTGGGTAGTAAAAGAAACAAGGGGCAGGTGAGATAGGAGATCAGTGAAAGAAAAAGGTAAAATGGAGAGATTATATGGGTGAGGGAATGTGAGAAGTAGTATATGATTTAAGCCTTTAAGTGCCACAGAACATAGGTACTTTTATCCACAGAACATAAATTCTAAGTGCCACAGATTGTACATTCTACATTCTGTTGCACTTCTGGGTCTGGGACCCCTAGGCCTGCACTTTCTTTACCCTCCCGTGCCGCCCTCAGACTGGATCCTCCACTGCAGACATCTTCCTTTTTACCCCTGAACCTTCCTTCTCCAAATGGATCTTGCAGCCTGCTACCCCAGCTTAGTCTAACACACACAAACACACATTCATTACACTAATACACACTTGCACACATACATTTTTGGGGATCAGGGGGCTTTTACAAATTCACATCACTCACACATGTACACAACAAACAATTTGCTAAGTGTACACACACACACACACACACATACACATATAAACACAATTTTGCAGCTTTTTTTTGTTTTTAATCACATTGTGGCTTTTTTTACCTGAAAAAATTGCCATTTCCATTGTGAATATCATATTTGCTAACCACACTGTGCAATACCTGTTTTATGTTATTTCAGTGATTATGACATTTGGTGGGTTTTTAGTGATTTTATTGCATTTTCAGCTATTTTATTTATTGTATTTTCAGTTCTGTGCAGGTGTTGCCGGTTTGTTTCTGTCCATAATACCTATTTGTGAATCTGACTGCTGATTACACTAGGCAAAAAAAACACTGATTTTAGTGGTTTTATTGGGTTTTAGTAATTTTATTGCATTTCACATTGTTCTTTGTTAACTTGTCTGTGCCCATGGAAATTTTGTCTGCTGCGTATCCATTTGGGTTCCTCTGTTAAATCTATGCATATTATATCAAACTGTTCAGTAGACCCCTAGAGTTCACATGAAGAATGTTTTTAATTGTTCAGTAACTTGGACTGTTGGCTTATATATTTAGGATGTTTGTTCTTGGTTCCTAATTCTATGTCGAATATAAGGTGCTTGAAAGTGAAAGCTTTGAGGTGATTTTTTTTTTTTTTTTTTTTTTTAGAATTTTCATAAATTTGTTATGAAAGTTCAGAAAAGCATTGCTGTTTTATACTTAGGAGTAGAAAGGCATGTTTTTGGATTTGGCAGAATGTGTACTTTTAAAAAATATATGGTTTCCTTGGGGAAAACTTAAGGTTTTTGGCTTTGCGATTATGCTGTACATTCGGTAATTTACTGCTGGGAGTTTTTGTTCTATAGAAGTCAGAAATCTCCATAAAATTATACATATACATGGAGGCTGATGCTTTTTTTGTAGGGATGCACTGAATCCACTATTTTGGCATTCGGCCTAACCACAAAACATTCATGAAAGATTTAGCCGAATACCGAACCAAATCTGAATTTGAATAAGCAAAGTAGGAAAAGGAAGGGTTAAAGAGAACCGTGTTTATACGACAAAAAGTCACATGAGAGAGAGTCTGACAGGAGCATGGATTTGGCCAAATCCAAATCCTGCTGAAAAAGGCAGAATCTTGGCCAAATTCCAAACTGAATACTGGATTCAGTGTATCCCTCCTTTTTTATATTTACGAAATGAATATTTCTCCAAGTCAGTTTAGCATATAGATTTTTTTGTAGCTATCACATTTTACTTTTTCCCCCACAAGGTGAATATCTCTGGCAACAGTATATGCTTAATGACTTCTCATCTAGAGAGCACAAAAGATCATTCAAAGGAGCGATTAAAGCAGCTGGACATTGTGCTAAAAAAGATGATGGATGCTCCCCCTTTAGCAACTGTAATATTTGGAGGGGATACAAACCTGCGAGATCAGGAGGTAATCAGTGGTGGTTTGTTTATTAGCATTTACATAATGAATACAGTACACCCTATTGTAAAATATAGGAATATTTAGAAATCACAGAGAAGTTCCATGACCATATAATAGCACAAGGCTGAGTTCCAGTTTCAGTGAGTCATGTAACAGAAATTACATCAAAGTACAGATTAGAACTGATGATATCACTAAGCACCCTTTATAAGGATATCATTTACAGGATATTCATGTTTTGTGGGTATTATAAAGGCATATGAACCTATTATAATTTGAACTTTATTCTAAACATTTATTTTCACAATTAAAGGAGAAGGAAAGGTAGAATTACTTAATGGGAATTTAAAAAAATGTGGCAGTGTAGCCTTCTAGGAATGACAATAATGATACTTTCATTTAAACCTCACTTCTCTGAGCCCAAGTAAATGCAGTTGATAATGAATGCCTTGTGGCTTCAGAAGGTACAGGAGTCCTGAAGTCAACATTAATGGCCCAAATATCTTGACTTTGTCAGGATTTGTAAATAAAAAAAAAAATATTTATTTTAATTTCTAAATCTGATATTCTTATTTTTTTCCTCTTAAGGTTGCTAAAATTGGAGGCATGCCAAATAATATATTGGATGTTTGGGACTTCTTGGGTAAGCCTGAGCACTGTCGCTATACCTGGGACACAAAAGTGAACAAGAACCTGCGTGCTCCCTACATTTGCAGGTTGCGCTTTGACCGCATATTTTTTAGAGCTTCGCAGGAGGGAAGTCAAGTGATCCCCCAGTCTCTTTATCTTGCTGGCACTGAAAAGCTGGACTGTGGCAGATTTCCAAGTGATCACTGGGGTTTGCTGTGTGACTTTGCTATTATATTATGATTGTAAGATAATGCGCAAGTTAATCTTTAATATATTTTGTTTTAATAAAACATATCTGTATATTTTACCTTTTTACTTTTATTGCTCTTTTGTTAGACCCTAGTTGTAATGTCTGACGCAACAAAACAATTACATATTCTTGGATACAGTGTATGAATATTGGTGTAAATTAAAGTAAGAAAGCAATCCTAGTACAATCATTATATTGCTTCTTTAGCATAGGCCAGTGCTGTCCAACTGGCGGCCCGCGACCCCCCTCTGTGTGGCCCCCCACCTGTCTGGCTGCTTTGATGGTTTACTCTTGTATAAGCTTTAAATGGTATCAGTACTGAGATTAACTGGCCCCCTGCATGGTTCTCACCTCAGATTCAGGCTGTAATCCCCCTGTATTGTTTAAAAATGTAATCCCCTGTGTTGTTCACACCTTTTAATCTATGCATTGTTTATCCCCTGCAGTGTTCACACCTCAGGCTCAGGCTGTAATCACCCATATTGTTCAACTGTTCACACCTCATGCCTGTGTGTAGGCAGCATAGGGTAGGGAGAGTACGGCACATAGGCAGCATGGGGCAGGGAGGGTATGGCACAAACAGGCAGTATAGGACAAGGAGGGTATTGAACACACAGGCAGGGTAGGGCAGAGTATGGCACACACAGGCAGCATATGGCAGGTAGAGTATGGCACACAGGCAGGGTAGGGCAGAGTATGGCACACACAGGTAGCGTAGGGCAGGCAGAGTGCTACCCTATGCTGCCTGTGGGAGGTGAACCTGGCAGAGGTTTGTTCTGGGAGTTTGTTAGCAGTTGGAAATAGCCAGTAAATGGTCCCTAAGGTGTGTAATTATGTACTGGGGGTTGCTGTGCTATCCACAGGGGAAGAATCATATGGATTTTAGGGTGTGTCTTAATATGACATAATATAATTCTTTCACATATGAATGATGGTTGATATCCCTGCAGTGAGGACCAAGCATTTGGGTTTTTGCTGCACTACCACCATTGTGATAAAATGGGTGTGGTTTGAAGTGGGTGTGGTTTAAAAGGGGGGAGTGGCTTTCATTAGCGGCCCTCCACCATGTATGCGCAAGAAATTCCGGCCCTCGGCACCGCAGAAGTTGGACAGCACTGGCATAGGCAAATAATTTTATTAGAAAAGTATCTTTATGTATGTATGATGTATGTTTATGTATGTTTATATATATATATATATAATAAAATAATCATCTGTGGCCAGCACACCCTTCAATGTTTTATCAAAAAAATTTTTATTGTAGATATATTGTTAAAACCAACTTTCGGTCCTTATTAGGACCTTTCTCAAGGATAAAAAAAAAGGTCTTTTAAATGCCATCCCACCAGCAAGAATGTAAATCGCCGGTGGGATGGCATACGCATTGCTTTGGTTTCCCAAAGTCGCCTGAAGTTTCCTTGCGAGGTAACTTCGGGAAACTGAACTTATGCCCGACGTATGCCATCCCACCAGCGATTTACATTCTTGCCAGTGGGATTGCTTTACGGGGAGATTAATCACCCACGGTAACGAAGATTTATCGCGGGTGACTAATCTCCCCGTGTGCCACTGCCCTAAAGGGGATCTGTAATCACAATTCCTTCTCGTGTTAGTCTAGCAAAGTACATTTTATTGACACTATATAAATTTGTTGAAATATGGTTTCCTTTAGTCTTAGAATTAACAAGCAAGCAGTCAGGCACCTTTATTTAGGCAAACTTTGCATCATCCCAGTCTTGTGTTTGTGTGTGCCAGACAGGCTGCACAAAAATACAGTGAGTGGAGAGAGAGAATTTGAGGAGGATAGTGACATCTTGAAAGTGCAGAAGTAAAAGTAATTATTATGCAATAGAAGTGGGGAAGGCAAAATATGATTGGCAGCTGAGATTTTTACATACAGGTATGGATATTTTAATGAAAAAAAAAATGGGGTTAATTTAAAAAGAACATTAATTATGCAGCTTTTTATGTCCGGGTAACAGGCCCCATTCAAATTCAGGACATATGAAATATGCATGCTTAAAGGCTGATTTCATTGCAACCCTACAGGATTAAAATATCAGAAGAGTCCTGTATTACATGCATGGCCAACTTTATGGCACAATCTTTTTAACCAATCGCAGTGACTTGGTTACTTGGTTTATCTTTATGGTAAGTAATTTTAAAAGAGCAAGCTAATTTCAGTTGGATTGCATGGGAAGTTACATCTTATCCATTTGCTTCTGTTGAAGTCTAATTTGATTTGTGAGAATGGAATTGCACTAGTGGCCTTTACTTTCCCACACACCCTTTCCCCAAATGATTGTAATGTTATTTTCAATAAAACTGTACTGTTCACCAGTGGCTGATTGTTTTGTATTTCTTTATTTGTAATGTATTTATGTAAATAAATAGAAGCAATGTCTTTACTGCCAGGCCCCTCTGCTGCCAATTTTGTTGCATCAGTTACATTCAGCTACATTCCTTAACAAATTCTGCTGTGGGTAAAACTGTATTAAATTCCATTTCCTCTAACTTGACTACACTGTTAACATTGCTCACTGTAAATTAATGTAAAAGTTATGTTTAAAGGAGAAAGAAAGGTAAAAACTAAGCTTTATCAGAAAGGTCTATGTACATACAGCCATAAGCACTCACGGAAACGCTGCATCGAGTTCCCTGTCAAAAGATTTGTTGTGTCTGTAATTCATGTGCCAGAGACATGCAGCTCTCTCCCCTCTCCTGTTTCCCCCTCCCTCCAAGAATGCTAAGAATTCACTCCATCACCTTTAGAAATGTAGATCTGAGCCAATCAGCAGGAAGCTGACTCTGAGCATGACTAACTGAGCATGTACACTTGATCTGGGTCTCGGTGCAGGAGTGAGGCATTATGGGAACTTTCTTTACACAGCTCAGCGTTTTTTCTTCCTGTTTGGCTTCTAATCATCTGAACGGGAGAAACATGGGGAGACTTAACCCTTTGCCTGCCAATCACGTACGGCGTACGTGATGGCAAGCAAAGGCGCTGAGTGCCAATCACGTACGCCGTACGTTTTTTTACTCACCGCGGATCCCTCTTCAGCTGCGGCTTTCTCCGCAGCCAAAAGCCGACTGAGCGCCGCAGAACCCCCTAGGCAACGAGCAGAGGGAAGCAGGAACATGCGCCGATCGATAGGATGACCCCGCGACCCCATGAACGTCATCAACATGTGCCTGATGCTGGGGTATTTAAACTCAGCCCCCAGCGCCGCCCCCTCCTTCTCTGCTGGTCCTGGATGTCGCTGGTGCCCTCCTGCTGTGTGCTGCGGTCCTCCTTTCATCCTTGGCTGTGAGATATACTGTGCTGCCCTCAGATAATCCATTTGATTTTACATTACACACTCACTACACACTTATTACACATACTTTACTTTACATTTACAGTTTGTACTTTACATTACATTTGCAGATCTACACTAACTACACATACACTTACACACATACATCTATCTAACATAAAATATTATTTTGCTTTACGTTTGTTTTTGTGTCATTGTCATTGTTTTTGTCTAAAAAAAAACTGTTTATTTGGTGTTGTGCCCTCTCACTGTTATCAGATTTATTTTATTTTCTGTATTTTCTGCATCTTATTGTGATTTTATTGATTATTCTTTTCTGCGTTGCCCTTTTGTTATATACTTTTGCTTGCTACCATCATTTCGCAGTGTGAATCTTTTCTGATTATTAGTGATTTTATTGTTGATTGAGTTTTGCTTTGCTCTAATTACTGTTGTAACTTGTTTTTGGCTTTACTTTGCATTTTCAGTTTTATATTACTATTCATTGCTGGTTATTTTGATTTTCAGTGAATTTATTGAATCTTGAGGTTTGCATTGTTATAACTGGTTCTAACTTGTTTTTGCTTGTGTTTTGAATTTTTAGTTTTATATTCCTATTCATTACTGGTTCTCTTGATTGTTTAGTAATTTTATTGCATTTTGACCACTAGTTACTACTAATTGCATTTTATTTGATATTGTAAGTTCTTTGGCTAGTCTCATAGGGTTTTTGTTCCAGAAAGTTCCAGAGAGTTCAAGGGGTTGAGCTTCTAGGTCTGATCAGTTGGGTTTTTTTTTTGGGAGGGGGGGGTTCTGCCTATTTTATTGGATTTATTGTATTTCTGTGAATTATATTGTTCATTTTCAGTTTTGTATTGCTGTTTATCACTGATTCTTTTCTGATTACTAGTGATTTTATTGTTGTTTGAGTTTTGCTTTGCTCTGATTACTTCTGATTAGTTTTTGCCACTAGTTACTAGTTCTTTGGCTAGTCTGATCTGGTTTTTTGCTCCAGAAAGTTCCAGGGAGTTGAGAGGGAGTTCAAGGGGGTTGAGCTTATAGCAGTTTTTTTTTTCTTGGTCTGATTTGTTTATATTATCAGTTGGGTTTTTTTTCTCCAGTCTCTGCCTTGCCTGTTGCAGTAGTTTTACAAGCAATCTTTTTTTCTGGCTTGATTGTCTTTAGTTTTAGATTAGCCTGTACATATTTTGTTTGCAACATGGCAAAAAGGTTTTATTCTGCTGAAGAAGCTGCTGCACATTGCATGGCCTCTAGCTCAGAGGAGTTTAGTGGCTCCGATTCTGAGTATGTGCCCCCTGCATCAGAGAGTGACTCTTCTACTGAGGAGTCATGGTGTAGCAGCAGCACTGTTAGTGCTCTAGAGGAGCCTATGGAGGTAGATGAGGATGTGGATGATTTGGAAGATCAGGAAGCGGGCGATAGGGCTGATGCTGCAGCTGGTGGAGAGCCTGCGTGGGGGCCTCCTTGTAATTTTCCCCCTGAGATCCCCCCCCTTTTACTACAGTCCCTGGCGTCAAGGTGGACACCAGTAATTTTGAGCCCATAAATTTTTTCCAATTATTTATGACTGAGGCCATCCTACAGGATATGGTCCTCTATACCAATGTATACGCCGAGCAGTATCTTACACAAAATCCCCTACCTAGGTATGCTCGAGCTCATTCATGGCATCCCACAGATATTGCCGAAATGAAGAGGTTTGTGGGACTTACTTTAGCTATGGGTCTCATAAAAGCCAATTCTTTGGAGTCCTACTGGGATACCACTACTGTGTTGTCTATCCCTGTCTTTTCTGCCACTATGTCTAGAAACCGGTATCAGCTACTGCTCCGGTTTCTGCATTTCAATAATAATGCTACAGTTGTACCCCCTGATCAGCCCGGCCATGACAGGCTGCATAAATTGAGGCCCCTAATAGACAGCCTGTCTGAGCGCTTCGCAGCAGTATACACTCCCTGCCAAAATATTTGTATTGATGAGTCCCTTCTCCTCTTCAAAGGGCGCCTACAATTCCGTCAATACATCCCAAGCAAGCGTGCCCGCTATGGGATTAAATTTTATAAACTTTGCGAAAGCAGCTCGGGGTACACTAGCTATTTCCTGATTTATGAAGGCAAGGACTCCAAATTAGATCCCCCTGGTTGTCCCCCTGACTTAACTGTCAGTGGAAAGATTGTATGGGAGCTCATTTCTCCACTTCTGGGCCAAGGTTCCCCCCCCTGTCCTCATACTATGGCCCTCTCCGCTGCGTCCTTCTGCTCTCTGCTGTGTCCTTCTGCTCTCTGCTGCGTCCTTCTGCCCTCCGCTGCGTCCTTCCGCTCTCCGCTGCGTCCTTCCGCTCTCCGCTGCGTCCTTCCGCTCTCCGCTGCGTCCTTCCGCTCTCCGCTGCGTCCTTCCGCTCTCCGCTGCGTCCTTCCGCTCTCCGCTGCGTCCTTCCGCTCTCCGCTGCGTCCTTCCGCTCTCCGTTGCGTCCTTCCGCTCTCCGCTGCGTCCTCGCATCAGATCATAGTGGGGAACGGGTAAATTATCTTGGGGGGCCGCATCAAGCCCAAGGGCTGTAGTTTGAGGATGCCTGGCTTATATGAACAGCAAGCGTGATCAGACTTGACGTTGCTAATATGAGCTTTATTGTTAGCATCTCAAATGCTCACAATTCAGTGAAGTACAGATGAAACAAAAGGGCCGAAAGATGCTCAACTAAATAGATAAACGTAAGTAGAATATATTTGGGGCTAAACTGGGCAGGGTGTTTTAGTCATTATTGCAGTTTCAGGGAGAAATGTAACTTTGGATCTTTTTTTATCCTTTATTTTAGGCCAAACTGCAAAGTTTTTCGGAGAACTGTGTCCACAATTCTTTATGTAGGAAAGCAAGGATGGTTTTCCTGAACAGCTGCAGGTGAGCACTATCAAGGAACATATAGTTTGTGGGGGTATTTTCCAGGTAAGGGGGTTGCTAAGACTCAAAATCTAACAGATGTGCACTTATAGCATAGCTACCAAATTTAGCTATTGCCCCAGTTTTAGGGTGTTTGGTGGGTGTGCCTTTTGATACTCCCATATATGTGGGGTATCGTTTGATTCAGGAGAAGCTGCAGATTGATAGTGAGCAGGTTTTTTGTAGTTGTCATGGCAATTTTGGGGAGAAATTTAACTTTGGATCTTTTTTTTTCTTTATTTCAGGCCAAACTGCAAACTTCTACGAAGAGCTGCGTCCACAGTTTTCCATGTAGGGGAACAAGGATGGCACCGCTGAATAGCTGTAGGTGTGCACTTTCAAGAAATGTATGGTTTGTGGGGGTTATTTCACAGGTAGGGGGTGTTTTGACTAAAAAACTGCAAGGAGTGCACTTAGAGAGTAGCCCCAAACTTTTCAGCTGAAATTGCTCAAATGTATTGCCCCTGTTTTGGGGTGTTTGGTGGCCCCGTCTTTAGGTGCACACTTGCATGTGGGGTATCGTTTTGTTCGGGAGAAGTTGCAGATTGATAGTGAGCAGGTTTTTTGTAGTTGTCATGGCAATTTTGGGGAGAAATTTAACTTTGGATCTTTTTTTTTCTTCATTTCAGGCCAAACTGCAAACTTCTATGAAGAGCTGCGTCCACAGTTTTCCATGTAGGGGAACAAGGATGGCACCGCTGAATAGCTGCAGGTGTGCACTTTCAAGAAATATATGGTTTGTGGGGGTTATTTTACAGGTAGGGGGTGTTTTGACTAAAAAACTGCAAGGAGTGCACTTAGAGAGTAGCCCCAAACTTTTCAGCTGAAATTGCTCAAATGTATTGCCCCTGTTTTGGGGTGTTTGGTGGCCCCGTCTTTAGGTGCACACTTGCATGTGGGGTATCGTTTTACTTGTGAGAACTTGTTCTTTCATATTTTACTTCATTTGAAAATTTTTATTGGATATTTTTTTCTCAAATTCACTTTTGTCTCTGTGACTTTGATGACATTTAATAAAAAAAAAAAAATCCCAAAAAGTATTGTTGAATTTCTTAGCGATCTGTATACGCCAACTGCATTTAGAGCAAAAAACTACCCCAGACCCAAAAACCTAGCGGTGTGTAGTTTCTAAAAATACCTAACATATGGAGGTTTTTCACTTCTATCATTAGATATACCATGTTAACAAAGAGATGCGCTTATCGGTTTTGTTAAAATGTAAAATTATAGAAAATGTTGTTTTATTATTGGGGTGTCTTCTGGGAAAGAAAAGTGGGATACCAATACATATTTGGTATTGGTGGATTCAGCAGAGTCGGGGCTTTTATAAATAATAAAATTTTTGTCAGTAAATGTAATTTTTCTTGAAAAAAAAAACACAAAATAAAAACATATTTTTATTTTTTTTTATTTTTTTTTTACATATTTCACTCAAAATTTTTGTTACATCTCCTGAAAAAGTACATTTTTTTTTTTACAGTGTTCAAGCCCAATTCGCTCCGAAAAAAACGATATATAATTTGCCTTATTTCATGTAGACTTTCTTGTCAAAAAACCTAAGCAAATGTAATGAGTGCAAAATGTCTCAAAATTGCTTGGCAGTAGATGTTCGCTTTTAGGACAAATTGGCTGGCAGTGAAAGGGTTAAGGGCACTATTGAGACAACTGAAGGTATGCCTGCAGCTTGAGATTAACTCTTTATTAGCCTTTCCTTCTCCTTTAATGTTCTGCAAAGTAATAAAAGCAAGTGGCATTGAATTTTAATGGGCACACCTACATTTACAGTAACATTTCTAGTAATCACTGGAGCAGCTTCCTTATCTAAAGTGCATTATTCAAACAAGCAAAAAGTCCAGGTTATATGCTTACTTTGCTGGCTAAAGGTCCCCATACACGGGCCGATTCTAGCTGCCGATATCGGTCCCTTAGACCGATTCGGCAGCTAATCGGCACGTGTATGGGCACTACCGACGATCTCGATCAGGTAGGTTTAAAAATCTAGTTGGATGGTCCCCAAACAGATGGTCTCTTAATATTACTTCCTCCCAGCTCTTTGGTCCAAATTCATCTATGAAGTTAAGGCATTAATGCAAAACCTCATTTTTCAGAGCATTTTGTAAATACAAAGTAGCCCATGATACTTCCCATATTAAACAGGGCTACTACTGCTACTAATACAACAATCTCTGAGAAAATATCCGGGAAGGCTGAGTTAGGTAGGTTTTATAAAGGTTGAACTTCATAGATATCTTTTGTATCCTATGTTACAAAGTTCAGAATGAAAGGCTTAATAGATCTATTGATTCCTCATGTTGGCCAATTGCAATTAAAGCTCAACTGAAAGGACACTTGCCAACATGATTCCTCATGTTGACCAATTGCAATTAAAGGTCAACTGAAAGGACACTTGCCATTAGGTACTTAAAGAATACGTAAACCTTTTTTTTTTTTTTTCTATCTGTAAAATTACTCTAAACAGCCCCCAGAATTACCTACCTTTGTCCCAGCATTCTGTCTGACCTGGTTCCTCAGTTAGACGTTGATCCTTTTCTTTGCTTCCTTGTGCAGAGTGAAGCCACGCCCCCACTTCCTGTTCAGTTCTCTCTTCAATTTGACAACATGTTGTCGGAGTGGAGAGTCTTCTGCACATGCCTGGAGGCAGCAGCAGCCAGTCTGTGCATTAGCAGGGTTTTTTTTTTTTATGAGAGACCTGAAAAGGAAGTGGGGGTAGGGCTTCATTCTGCACAAGGAAGCAAAGGAAAGGATTAACGTCTAACTGAGGAACCAGGTCAGACAGAATGCTGGGACAAAGGTAGGTAATTCTGGTGGCTGTTTAGAGTAATTTTCCTTGCTATAAATACATATAGGACATCAAACTCAAGTTACCTTTCCTATGAAAGGAGTCCGATAATCTTCCAGATTTGAACTCATTACCCATCAAATTAATTTTCTTTGAGTTTTAGCTTTCCTAGCAATAGAAGCTCACTCACTGTAATACACAAATTTGACCCTTGGTTGTGAATGACAGCTTAGAGCTATCACATTTTTAAAGGTGTTGCAAAAACTTATTTTTATATGGTGCTGATCATTCCTTCCTGTGTTTAGTTAGATGCCTCTCAATTTATTTACACAGTATTTCTTTCTTAAGAGGAGATATTACCCATTATTAATAACTTCCAGATAATCTCATACTCTCATAAGATTGCAAAAACAAGCATGATGAGTTGATTTCTGTTGACTATAAAATCTTAAATATTGATACCTTCTAGAGCTGTGCCTCGTTACGCTAAAATAGCATAAATCGATGTTAGTAAATATGTTATGAAAATGTATATAACATGTAGGGGCCACCAAAAAATGAAAAATTGTACATACAAAATCCGCTCCTGGTAACTACAAGAGCTGAAATTTCAATTTTTAAATTTTGCAAGAAATGGAGTTTGCAGGGTGAGGGGGGCATCCCCAGGGCTGCCTCTGGGTGGCACTAGGGGCCAGGCCCAGACTGGTAATTTGTGAGTTTGGGCAAATGCCCCAGGGGCTGTCCTCTTCATAGTGCTTTGAATGAGTGGTAAAAACCCCGAAAACCAAACTGACACTAGATATTTTTTGAAAGTACATATTCTGATGAATTTAAGATAGGTAAGAGAGATATGCCACCCTACTCCAAACGGCAAACCTTTGCTAAAATTGGTTGTCTATGAGATTTCTGAAACCTACTTCATACGCATAAACCTACCTACATATAAAACATAATACATTGTAGAAATCCAAAAAAAAAGGAAAAAAGCTTCAGCAGGTTTACTGCAAAACATTTATTGTGGGTAGTGGTTAGCACTGTAAACCTGCTGAAGTTTTTTTCCTATTTTTTGGATTTTTACAATTGTATTTGGTTGCAGCACAGAGCAACAACTAGGAGCTAAAGTTTTTTTTTTTAAAGTATTTTATACAAAGTTCACCAATCATTTTTTATTTTTATAAAACATAATACATTTAAGTGCCAGGGATTTCAATCAATATGGAATATATGTCAATTGTAGTTAGCATCTAAATAAATATAGATCATTGGGGATTGCCATTGAGGATTGAGGCATTGAGGATAAAAGTACTAACAGCCCCAACACATACACAGGGAGGGGTGGGTATATAGTAACAACAGCAATACACAAGGCATAGAGCAAGGGTTCTGACGCCTCAAATATGCCGCGAAAGACTATGGTTGACTGACACCCCAAACGCAGCTATTCTGTTGTTCTGTAGCCTGGCCGCTCCCAATATCTCCCCCACACGAATATACTATACACCGCCCGAGTGTGAATCTGTGTATATGTACGCTCAGCTCTAGCAATCTCCTCACAGCACACGGTGTGACGCTTCACCCTGTGACCCCGCCCATTCTCCTCAGCAGCATCTTCCCTGCTACACCCTCAGCTCCGGCCCATCATTGGACAAGAGAGCGGCACGGCAGGTGGGAAGGAGCCAAGGCCTGTAGCTGTCAGGAGTCGCCACTTCTCTGTCTTCATCCGGTAATAGGCTATGGTTTTCAATGAATGGCATCCACATTTGTGTTTAATGCATGCAGCGCAACTGCCTCTATATATTGCTCTGCTCTCACATCCGCAGCGCATTTGTTTGAGTTTGTCTTTTACTCAGCAAGTATAAAGATGCTGTTACACAACAATTTTAGTTTAATACATGTATGCTGTTGATATATATGTAGCTATTCAGTATAAAAGCCACTGATATGTACATTATCACCAATTCTTTTTATAGGTGTTGAGAATGTACAACTGAGTAAGAATTCATCATATCATGAGGCTGTACACTTACCTCAGCTTTCTGTGCATTGTTACTGGTGAGTACTCTTTCTTTATGTCTAGAGTGATCCATTAAGTAATCAGTTGCTTATATTATCATGGCTATACTACACTGATGAAAGCAACTGCTCGCTGGTTGCCAAGGACACTGATGGAAAGTTTCGTCTGTGTGAGAGCTTGTTTGTCTTTAGAGACATGTTACAAGGCAAGTATTTAGTGCTATTTTTCTTTGTGACCATCCCATCGTCGAAATCATTTGTCACCTGCTCCCTTATAGTATATTTTCATTGCTTGACATAGATTTTGCCTCACCCCTACTGTATGTGGAATCTCAAGAAGGAAAGATTGTGTAATGATATTTATTAATGATACCCCTTGACTGGACTATCACAGTGATATGTAGCCTCACATGTAGGACCTTGGTTGTAGATAAGAGAAATTGATGATTTCATACTATTTGTTGTGTACATGTGGGATCTATTATCCATAATGCTTAGGACCCTGAGACTGCAGTTATCAGGCGATGATTGACTGAAAGGGCGTCCATATGCAATATTTTCCTGAAAAAGCACAACTATTGTCTGACTAAGCACAAGCAATTTCAGTGTTATTTTATTGGTAGGGGATAATGGAGGTAGGCTTTATTGTCACCTTTATGGGCCACTTAAAAACACAGTTTTTTTCAGGTACATAAAGTGCCTGAAATAAAAAAAAACAATATGATCATTTTGTGATCAATATGAATTTATATTGTATTACAAGGCCTTGTTATTATGGAAAAAAGCATATCAATCAAAAATTAAGAATTGTTAAAATAGTAAATGTTTTTGCCATTTCCAGATAACAGGTTTCCAAATAATAGATTCCATGCAAACTCCAGTTAGACGTACTGGGATCACATCATAGGGCAAAGAAAAAGCTTTCTCCCTGCCAAGTTGCACCTTTCTGATTTTAAATGGACTATCGTTTATGGATTGAATAGCCATTCAATCTTTTTTTTTTTTTTTTTTTTGCTCTCTGCTTTGTACATATAATTGGAGTTTGCATTATTGTTGTTTCCGTGGCCAGACCAATATTTTTGATCACTTGGTGTTAGATGGTAAGCTGTTGCTTTTTCTCCCCATGTTGTTTTGGTCTGAATGCCTACCGATTGTGACTGTCCATATCTCTGCTTCATTTTTTACTTGACAAAGTTTAGTAAGTTTGGATCACATCATATATCTTTTACATTTAAACACTGTTATGCTTGATTTCTTTTTTCAGGATCACTCAGTGAACAGTGCCAGGATGGAGCTACTTTTGCTAATGCTGCAATATCACCCAATTTACAAAGAACACATATTATGAGAGTGCCCAATGCCCGGACCATGTCTGACTGTACAACAGCTTGCTGTAACCAGTCAGGCTGTGACCTCTCCTGGATGTTGGGTAGGCGATGTTATATTGTGAACTGCCAACATAAAGAGAATTGTGAGCCCCAGAAAGTAGAGCACATGAAACATGTGAAATCATACCTTACATTTGTCCTGAGACCTTCTGCAAGATTTATTCCATTGCCGCTGTATGGCAGTTTGATGTCTCACAGAGGATATCCATTGGAAGAGAATGATGAGTCTGATGAGGACATAGCACATTTTAAAGAGCTGTCATTCCTCAATAAGAATCCTAGTTTTCTAGAACTTGCAGACTACAATGAGGAATACAGTGATCCCAAACTTGATTTTCTTCCTTTAAGTGATAAAGTAGACCAGAAAGAAAACCATGATTTAGACTATTTGGGGTGGATTTTGCCAGAGACTGAACATGATTCAAACTCTACAGCAGTAGAAATTGGCAGACGCAATGAGAAGCCAGAAGAAGGACTGATGGAAGAGCCCACCGTGACTGCAGACCAAGTGACTGAGCCATCATTACTAATTCACATCCCTCCTACAGTTATACAAGCAGGAGGAAGTATGTCAGACTCAACAGGAACTAATGATGATGCTGCAAGTGAGGTGATGAATAACTTTTTATATTTTCAATGTTGGATTTGTTAGTATGTTCTTTAAATTTGTTTTGTCCAATCTCCTTATAGAAGTTCATACAGTAGGACAGTTTTCTAAAGACGTACAGTTTCATTGCCCAGTTGATGTTCAGTCGTACATTTACCTTCTAGGGAAAGGTGTAGATAATAGTAAATAAGCCCTAATGTACTATCACTTTTGATTCTTTCTGTATTTAAACTACAATGAGCACCATGGGAGTTTATCCAAGTATGGTGGATCTTATTCACTCTTTTACTTCAGCCTTTAGCAAACAATACTACTCCATTTTTGTCTCAGAACAATTTTTCAAGATGGAAATTTGTTCTAAGCTAAAAATGGAGTGGTATTATCGTACTACAGACTGCAAGTGCAATTTTGGATGCAATCAGCATTGACCCAGTTGCAATATGTGGCAAATCTATTGGCAGTAAAATGCCAAAATGACTTGCCTTCTTTTTTAAGGAACTAAAACATAGTTCACCAGAGGGAAGCTCCCTTGCTCTTTATTCTTCTGCACATGCTTTTTAGAAAACCTCTCTTTTCTCCTTTTCATAATATGCCCCTATAAATTAAGTTAACTGCATCTTAACTGCATCTTTAAATCACAGAATGTGGGTTTGCTTCCAAACCTTATTGGTCTGTAACAGGATAATTTCCAAAAGAGCAGTTAGGTGTATAGTGGTGTAGAGCAGTTATACATGCATGCAGTCAATTATACTGTGATGTCAATGTAAAATTTTGCCGAAACTAAAAATGTAATTAATTCCTTTTTTTAGCCAACAACAATTTTACCCATTATAATACAAACCTTACCTTTTGTTACTGAAAGGACAACTATTCAAGAGATAATAATAGAGCCCCAAACATTATCAACAAATCTGTCTTCTGCTGCAATATCTGAGACTTCAGTTGAACACACTGTTATTCCCCCCACCACTGCAAAGAAGCCATGTAAGTATCTCTAAGTATAAAATATATATATATATATTGGCAACTTCTCTGCCCCCTTTTAATAGTGAACCTCACCATTACTTTCTCAATATTTGTATTTTTTGTACTATATATGTTCAGTTGTATTTCTTTTCCTTCATTACCATAAATCTGTTATCAATGTGCTATTAAAAAAATTATATAAAAAAAAAAGAAAACATAACTTCTTTGTAATCATCTTTGAAGAAGGAACTGAAATGTTCTCAAAGTTTGCTGTGATTGTCATCTTTACTAGCCAATAAAGGTATCACCTTTACACGACTTTTGTTATGCTTTATATGAAATGTTCTACTCTATAACTCATCCCAACACAGTGCTCAAATGGCGATGATGCAGTGACAACAAGGGGCACACCAAGTCACTTTTTTTTATTGGCAAACACTTAACTTTGGTAATAGAGATCTGTAATGAAGAGATTTATTATCGGAGTTCAGTGCACCTTAAATTACACTCCTGTGCCAGAGTTTATCAATTGGGATTATCTCTAAAAAATGAACCATTCATTTATATCAGTTATTCCCCAGCTACATCTTAGTTTAAGTAGGATTCTTTGTGGAGCAAGTAGAGGTCAGCCCAAAACTGCCTGCTTTTGTTTTCTTGGGCTGACCTCTACTGTGTGTATCTGCATTCAGGAGGAAGCTGTACTTTTTATTGCAGATAAAAGGAGCTGAGGAAGGGAGCTGATCCACTTCACTAGCTTGCATAAAAAACACAGGCTCATGGCCTTAGGGTGAAGAGAATATATAAAAGTTTTTCTTAGAGGGAAAAAGGTTTTACTGAAAGGTCAGTAGAAATATAAGGAGCCAAATACTTTATACTGACCAATAATGCATTTAGAATTCATTGATCACTTTGTATGGTTTTACATCTTGACTAATAAATTGTACTTTCATGTCTGAGGGTTACTTCGTTTGATAGATTTTTTTTTCTTGATAAAGCAGAGCAAGCATTCACAGATTTATTATTATGATAATTTTATTGCTGAAGGGAACCTTTCATTAATGTGTGAATGAGGTAACCTTGACAACCATGGCTGCTTCCATGAAGAAACACAAATGTTCAAATAAACACTGCTCCTTGTGCAGAATAATGTATTCCGAAGTGTTTTAATGAATACTTACATAAATATCAATGCAGTCAATGCAAATCCTATCTAAATGTAGGTTATTCATAGTTTCATAGTTCATGTCAGATATGTGTAAGTAACAAATGTAACAAATGTTTTATTGACAGTTCAACATCTGACAGTTTCCACTGAAACAGAAATACTAGTAGTCCTGCCCAAAAATGAAGTAGAATTGAATGCCGTTGTGGCACCTGAAGCACCAACAGGTAAAGCACTTCCTATAAAGACTTCTCACTAGGCTGTACCGAAGGCTGATATTTTTCATTAGCACATTTCAAGTGTAATTGGTACATAATGAGGAATTTACAACTAATTTCTGCCAATCTACATTTCATGGTGGGGCTCTCTCTGGTATACTTTCTTTGATTGGTGCTTAGCTGCGACTGGCAAATGCATTCTCTCAAATTCATGGCCTGTGCAAGAGCGTACTTTCCACTGGTGTGATAGCCTACAAAGCAAAACCACTCTGGGGATAATTTACATAAATGGGTATTATGTGACACCAATTCATTTATCCATATCCACCAGTTATCCACTTTTAGTACTCTTATTAGGACTAATTGCTGTAGTTACCTATCTAAGTACCTGGCTACTTCTGCCTCTGTGCAGTCTAGCATAGAAAGATATTTCACTGAGGCTATATCACTATAAATAAAACGTTATGTATTTTTCAAGATTTCTTATGTGTGTGTATACATGTATATATATAATCTCAAAATAGGCCATTATATCTTTCATTAAAGATATGCCTTACTCTTTTGAATGGAGTTTGATCCATCAACCTGTGGATTATCAGGGCCAGCTGAATGCAAAACATGCCAGAACACCCAAACTATCCCAGGTGAGTGTTCTCCAACTACTTACACACCATCTTGTCAGTTTTCTTTTGTCCTGTGGGTGTAGACTGCATGTAATAGAATGTATGGTCTGTGACACTAATGTAATAACAATAAAAAGAATAAAGATGTGCCATACAGATGGAGCTTGATTCTCAATGTATATGGCATATGTAGTCCACTTTTTAATGCATGTGTGTCAGTTACTTCAATAAATCCTTCTGTATCTGTAGATCTGCCTTGACACCAGCATTGTATTAGCTACTAACCAGTTAATGCAACTTACTTTTTTTTCTCTTAGTAATTAGCAGGGTACAGGTCAGGAAATGATATCTAAATAATTTTGCCATTATACAGTTACATAACCAAATTTGGCACAATTTAGTAACCCATATAAACTTATCATACGTCATCTTTTATATTTCTAAAGCTGGCCATACATTGAAAGATCCACTCATTTGGTAAGATCACCAAATGAGCAGATCCTTCCCTGATGGGAATACAGGCCATTGGAGCAAGGACTGCATCAACAAGACAATGCGGTCATCACTCCAACCGAGACTTTTAAGTCTGTCCACTTGATATCTGGTCAATTTTTGGCCAGATATTGGTTGGGTAGGCCCATCGGAGTGTCCAGTACATGGACGGATAAGCTGCCAACTCAGACAGGTAAGGAGCTGAATCCGCAGCTAAAATCTGCATGTGTATGGCCAATCTAGCTATTTCAACTAACTACTTCAACTAATGTGTTAACCTGTCAGTTGATTTGTATTTTTCAGCTTTCTCCAGGGATGTACATATTGAAAGTTTCTGTGTCAAATTTGAACAGTTTTGGAGAAGGATATATAAATGTGACTGTCAAACCAGGTAAAAGTGTTTTGCTTTTGTGAGAATAATTGCTTTAATCTCTTCCACTGAAGGATGTTGATTTAAAAAAAAAAAAAAAAATAGGAATGTAGTCTTTTGGCATGTGATTAGTATATTGTGTTAGTAGACAATTTGTCACATTGAAGTGCTAAATGCTAGCAGTTTAGCCTTTTGAAATCACACCCACACCAACCCAAGAAGTTACTTAGAGCCTGCACACATGTATTTATCAAGCAAGCAGCAAGAAATGTGTTATAAGCTCTTTTATGTTTCTGCTTCAGTTGGCAATATGAAAATAAAGGCAAAACTTAGAGATTTTCTAAAAATGTATTGATACATAAAGAGTTTTGGATATTATTTAAGAAGAAAATGGATTAAATCAAATCAAATCAAATTAGTGTTCCTTGAAAGTTGTAATTCATTAGGCTGATGCCACACAAGGCATAGGGCTGAAATTTTCGGCAAGCGGAAAAACGCTTGGCGAAAATTCAGACCTACACCTGCTACTTGTGCTTGCACCCGAGAATGCAAAGTCTCGCGTTTTCATGCGTATATCGGCTACATGTGCCTGCACCCAAGCGTATTCCATTCGTTCGGGTGCAGGCACAAGTAGCAGGCGTAGGGCTGAATTTTCGCTAAGCGGTTTTCTGCTTGCCGAAAATTTCAGCCCTACGCCTCGTGTGGCATCAGCCTTACCTATCAATGTCAAATTAATGAGAAAAACATTTAATTTGAGAACTGATCACTGCCTATTTATGTTTTTTTTTTTTACATCCCATGTGTTTCAAATCAATCTGTCAGATGGATTTATTCATAAAAACTCTAGAAAAGTAAACTTCGCTAAATGTGCCTCAAGTATAATAGTCTGAAATGTTCTCCATAAGAGGTTGCTTAGGTGACGGAAGCATTTGCTGTGACTTTTATTTAGCCGACAAGCATTACTATAAATATCATAACTTTTCTGTTGCAGCCAGAGTCAATCAGCCCCCAGTAGCAATTGTGTCTCCAAAAGCACTAGAAATGTCTTTCCCTACAACATCTGCCATCATCGATGGAAGACGTACGTACAAATGAATATTCTACTTACACTGAAAAATGGTGTGAATACTTAAAATATGCAATTTTCTTTCAGGGAGAAATTTTATTGTGGTAGAAATGTGCAGTATTTTTAGCTACTGAGCTATTATTAAATTGTTACTGTTCTGTTATCCGTAGCATAACCTTATTCATTTAGTGCTAGCTGGTTAGGTCAGGCTTATGACCATCATTTCCGCATCTCTGCACTCACCTACTAAGTCTAAAGGTTGCACTTTGAAGGCAATATAATTAAACTTGCAAGGATTGGTATCCTATACCAAGTAATCAGCAGGTAGTATTTAAAGGTCACCTGCCCTAGCCTAGAGCATACCCCAAATCATTTACTTTTATTGTGCCATATTGTTGAAAATCTCTTTTTGTGCTGCTTGTGTGTAAAGAACTTTCTGTTGCTGAGCTGTAGTTTGGAGGTATTTATTTCTGAAATATTTCAATCACAGAAAGTACAGATGATGGTAAAATAGCCACTTACCTTTGGGAAGAGATTGAAGGTCCTGGAGGAGAACCCAGAAATGTAGGTGATTCTCCAGTACTTCATTTAACTGAGCTGATAACAGGGAACCATACCTTCAGGTGAGATGCAAAATCTGCCTTCTGTTTGTGAAATGATTAGGAGTAATGCTGTGACTTACCCATGAGTTTTGCAAATACAGTGTGACAATGCTCTGAGATTACTGGCACATTTTCAGACACTTAAAGGGCTGCTAAGGCACTGAAATAAACTTTGGCATACATTTATACTGTGCAATAGGGATGCTGATAAACCACTGATGCCCTATAACAATAGTCATATTTCCCCCTAAACTTGTCCCCTGTGCTTGTGTGTGGTCGCTTCCTGGGATACTGCTGAAGAAAGGCTCTCACAAATGTGCACTGGCAGCTGCGCTGGTCAGAGCTCAAAAAACAAGTGAACTAGAAGGGACTAAGCTAGGAATGGGTAATACACAGTGTATGGGTTCACTGACAGAGCTCTACTATCATAAGGGCTACTGCATCCCTATAATGTGTCAGAAACGACTGGCCAAAGATTACTATCAGGCATTTAGTCCCCTTCAGATTTATATAAAATCACTAAGTGAGTTGCTTTCACTAGTGTTTCTCATGCATGCTACTGTATTGTTCTTTTACCATGTGTTATTAGGAAAACATATTTATTAAATATATAGAAACAATGTTGAAACAATCACATAGCTATAGTTCCACAGTGCTTTTACTGTGACTGATTATAATTTTGAGCATTCAGGAATTCTTCTTAGCACAATAATACTGCATTACATATTTTAATAGTTTGGTGATTTAACTGAAATAATACCCTTAATCTTTCTCCCCCACCCTGCAGGTTAACAGTTACTGATAATGAAGGAGCAATTAATTCTACGACAGCCTATATTACAGTCAGCAAACCTGCTGATTATCCACCTGTTGCCAATGCTGGGCCTGATCAAGTCATAACATTGCCCCAAAATGCTATAATTCTAAATGGAAATATGAGCAGTGATGACCAAAAAATTGTTAGCTATGAGTGGTCCTTGAGCCCCAGCAGTAAAGGCAAAGTAGTGGCTATGCAGGTACAATCAGTGTATATGCTATTATTTTTAATGTTTCTTAGCAGATTTATACCTTGGGAAGGTGGGCAAAGCCAACCACATGTACCATGAATATTGGAAAGAGTTGGAAAGAGATGCTCATTATCCTTTCACGCATTGGCAATTTAATCAACCCCTCAGGCTGGCTAGAGATAGTGTTAAAGGAACAGTAACACCAAAAAATAAAAGAGCTTTAAAGTAATACAAATATAATGCACTGTTGCCCTGCACTGGTAAGATTGGTGTGTTTGCTACAGTAACACTACTATAATTTATTTAATAAGCTGCTGTGTAGCCATGGGGGCAGCCATTCAAGCTGGAAAAAAGGAGAAAAGGCACAGGTTACATAGCAGGTAACAGATAAATTCTGTAGAATACAATAGTGTTTTATCTGTTATCTGCTATGTGCCTGTGCCTTTTCTCCTTTAAATGGCTGCCTCCATGGCTACACAGCAGCTTATTTATATAAATTATAGTAAACTTTCTGAAGTAAACACACAACTTTTACCAGTGCAGGGCAGCAGCACATTATATTTTAGTTAGATTTATACACTTTCATTTTTTGGTGTTACTGTTCCTTTAAATAAGCTACATAGTACACAGGCTCTCTTTAATTCTTTTTTAATGATGCTTTGGCCTGTTGACACACATAAGGACTCATTGTTAGTTCCAAATCCAAACTGCAAAAATGCATATGATGCACTGATTTTCTATAGAATTACAGCTCAGTTGTAGGCACTTGATAAATTATGTGCAAGTTGCCTTTACATTTTGCTGGAAACAATGTGGGTGATTCATTTCTTGCATGGTGATGAGTATGGAGCTATAAACAGTGTAATATAGTCAGTGCATTCTGCATTGGTAAAATAGTGTATGTCATTTTTCTTAGCAGGAGATGCATAAATGCAATACCCATCACTAGTTGTCTGAATTTTGGATCACATTCAACATACCAAATATCACACCCACTTTTGTAGCTGACAGTTTTTCTTGAGAATGTATATTTGTCTACTGAGTATTTATAATAGGCTTTACCACCTAGCATAACATATCCATTGTGTTTATTGATATAATTTATATATCTTTCCTTTTATGCATTTTTAGAGTGTTCACTCACCATATCTGCAGGTATCTGCAATGCAAGTAGGAAAATATACATTTGAACTAACTGTGACTGATTTATCCGGACAGCGTTCCAGTGATAACATTACAGTGACAGTACAACCTGGTATGTAAAATAATCTGAAGATTAGGGGCAGATTTATAATTGTTCAGGTATGGAGTTTGGGTAATGCATAGCATGAATAGCTTACCAGGTTTTAGTTTACATGATCATGTTTGAGAAATAAAAGTGCCTGAAAAACCAAATGAGTTAAAGAACATTTAGTTTTTTGTCTTTTCATCCAATCAAATCAAGTGCCCAAATAATAATAAATATGCCCCTAAATCTGAGTAATATATTTCTTGTTATTTTATATCTTTTCCACAGAGCCTAATACCCCGCCTGTAGCAGTGACAAGTCCATATAAAGAACTGATTTTACCAATGGATTCTACTATATTAGATGGAAGTAGAAGTAGAGATGATGAAGGCATAACAGCCTATAAGTGGGAATATATAAGGTACTAACACTAACTAAGGGGCTGATTTACTAAGACACGAATTCCGACCGAATTGGAAGAATTCCGTTTGGAAAACGAACATTTTGCGAGTTTTTCGTATTTTTTGTGATTTTTTCGGCGCCTTTATGACTTTTCGGAAATTATCGCGACTTTTTCGTTACCAATACGATTTGCGCGAAAAAACGCGAGTTTTTCGTAGCCATTCCGAAAGTTGCGATTTTTTCGTAGCGTTAAAACTTGCGCAAAAAGTTGCGATTTTTTCGTAGTGTTAAAACTTGCCAAAAACGTCGCGCCTTTTAAGTTTTAACGCTACGAAAAAAGCGCAACTTTTCGCGCAAGTTTTAACGCTACGAAAAAATCGCAACTTTCGGAATGGCTACGAAAAACTCGTGTTTTTCCGCAAAAATCGTATTGGTAACGAAAAAGTCGCGATAATTTTCCGAAAAAATCGCAAAATACCAATCATTACGAAAAAAACGCAATCGGACGCATTCGGCCCGTTCGTGAGTAAGTAAATGGGCCCCTAAGTGTTGAAAATAATGTATGAATACACCTTTGAGGGTTAGAGTGAAATTATGTAATAAAAGGCACTAAGCCTTAAAGGGATTGTTCACCTTTATACAACATACACAAAAAAAGAATAAAAAACAAAAATGTGCAGCTGAGGAGATATTAATCTCAGAATCATCCCTTTAAACACTACAGTTGCTTTTTTACTTCATTATCTAAGAGGGGTAGCACATAAGCATAAAAGTTAGGTAATGGCAGGAGGCACAGGCCACAATTCAGCCCTGTCCTTACCAGCTGCCTCAGAGCAGATCTTCAGCCCAGCATAGGGGAGAAAGTGAAGCTTTCCCATGGGGTGCAAGCATCCTCTTGTTCTTGCCCTTAGAGCTATAGCACTTGTGCCTAGATAAATGTAAATTGCCCCTTAAGTGTCTATTAATACAGAACTCCACAAATATTTTAACACAAAAAAGGTCAGCATTCTGACTTTGTATTAAATGTGTGCAACTGGTAATCTCTATATGCTGTTTCTGTACTAAACCTTTGTACATTATAATGTAATATTGTGCTAATATTGTAGTGGTCCATCCAAGGTGACAATTCAGGACAGTGATAAGCCAATGGGACTGGTGACTGGGCTTCAAGTTGGTGTATACACCTTTCATTTGACAGTAAAAGACCAACAAGGATTAAGCAGCACTGCTACCCATTCTGTAACAGTTAAAAAAGGTAAGTACCAAGGTTAATGAGATTGCAGGAACAAAGCAGGATAATAGGCACAAAAAATAGGAATAAATTAATGTTATATTGCTTTTGATAATGGATGGTACAAAATTGCTTTTGAAGCAACTGAGAGAAAACCATGTAAGCAGTACTGTCTGCAGATAGTACTGCTTACATGGCTTTCTCACAGTGGCTTCAATAGCAATTTCGGTGTATTCAATTACACCTGAGATGGGGTTTACACTGAGATGGGGAAATTAATTACTAACCACACACACAGCACAGTCACCTTCACTAATTGCCTTTGATATTGGGTTAATATGGATTCTCAGACATAAGTCCTACTGATTTCCAGACTCTGTGCACTGCCCACCATGAAATCCAGAGAGACTTCAAGTCTCAGAATCTGTCAATTCTATATGGAACATGGTGAGGGAGGGGTTATTTTACTCTGGAAGCCTAAGTTGGGTGGGGAAATGGTCCCATGAATTAAAGGCAGACTTTAACAGTAACCTCTCAATCTGAGGAATCATGTATACTTGTGTAAAAAATACATATTTATTTTTCACAGTTCAGATAGTGAAGAAGGGTTTTTTTTTAAAGGGGCAGTTGACCTTGTAATAATCTTTTAGTATGATGTAAACAATACTTTTTAGGTTAGGGTGTGTTTATATGGTACTGAACAATCATGTTCTTTGTTATTTTCTCTCTAATTGTCAGAGAAGAACAGCCCCCCTAAAGCTTGCGCTGGTGGAACTCACATTCTTGTACTTCCAGACAACTCTATTTCGTTGGATGGCTCAAAATCTTTTGATGACCAGGGAATTGTTTCATATTTGTGGAAAAGGGATGCCCAGAGTCCTGCAGCTGGAGTACATATACTATCCTTTCCACAGATTGTTCCATCCTGTAAACCAATGTTGTATAACTGCATTTGTTTCATAGGAGAAAAGGAAAAATACACATTTTATGAAAATATTTCAAAAGTATTAAATATTGCTCATGCTAAGATAGCCTAAGGATTTTAAAACACTAAAATACTTCTTAAGAGTGATACATTACAGTGGTTTGTATGTAAGGCAATACCTTATTTGGCTTTTGTAGATACATGGACAAATGTCATTTCCCAGTCCAGTAATATGTAGCAACCATACAAAAGTTACCTCCATTGTAACTGCATTTGCGAATGGGGATAATCTATATATAACTATATATAACTGATATAACTGCTTTTTGGCTTCTGTGTGTTACTGTACCAAAGAAAACCTATTGCTACAAAAGCCTGCTGCTCCACCATTATATTTTCCATGGAGCCATTCCATGGTACTTTAAATGAGTTAATGACATGTACAAAACAGCAGCAATAGGAGACAAAAAACATTCATACCAAGGTGATATAAATAAACATCAAAATATGGATGTTAAGAAAAAAGTGTACTCTTGCAGGGGTGATTTATTAATGTTACAATTCAATTTTTTTGCACAAAAACTCCCAAGTTTGAATTATGGTTGCCAAAACTTAAATGTTCAATAATTATTAAGCACAAAAAAACCTGAAAAATTCAAAAAGTTTGTGAGTTAATGCTGAAGTCAATGGGAGTTGTCCTAGGCAAAATTTATGTGGTTTTTCAATTGAAGTTATTCAAGTTTTTCAACAGTTTGTAGACCCATTGAAAATGATGGGTAGAATATGAACTGGATGCATTTGAGTTTTAATTTTTTAACAAATAAGCAAACATTTTACTCTAGCAAAATTTCCAATTTATTCAAATTGAAAAACAACTCTAAAATTTAGAAATTCGAAAATGAATAAATAGGCCCTCCCAAAATGCACACGTTTAAACAGATAATGCATGCTTGATGAAATGTATGAGGATATTAGATGAATACCTGTATCTTTCTGTAACATATTATACATTTAACTGAAGTAGAACAGGTTTGGCAAATTTAAAGGAGAACTAAACCCTAAAAATAAATATGGCTAGAAATGCCATATTTTACGTAATAAACTGACTGCACTGGCCTAAAGTTTCAGCATCTCTATAGTAGTAATGATATAGGTCTTTAAAGTTGTCACAGGAGCTCCTTATATTGGATTCTGTTAGAACTGTCCGGGACAGTGCACATGCTCAGTGGGCTCTGAGCAGCTGTTGAAAAGCTAAGCCTACGTAGGGGTTTTTGCAAATTATCAAGAAGAAAATGAGTCTATCATATAAACTGTTGGTACAGGGCTAATTATACAACACTAATGCAATTGCCCTGGTTTCAGATCTGCCATGTGACTCTGAATTAATCACTAATCAGCCTTTTACTGTTACATTTATTTTCTATATATGCAGTATATTTTGAGTCGGTCCCTAAGCTCAGTAAGTGACAGCAGCACTGAGCATGTGCAGTGAATCAGCAGAAAAGAAGATGGGGAGATACTGGGGCATCTTCAAAGGCACAGATCTACATTGCTAAAGGGCTGTAGTTGCTTTGGGCTGGTACAGAACTTCAAAACATAATCTACAACATTTCTGCCCTACTTCTTTAGTTCTTCTTTAAGGGATAGGTAAAACAGCAATATTGGTAAGATTGAAAGTTCATTTGGTTGGAGCTCTTTTGTTTGTAGTAATTAAATATAATATATATTTGCTGTCCATTTAACACTCTAAGGTACATTCTCATGTCGGATGATTTTTACAGGACATCATGCACTCTTCTGATCATGATCCCATACTTCAGCTCACCAATCTGGTAGATGGAATATATATCTTCCATTTAACTGTCACTGACGCTAAAGGAGAAACTGATGTTGACACTGCAACTGTGGAAGTGCGTCCTGGTATGAAAGGAGTAATTTAAAAAAAGTAATTATAATCAGAATTGGTTGCTAAAACAGTAATTTATGTTGTGATGTTATACAACAAAAATGACCTGGCCTGACAGTCATTAGTATATTCAGCCAGTTATGTCTTTGCTTTGATCTTTTGACTCAGATGAGTTTTAGAAAAGGAGTAAAATTGTACAGCTCCATTCAAACTGCCATATTTTTGTGTCTGGACTGTTTTGCAGATCCAAGAAAACAAAACCTGGTTGAATTAATTTTGCAAGTGGGAGTTGGGAAATTAACAGAACAACAAAAGGACACTCTAGTGAGACAGCTGGCGCTTCTCCTTAATGTGTTGGATACAGACATCAAGGTTCAGAAGATAGCGGCGCATTCTGATTTGAGGTACAATATGTTGTAGAAATGAACATTTGTTCAGTGATAAACATTAGGGTTAAAGAATAAGAGCTTTTTAAAAAAAAAAAAAAAAAAATAGAGAACTGGTGCTGTAGTTCTCACATCATAATTGTGTACTTGTCACAAGTGTTTTTTTACATGGACTGGATCTACATAATAGTGATTTCTGCTATTTGTACCCTGAGCTTCTGCTATGTGAGAGCACAGTATAGGTTGTTTGGAACTTAGCTCTTATCTCTAGCTGTTTCCTTTGTGTGAAGAAAAACACACACAATATAAGACATACATACTGTAATTTCACATGGAATAAGTTAGTACAATTATACATCATTCCCAATTCTATTCATAGAAACTCAAATCATGAGTAAAATCCCATTGCAGAGTATTAATTACCTGTAAGCATTTTACAGTGAGAGTCCTGGAATTAACACCACATATATTTTGCACCCTGTACACTGTACCAATTTGGCAATAAACAAAGTTTAAAATTGTTATGTCTGCAGTTTTGCTTGATAGTGTTCTTCTTGCATTATGTAGGGACCCATGGGGTTAATAGTTTCTATGGCTTTACATCCTACACTTCCTAGTTTCTGTTACCAGGTGAACATCTATATTGCCATTTCTCTATTTACGTGTATTATTGGCCCTTGGGATTATGACCACTTTCTGCACACTATAATTTAGTGTTTAGCAGGGGTTGGATTTTCCTTCTTGGCCTTTAGCAGTTGATCTGTGTGGATGTGCTTCAGGAAGCCTGTGAGCCACATGGCCCAGCAGTGTTCAGCCCTAGAGAAAGCTTGATTTTCCCCACTCTTCTTTGCATTCAGTGCTGGATATTTTGCAGTAGCTTTAAAAAGCATGACCAAAGCTTTGGTGTAAAGTACTAAAGAATAATGGGAAATGTAGTCTTGCAGCATCTCAACCACTGTAATATATTTATTTGTTAATTCAGATGATCTTCTCTTCATGCACAGTACTGTAATTCTATTCTACGTACAAAGTGGCCATCCTCTGAAAGTTCAAAAAGCAGCAAACGTGGCCCAGACTCTTCAGGACCAACTGTTAAAGGAGAAGGCAGACTTCCTTCTCTACAAAGTGCTCAGAGTGGATACAGCTGGTAGGTGATTACAGGATATTGTTATTTCAACCAAAGATCATATTCATTATTTTTCCATAACAACATGAAGCATATACAATTGTGATTCTAAACTCCTTTTATATACAGTGGTGTGAAAAACTATTTGCCCCCTTCCTGATTTCTTATTCTTTTGCATGTTTGTCACACTTAAATGTTTCTGATCATCAAAAACCATTAACTATTAGTCAAAGATAACATAATTGAACACAAAATGCAGTTTTTAAATGAAGGTTTACGTTATTAAGGGAGAAAAAAAACTCCAAATCTACATGGCCCTGTGTGAAAAAGTGATTGCCCCCCTTATTAAAAAATAACTTAACTGTAGTTTATCACACTTGAGTTCAATTTCTGTAGTCACCCCCAGGCCTAATTACTGCCACGCCTTTTTCAATCAAGAAATCACTTAAATAGGAGCTACCTGACACAGAGAAGTAGCCCAAAAGCACCTCAAAAGCTAGACATCATGCCAAGATCCAAAGAAATTCAGGAACAAATGAGAACAAAAGTAATTGAGATCTATCAGTCTGGTAAAGGTTATAAAGCCATTTCTAAAGCTTTGGGACTCCAGCGAACCACAGTGAGAGCCATTATCCACAAATGGCAAAAACATGGAACAGTGGTGAACCTTGCCAGGAGGGGCCGGCCGACCAAAATTACCCCAAGAGCACAGAGACAACTCATCCGAGAGGCCACAAAAGACCCCAGGACAACATCTAAAGAACTGTAGGCCTCACTTGCCTCAATTAAGGTCAGTGTTCACGACTCCACCATAAGAAAGAGACTGGGCAAAAAACGGCCTGCATGGCAGATTTCCAAGGCGCAAACCACTTTTAAGCTAAAAGAACATTAAGGCTCGTCTCAATTTTGCTAAAAAACATCTCAATGATTGCCAAGACTTTTGGGAAAATACCTTGTGGACCGACAAGACAAAAGTTGAACTTTTTGGAAGGTGCGTGTCCCATTACATCTGGCGTAAAAGTAACACAGCATTTCAGAAAAAGAAATTCATACCAACAGTAAAATATGGTGGTGGTAGTGTGATGGTCTGGGGTTGTTTTGCTGCTTCAGGACCTGGAAGGCTTGCTGTGATAGATGGAACCATGAATTCTACTGTCTACCAAAAAATCTTGAAGGAGAATGTCCGGCCATCTGTTCGTCAACTCAAGCTGAAGCGATCTTGGGTGCTGCAGCAGGACAATGACCCAAAACACACCAGCAAATCCACCTCTGAATGGCTGAAGAAAAACAAAATGAAGACTTTGGAGTGGCCTAGTCAAAGTCCTGACCTGAATCCTATTGAGATGTTGTGGCATGACCTTAAAAAGGCGGTTCATGCTAGAAAACCCTCAAATAAAGCTGAATTACAACAATTCTGCAAAGATGATTGGGCCAAAATTCCTCCAGAGCGCTGTAAAAGACTCGTTGCAAGTTATCGCAAACGCTTGATTGCAGTTATTGCTGCTAAGGGTGGCCCAACCAGTTATTAGGTTCAGGGGGCAATTACTTTTTCACACAGGGCCATGTAGGTTTGGATTTTTATTCTCCCTAAATAATAAAAACCCTCATTTAAAAACTGCATTTTGTGTTTACTTGTGTTATCTTTGACTAATAGTTACATGTGTTTGATGATCAGAAACATTTTGTGTGACAAACATGCAAAAGAATAAGAAATCAGGAAGGGGGCAAATAGTTTTTCACACCACTGTATACCTATATAGATTTGATCGAAACCTGATAAAAATCAGGCAAATTATGCTTAATTAGCTCAGTCTTCTACTATTTCACGAAGAAAAATAAGTTTAAAGAGGAGTTAAACTGCAAATTGTAGTTATTGTGCCACGTGGATGCCACAAGTGTTTTTCTCTAATCTATTAATAAATATAATATATCTATTAATAGTATAAATCAGAAATATGCTTCCAAATGCAGTGCAATGTGGCCTATCCTATTAGTTACGGAATGGTTTTAAAAATGCTGCTTTAGTCAAGGTTATAAATCGCAGAAAAACTAAAAGTAATATTTTATAATATCTAAGAAATTGCTAACAAGGAGCAAAATAAATATATTTTTCATCTAATCCCTGAAATCATGGTTTCATATTTAAAACTACACACTTTTTTGTAATAAAGTAAAAAGCATTATATACTTAATATATAATATTACATAGCATTTATACAAATGGGCGCCATTAAGTGCCCTAATAAATTATGTAGCAGATAGCTATTAAAGCAAGTAATCATTATTCAATCCCCTCCACTGACCTGTGCTTGTCGTACTGTTAATTTGTTTATTAGCCTGTCTGTTGAAATGCTCTGGCCATGGACACTGTGACCCAATAACTAAATCCTGCCTTTGCTATGCCTTTTGGATGGAAAACTTGATACAACGTTATATCAGTGATGGAGAGAGTAACTGTGGTAAGTCCTAACAGCTGTCTAGTGTAACTGCTGAACATAATCGTATCCACAGCAAACCAGTATTTCCTTGTTAACATAAAGAATATCAATACCACAGTAGAGCTGGATGTAACAAGTTACAACATTTTGTCCAACTAACATTAGAAAAGTATTTTCTTAATCTCTGCTTAGGGGTACAATAACACATAAGAGAAGGACACATTTTGTGGTAGCTTTTTCAACATTACAACTGCTGGAGTGCCAAATCTCATTAGAAGCAGTGTACATAGGGAAAACTATAAATCAGTTTATTTAAAAATCCATCTTTATTCCAAATGCTTTAAAGGGGATGTTCACCTTTGAGTTAACTTTTAGTATGATGTAGAGACTAATATTCTGAGATCATTTGCATTTGGTCCTTATTTTTTTATTATTTGTAGTTGTTTAGTTATTTTACAACAGCTCTCCAGTTTGGTGATTCAGCATCTATCTGGTTGCTATGGTTAAACTTACCTTAGCAACCAGGAAGTGGTTTTAATGATAGACTGGTATATGAAAAGGAGTGGACCTGAATAGAAAAATGAGTTATAAAAAGTAACAGTAACAATAGAACTGTAGCTTCATTGAGCAATAGATTTTTGGCTGTTGGGGTCAGTGACCCCCATTTGAAAGCTGCAAAGAGTTAGAAGAAGAAGGTACATACTTAAAAAAAACTATAAAAAATAAATAATTAAAAAGTTGCTTAGAATTAGCCATTCTTTAACATACTAAAAGTGAACCACTCCTTTAAATACATACAATAATTAAAGAGAGTGGATCAGATTATTCACTTTGCACAGTTGCGGCAAACAGCTACTTCCTGAAAAGCAAAGAAAAATTCCCAGAATTAAGGTGAGTGATGCCCTACTTAAGATTAAAATTTGAAAACTAACTCACTTGCGGCCCCTAGAGTATTCAGTTTATGTAGTATACACTTATAAAACTTCTTCCAGAGGTGGACCTCAAGGGACTTAAATACAATCATAATGTTTGTTTTCCTTTAACAAAGTCCAAAATTCAGTTGGTAGAAACTAACCATGTCTTCTATCCCTAATAGTTGATGAAAATTATCAATGAAATAACAAAGAAATTAATTTGTGCAGTTTTCATTAATTTAATGAATTAGCGAGAGTCACAACCAGTTTCAAGTTAATTCAACCCAAAACACATTTATTGTGTATTGCTGTGCCTTGTTGGTCTCTACCCTTTAGGAAATTGCTTGAACACCATAAAATATGGTAAATAAATTTTTCCTTCTGTTCTTGAAATTAAGATTATAGCTTGTTCAAATGAACATACATTTAATAGTTATTTTATATTTATTTATTTTTTTGGAATTAAAATTTGTTCTTTTGTTTCTGCAGAATGGAGTGTGTTGTATATCGCCATAGTAACCTTTGCAATGGTTGCCTTTTTAATGGGCATCGTTTGGCTTTGCATCTGCTGCTGCCAAAGGTAGGGGGGCATTTAATAATTTTCATGTTTTTCTTTTGTGCAAAAATATGATTATGTTGTGGGAAAAAAATATTATTATTATTAAACCTTTCAATATGGGACACAATTGCAACAAATCCAAAAGAAAAAATACACCATCTAAAAGCTGTCGAGATCTTGTAGACGTCAATGGCAGGTGTCCATTTTACAAGTGGAAGATCTTTCTTTGCTTTGTGGTTTTAGAGGTGTTTGTGTTTTTTTTTTTTACACATTTGTCCCACAATATGAAAGTCAGTTTTTTCTGCATCTTTTTGCATTCCTAGTTCATAGTTTTTTGGAAATGAGTTTAGTCGTAGTTTAAAAAACCTCTGAAACCACGAAAATCCGAATGTTGATAAATCTGCCCCTAAATGTCTTGAACAAAACAACAGTCTTTTAACAAAAAAAGTGAAAACTGGAAAAATAGTGGTAAGATAAAGCAGTATGTGGCTTTTTTATGTGTTACACACCTAGATTCATGAAATATGTCTGAAAGTGCAAGACTCAACCTAACTGGAGTTTTGAAATCCTTTACTAGGGAATGGGCAACTGAATCTGTACATAAAGTTACCATGACATGGATAGCCAAGGAAAAAGACTATTAGCTACCTATTTTTTAAGCAAAAGGCATATACAGTTAGGTCTATAAATATTTGGACAGAGACAACTTTTTTCCAATTTTGGTTCTGTACATTACCACGAGTTTTAAATGAAACAACTCAGATGCAGTTGAAGTGCAGACTTTCAGCTTTAATTCAGTGGGGCGAACAAAACGATTGCATACATATGTGAGGCAACTAAAGCATTTTTTTAACACAATCCCTTAATTTCAGGGGCTCAAAGTAACTGGACAAATTAAATAACTGGAAATAAAATGTTAATTTCTAATACTTGGTTGAAAACCCTTTTTCTGGGAATGACAGCCTAAAGTCTTGAACTCATGGCCATCAGCAGATGCTGGGTTTCCTCCTTTTTCATGCTCTGCCAGGCCTTTACTTCAGTGGCTTTCAGTTTGTTTGTGGGCCTTTCTGTCCGAAGTTTAGTCTTCAAGTTAAATGCATGCTCAATTGGGTTTAGATCAGGTGACTGACATGGCCATTAAAGAATTTTCCATTCCTGGGTCGCCTAAGCTGTGTGTTTTGGGTCATTGTCCATCTGTATCATGAGCAACAAAAAGCAAAAGCACTCAGGGCTACAAGGGAAAACCCTTTAAAAAATTTATTGCGGAGGTGCAACGTTTCGGAGCAAACCTAGCCCCTTTATCAAGCTGGTATCTTCCAGCCTTTACCCAGGCTGTGCTATGTAATTGTCCCTAGGCTGCAATGGTATCTACCAGCCTTTTCCCAGGCTGAGCCATGTAACTGTCCCTAGGCTTCAATGGTATCTTCCAGCTTTTACCCAGGCTGAGCTATGTAACTGTCCCTAGGCTGCAATGGTATCTTCCAGCCTTTACCCAGGCTGTGCTATGTAATTGTCCCTAGGCTGCAATGGCATCTACCAGCCTTTTCCTAGGCTGAGCTATGTAACTGTCCCTAGGCTGCAATGGTATTAACCGACCTTTGCCCAGGCTGAGCTATGTAACTGTCCCTAGGCTGCAATGGTATCTTCCAGCCTTTCTCCAGGCTGAGCTATGTAACTTTCCCTAGGCTGCAATGGTATCTTCCAGCCCTTGCCCAGGCTGAGCCATGTAACTGTCCCTAGGCTGCAATGGTATATTCCAGCCTTCCTCCAGGGTGAGCCATGTAACTGTCCCTAGGCTGCAATGGTATCTTCCAGCCTTTCTCCAGGCTGAGCCATGTAACTGTCCCTAGGCTGCAATGGTATCTTCCAGCCTTTCTCCAGGCTGAGCCATGTAACTGTCCCTAGGCTGCAGTGGCATCTTCCAGCCTTTACCCAGGCTGAGCTATGTAACTGTCCCTAGGCTGCAATGGTATCTTCCAGCCTTTACCCATGCTGAGCTATGTAACTGTCCCTAGGCTGCAATGGTATCTTCCAGCCATTACCCTGGCTGAGCTATGTAATACTCCCTAGGCTTCAATGGTATCTACCAGCCTTTGCCTAGGCTGAGCTATGTAACTGTCCCTAGGCTGCAATGGTATCATCCAGCCATTACCCAGGGTAAGCTATGTAACTGTCCCTAGGCTGCAATGGTATCTTCCAGCCTTTACCCAGGCTGAGCTATGTAACTTTTCCTAGGCTGTAATGGTATCTTCCAGCCTTTTCCCAGGCTGAGCTAAGTAACTGTCCCTAGGCTGCAATGGTATCTTCCAGCCATTGCCCAGGCTTAGATATGTAACTGTCCCTAGGCTGCAATGGTATCTTCCAGCCTTTCTCCAGGCTGAGCCATGTAACTGTCCCTAGGCTGCAGTGGTATCTTCCAGCCCTTGCCTAGGCTGAGCTATGTAACTGTCCCTAGGCTGCAATGGTATCTTCCAGCCTTTCTCCAGGCTGAGCCATGTAACTGTCCCTAGGCTGCAATCGTATCTTCCAGCCTTTCTCCAGGCTCAGCTATGTAACTGTCCCTAGGCTGCAAGTGGTATCATCCAGCCTTTCTCCAGGCTGAGCTAAGGAACTGTCCCTAGGCTGCAATGGTATCTCACCTTTCTCAGCTGAGCCATGTAACTGTCCCTAGGCTGCAATGGTATCTTCAGCCCTTGCCCAGGCTGAGCCATGTAACTGTCCCTAGGCTGCAATGGTATCTTCCAGCCTTTCTCCAGGCTGAGCCATGTAACTGTCCCTAGGCTGCAATGGTATCTTCCAGCCTTTCCTCCAGGCTGAGCCATGTAACTGTCCCTAGGCTGCAATGGTATCTTCCAGCCTTTACCCAGGCTGAGCTATGTAACTGTCCCTAGGCTGCAATGGTATCTTCCAGCCCTTTACCCAGGCTGAGCTATGTAACTGTCCCTAGGCTGCAATGGTATCTTCCAGCCTTACGCTGGCTGAGCTATGTAACTGTCCCTAGGCTGCAATGGTATCTTCCAGCCTTTGCCAGGCTGAGCTATGTAACTGTCCCTAGGCTGCAATGGTATCTTCCAGCCCAGGCTAAGACTATGTAAACTCCAAGGCTGCAATGGTATCTTCCCAGCCATGTAACTGTCCCTAGGCTGCAATGGTATCTTCCAGCCTTTCTCCAGGCTGAGCTATGTAACTGTCCCTAGGCTGCAATGGTATCTTCCAGCCTTTCCCAGGCTGAGCATGTAACTGTCCCTAGGCTGCAATGGTATCTTCCAGCCTTTCTGCCAGGCTGAGCCATGTAACTGTCCCTAGGCTGCAATGGTATCTTCCAGCCTTCCAGCTATGTAACTGTCCCTAGGCTGCAATGGTATTACCAGCCTTTCCCAGGCTGTCTGTCCCTAGGCTGCAATGGTATCTTCCAGCCTTTACCCAGGCTGAGCTATGTAATTGTCCCTAGGCTGCAATGGTATCTTCCAGCCTTTCTCCAGCTGAGCTATGTAACTGTCCCTAGGCTGCAATGGTATCTTCCAGCCCTTGCCCAGGCTGAGCTATGTAACTGTCCCTAGGCTGCAATGGTATCTTCCAGCCTTTCTCCAGGCTGAGCTATGTAACTGTCCCTAGGCTGCAATGGTATCTTCCAGCCTTTTCTCCAGGCTGAGCTATGTAACTGTCCCTAGGCTGCAATGGTACTTCCAGCCTTTCTCCAGGCTGAGCCATGTAACTGTCCCTAGGCTGCAATGGTATCTTCCAGCCTTTCTCCAGGCTGAGCTATGTAACTGTCCCTAGGCTGCAATGGTATCTTCCAGCCTTTACCCAGGCTGAGCTATGTAACTGTCCCTAGGCTGCAATGGTATCTTCCAGCCTTTACCAGGCTGAGCTATGTAACTGTCCCTAGGCTGCAATGGTATCTACCAGCCTTTCCCAGGCTGAGCTATGTAACTGTCCCTAGGCTGCAATGGTATCTTCCAGCCTTTCCCAGGCTGAGCTATGTAACTGTCCCTAGGCTGCAATGGTATCTTCCAGCCTTTCCCCAGGCTGAGCTATGTAACTGTCCCTAGGCTGCAATGGTATCTTCCAGCCTTTCCCAGGCTGAGCTATGTAACTGTCCCTAGGCTGCAATGGTATCTTCCAGCTTTCTCCAGGCTGAGCTATGTAACTGTCCCTAGGCTGCAATGGTATCTTCCAGCCTTTCTCCAGGCTGAGCTATGTAACTGTCCCTAGGCTGCAATGGTATCTTCCGCCTTTTCCCAGGCTGAGCTATGTAACTGTCCCTAGGCTGCAATGGTATCTTCCAGCTTTCTCAGGCTGAGCTATGTAACTGTCCCTAGGCTGCAATGGTATCTTCCAGCCTTTCCCCAGGCTGAGCTATGTAACTGTCCCTAGGCTGCAATGGTATCTTCCAGCCTTTACCCAGGCTGAGCTATGTAACTGTCCCTAGGCTGCAATGGTATCTTCCAGCCTTTACCCAGGCTGAGCTATGTAACTGTCCCTAGGCTGCAATGGTATCTTCCAGCCTTTCCAGGCTGAGCTATGTAACTGTCCCTAGGCTGCAATGGTATCTCCAGCCATTACCCAGGCTGAGCTATGTAACTGTCCCTAGGCTGCAATGGTATCTTCCAGCCTTTCTGGCTGAGCTATGTAACTGTCCCTAGGCTGCAATGGTATCTTCCAGCCTTTACCCAGGCTGAGCTATGTAACTGTCCCTAGGCTGCAATGGTATCTTCCAGCCTTTACAGGCTGAGCTATGTAACTGTCCCTAGGCTGCAATGGTATCTTCCAGCCTTTTCCCAGGCTGAGCTATGTAACTGTCCCTAGGCTGCAATGGTATCTTCCAGCCATTGCCCAGGCTGAGCTATGTAACTGTCCCTAGGCTGCAATGGTATCTTCCAGCCTTTTCTCCAGGCTGAGCTATGTAACTGTCCCTAGGCTGCAATGGTATCTTCCAGCCTTTCTCCAGGCTGAGCTATGTAACTGTCCCTAGGCTGCAATGGTATCTTCCAGCCTTTCCCCAGGCTGAGCTATGTAACTGTCCCTAGGCTGCAATGGTATCTTCCAGCCTTTCTCCAGGCTGAGCTATGTAACTGTCCCTAGGCTGCAATGGTATCTTCCAGCCATTACCCAGGCTAAGCTATGTAACTGTCCCTAGGCTGCAATGGTATCTTCCAGCCTTTACCCAGGCTGAGCTATGTAACTGTCCCTAGGCTGCAATGGTATCTTCCAGCCTTTCTCCAGGCTGAGCTATGTAACTGTCCCTAGGCTGCAATGGTATCTTCCAGCCTTTGCCCAGGCTGAGCTATGTAACTGTCCCTAGGCTGCAATGGTATCTTCCAGCCTTTCTCCAGGCTGAGCTATGTAACTGTCCCTAGGCTGCAATGGTATCTTCCAGCCTTTCTCCAGGCTGAGCTATGTAACTGTCCCTAGGCTGCAATGGTATCTTCCAGCCATTGCCCAGGCTGAGATATGTAACTGTCCCTAGGCTGCAATGGTATCTTCCAGCCTTTCTCCAGGCTGAGCTATGTAACTGTCCCTAGGCTGCAATGGTATCTTCCAGCCTTTCTCCAGGCTGAGCTATGTAACTGTCCCTAGGCTGCAATGGTATCTTCCAGCCCTTGCCCAGGCTGAGCCATGTAACTGTCCCTAGGCTGCAATGGTATCTTCCAGCCTTTCCCCAGGCTGAGCTATGTAACTGTCCCTAGGCTGCAATGGTATCTTCCAGCCTTTGCCCAGGCTGAGCTATGTAACTGTCCCTAGGCTGCAATGGTATCTTCCAGCCTTTCTCCAGGCTGAGCTATGTAACTGTCCCTAGGCTGCAATGGTATCTTCCAGCCTTTCTCCAGGCTGAGCTATGTAACTGTCCCTAGGCTGCAATGGTATCTTCCAGCCTTTCTCCAGGCTGAGCCATGTAACTGTCCCTAGGCTGCAATGGTATCTTCCAGCCCTTGCCCAGGCTGAGCTATGTAACTGTCCCTAGGCTGCAATGGTATCTTCCAGCCTTTCTCCAGGCTGAGCTATGTAACTGTCCCTAGGCTGCAATGGTATCTTCCAGCCTTTCTCCAGGCTGAGCCATGTAACTGTCCCTAGGCTGCAATGGTATCTTCCAGCCTTCCTCCAGGCTGAGCTATGTAACTGTCCCTAGGCTGCAATGGTATCTTCCAGCCTTTACCCAGGCTGAGCTATGTAACTGTCCCTAGGCTGCAATGGTATCTTCCAGCCTTTAACCAGGCTGAGCTATGTAATTGTCCCTAGGCTGCAATGGTATCTACCAGCCTTTCCCAGGCTGAGCTATGTAACTGTCCCTAGGCTGCAATGGTATCTTCCAGCCTTTACCCAGGCTGAGCTATGTAATTGTCCCTAGGCTGCAATGGTATCTTCCAGCCTTTCCCCAGGCTGAGCTATGTAACTGTCCCTAGGCTGCAGTGGTATCTTCCAGCCCTTGCCCAGGCTGAGCTATGTAACTGTCCCTAGGCTGCAGTGGTATCTTCCAGCCTTTCTCCAGGCTGAGCTATGTAACTGTCCCTAGGCTGCAATGGTATCTTCCAGCCTTTCTCCAGGCTGAGCTATGTAACTGTCCCTAGGCTGCAATGGTATCTTCCAGCCTTTCTCCAGGCTGAGCCATGTAACTGTCCCTAGGCTGCAATGGTATCTTCCAGCCTTTCTCCAGGCTGAGCTATGTAACTGTCCCTAGGCTGCAATGGTATTTTCCAGCCTTTACCCAGGCTGAGCTATGTAACTGTCCCTAGGCTGCAATGGTATCTTTCCAGCCTTTACCCAGGCTAAGGCTATGTTAACTGTTCCCCTAAGCTGCAATGGTATCTTCCAGCCATTGCCCAGGCTGAGATATGTAACTGTCCCTAGGCTGCAGTGGTATCTTCCAGCCTTGCCTAGGCTGAGCTATGTAAACTGTCCCTAGGCTGCAGTGGTATCTTCCAGCCTTTCTCCAGGCTGAGCTATGTAACTGTCCCTAGCTGCAGTGGTATCTTCCAGCCTTTCCCAGGCTGAGCTATGTAACTGTCCCTAGGCTGCAATGGTATCTTCAGCCTTTCTTCAGGCTGAGCTATGTAACTGTCCCTAGGCTGCAATGGTATCGTCCAGCCTTTCTCCAGGCTAGCCATGTAACTGTCCCTAGGCCTGCAATGGTATCTTCCAGCCTTTCTCCAGACTGAGCTAAGTAACTGTCCCTAGCTGGCAATGGTATCATCCAGCCTTTACCCCAGGCTGAGCTATGTAACTGTCCCTAGGCTGCAATGTATCTTCCATCCTTTTCCAGGCTGAGCTATGTAACTGTCCCTAGGCTGCAATGGTATCTTCCAGCCTTTCCCCAGGCTGAGCTATGTAACTGTCCCTAGGCTGCAATGGTATCTTCCAGCCTTTGCCCAGGCTGAGCTATGTAACTGTCCCTAGGCTGCAATGGTATCTTCCAGCCTTTCCCCAGGCTGAGCTATGTAACTGTCCCTAGGCTGCAATGGTATCTTCCAGCCTTTTCCCAGGCTGAGCTATGTAACTGTCCCTAGGCTGCAATGGTATCTTCCAGCCTTTCCAGGCTGAGCTATGTAACTGTCCCTAGGCTGCAATGGTATCTTCCAGCCTTTCCCCAGGCTGAGCTATGTAACTGTCCCTAGGCTGCAATGGTATCTTCCAGCCTTTCTCCAGGCTGAGCTATGTAACTGTCCCTAGGCTGCAATGGTATCTTCCAGCCTTTCCCCAGGCTGAGCTATGTAACTGTCACTAGGCTGCAATGGTATCTTCCAGCCTTTGCCCAGGCTGAGCTATGTAACTGTCCCTAGGCTGCAGTGGTATCTTCCAGCTTTCTCCAGGCTGAGCTATGTAACTGTCCCTAGGCTGCAGTGGTATCTTCCAGCCTTTCTCCAGGCTGAGCTATGTAACTGTCCCTAGGCTGCAATGGTATCTTCCAGCCTTTCTCCAGGCTGAGCTATGTAACTATCCCTAGGCTGCAATGGTATCATCCAGCCTTTCTCCAGGCTCAGCCATGTAACTGTCCCTAGGCTGCAATGGTATCTTCCAGCCTTTCTCCAGACTGAGCTAAGTAACTGTCCCTAGGCTGTAATGGTATCGTCCAGCCTTTACCCAGGCTGAGCTATGTAACTGTCCTAGGCTGCAAATGGTATCTTCCAGCCTTTACCCCAGGCTAAGCTATGTAAATGTCCCTAGGCTGCAATGGTATCTTCCAGCCATTCCCAGGCTGAGATATGTAACTGTCCCTAGGCTGCAATGGTATCTTCCAGCCTTTCTCCAAGCTGAGCTATGTAACTGTCCCTAGGCTGCAATGGTATCTTCCAGCCTTTACCCAGGCTGAGCTATGTAACTGTCCCTAGGCTGCAATGGTATCTTCCAGCCTTTACCCCAGGCTGAGCTATGTAACTGTCCCTAGGCTGCAATGGTATCTTCCAGCCATTGCCCAGGCTGAGATATGTAACTGTCCCTAGGCTGCAATGGTATCTTCCAGCCTTTCTCCAGGCTGAGCTATGTAACTGTCCCTAGGCTGCAATGGTATCTTCCAGCCTTTACCCAGGCTGAGCTATGTAACTGTCCCTAGGCTGCAATGGTATCTTCCAGCCTTTACCCAGGCTGAGCTATGTAACTGTCCCTAGGCTGCAATGGTATCTTCCAGCCTTTACCCAGGCTGAGCTATGTAACTGTCCCTAGGCTGCAATGGTATCTTCCAGCCTTTACCAGGCTGAGCTATGTAACTGTCCCTAGGCTGCAATGGTATCTTCCAGCCTTTTACCCCAGGCTGAGCTATGTAACTGTCCCTAGGCTGCAATGGTATCTTCCAGCCTTTTCCAGGCTGAGCTATGTAACTGTCCCTAGGCTGCAATGGTATCTTCCAGCCTTTGCCCAGGCTGAGCTATGTAACTGTCCCTAGGCTGCAATGGTATCTTCCAGCCTTTCTCCAGGCTGAGCTATGTAACTGTCCCTAGGCTGCAATGGTATCTTCCAGCCTTTCTCCAGGCTGAGCCATGTAACTGTCCCTAGGCTGCAATGGTATCTTCCAGCCTTTACCCAGGCTGAGCTATGTAACTGTCCCTAGGCTGCAATGGTATCTTCCAGCCTTTACCCAGGCTGAGCTATGTAACTGTCCCTAGGCTGCAATGGTATCTTCCAGCCTTTACCCAGGCTGAGCTATGTAACTGTCCCTAGGCTGCAATGGTATCTTCCAGCCATTGCCCAGTCTGAGCTATGTAACTGTCCCTAGGCTGCAATGGTATCTTCCAGCCTTTCCCCAGGCTGAGCTATGTAACTGTCCCTAGGCTGCAATGGTATCTTCCAGCCTTTACCCAGGCTGAGCTATGTAACTGTCCCTAGGCTGCAATGGTATCTTCCAGGCTTTAACTGTCCCTAGGCTGCAATGGTATCTTCCAGCCTTGGCCAGGCTGAGCTATGTAACTGTCCCTAGGCTGCAATGGTATCTTCCAGCCTTTCTCCAGGCTGAGCTTGTAACTGTCCCTAGGCTGCAATGGTATCTTCCAGCCCTTTGCCCAGGCTGAGCTATGTAACTGTCCCTAGGCTGCAATGGTATCTTCCAGCCTTTCTCCAGGCTGAGCTATGTAACTGTCCCTAGGCTGCAATGGTATCTTCCAGCCCCTTGCTAGGCTGAGCTATGTAACTGTCCCTAGGCTGCAATGGTATCTTCCAGCTTTCTCCAGGCTGAGCTATGTAACTGTCCCTAGGCTGCAATGGTATCTTCCAGCCTTTACCTGGCTGAGCTATGTAACTGTCCCTAGGCTGCAATGGTATCTTCCAGCCTTTCCCCAGGCTGAGCTATGTAACTGTCCCTAGGCTGCAATGGTATCTTCCAGCCATACCCAGGCTGAGCTATGTAACTGTCCCTAGGCTGCAATGGTATCTTCCAGCCTTAACTCCCCAGGCTGAGCTATGTAACTGTCCCTAGGCTGCAATGGTATCTTCCAGCCTTTTACCAGGCTGAGCTATGTAACTGTCCCTAGGCTGCAATGGTATCTTCCAGCCTTTACCCAGGCTGAGCTATGTAACTGTCCCTAGGCTGCAATGGTATCTTCCAGCCTTTCTCCAGGCTGAGCTATGTAACTGTCCCTAGGCTGCAATGGTATCTTCCAGCCTTTTGCCAGGCTGAGCTATGTAACTGTCCCTAGGCTGCAATGGTATCTTCCAGCCTTTCTCCAGGCTGAGCTATGTAACTGTCCCTAGGCTGCAATGGTATCTTCCAGCCTTTACCCAGGCTGAGCTAGTAACTGTCCCTAGGCTGCAATGGTATCTTCCAGCCTTTGCTAGGCTGAGCTATGTAACTGTCCCTAGGCTGCAATGGTATCTTCCAGCCTTTCTCCAGGCTGAGCTATGTAACTGTCCCTAGGCTGCAATGTATCTTCCAGCCTGCCCAGGCTGAGCTATGTAACTGTCCCTAGGCTGCAATGGTATCTTCCAGCCTTTCTCCAGGCTGAGCTATGTAACTGTCCCTAGGCTGCAATGGTATCTTCCAGCCTTTCTCCAGCTGAGCTATGTAACTGTCCCTAGGCTGCAATGGTATCTTCCAGCCTTCTCCAGGCTGAGCAATGTAACTGTCCCTAGGCTGCAATGGTATCTTCCAGCTTTCTCCAGGCTGAGCTATGTAACTGTCCCTAGGCTGCAATGGTATCTTCCAGCCTTTCTCCAGGCTGGCAGGTTAACTGTCCCTAGGCTGCAATGTATCTTCCAGCCTTTGCCCAGGCTGAGCTATGTAACTGTCCCTAGGCTGCAATGGTATCTTCCAGCTTTCTCCAGGCTGAGCTATGTAACTGTCCCTAGGCTGCAATGGTATCTTCCAGCCTTTCTCCAGGCTGAGCTATGTAACTGTCCCTAGGCTGCAATGGTATCTTCCAGCCTTTGCCCAGGCTGAGCTATGTAACTGTCCCTAGGCTGCAATGGTATCTTCCAGCCTTCTCCAGGCTGAGCTATGTAACTGTCCCTAGGCTGCAATGGTATCTTCCAGCCTTTCTCCCAGGCTGAGCTATGTAACTGTCCCTAGGCTGCAATGGTATCTTCCAGCCTTTCTCCAGGCTGAGCCATGTAACTGTCCCTAGGCTGCAATGGTATCTTCCAGCCTTTACCCAGGCTGAGCTATGTAACTGTCCCTAGGCTGCAATGGTATCTTCCAGCCTTTCCCAGGCTGAGCTATGTAACTGTCCCTAGGCTGCAATGGTATCTTCCAGCCTTTCCAGGCTGAGCTATGTAACTGTCCCTAGGCTGCAATGGTATCTTCCAGCCTTTGCCCAGGCTGAGCTATGTAACTGTCCCTAGGCTGCAATGGTATCTTCCAGCCCTTTCCAGGCTGAGCTATGTAACTGTCCCTAGGCTGCAATGGTATCTTCCAGCCTTGCCCCAGGCTGAGCTATGTAACTGTCCCTAGGCTGCAATGGTATCTTCCAGCGAGCTATGTAACTGTCCCTAGGCTGCAATGGTATCTTCCAGCCTTACCAGGCTGAGCTATGTAACTGTCCCTAGGCTGCAATGGTATCTTCCAGCCTTTAACCCAGGCTGAGCTATGTAACTGTCCCTAGGCTGCAATGGTATCTTCCAGCCTTTCCCCAGGCTGAGCTATGTAACTGTCCCTAGGCTGCAATGGTATCTTCCAGCCTTTACCCAGGCTGAGCTATGTAACTGTCCCTAGGCTGCAATGGTATCTTCCAGCCTTTCCCAGGCTGAGCTATGTAACTGTCCCTAGGCTGCAATGGTATCTTCCAGCCTTGCCCAGGCTGAGCTATGTAACTGTCCCCTAGGCTGCAATGGTATCTTCCAGCCTTTACCAGGCTGAGCTATGTAACTGTCCCTAGGCTGCAATGGTATCTTCCAGCCTTTTCCAGGCTGAGCTATGTAACTGTCCCTAGGCTGCAATGGTATCTTCCAGCCTTGCCTGAGCTATGTAACTGTCCCTAGGCTGCAATGGTATCTTCCAGCCTTTACCCAGGCTGAGCTATGTAACTGTCCCTAGGCTGCAATGGTATCTTCCAGCCTTTACCAGGCTGAGCTATGTAACTGTCCCTAGGCTGCAATGGTATCTTCCAGCCTTTCCCAGGCTGAGCTATGTAACTGTCCCTAGGCTGCAATGGTATCTTCCAGCCTTTCTCCAGGCTGAGCTATGTAACTGTCCCTAGGCTGCAATATCATCCCAGTTGCCCTCTGAGCTATGTAACTGTCCCTAGGCTCAATGGTATCTTCCAGCCATTGCCCAGGCTGAGCTATGTAACTGTCCCTAGGCTGCAATGGTATCTTCCAGCCTTTACCCAGGCTGAGCTATGTAACTGTCCCTAGGCTGCAATGGTATCTTCCAGCCTTTACCCAGGCTGAGCTATGTAACTGTCCCTAGGCTGCAATGGTATCTTCCAGCCTTTGCTCAGGCTGAGCTATGTAACTGTCCCTAGGCTGCAATGGTATCTTCCAGCCTTTCTCCAGGCTGAGCTATGTAACTGTCCCTAGGCTGCAATGGTATCTTCCAGCCTTTCTCCAGGCTGAGCTATGTAACTGTCCCTAGGCTGCAATGGTATCTTCCAGCCTTTCCCAGCTGAGCTATGTAACTGTCCCTAGGCTGCAATGGTATCTTCCAGCCTCCAGGCTGAGCTATGTAACTGTCCCTAGGCTGCAATGGTATCTTCCAGCCTTTCCCAGGCTGAGCTATGTAACCTGTCCCTAGGCTGCAATGGTATCTTCCATCTACCAGCTTTCTCCAGCCCAGGCTGAGCTATGTAACTGTCCCTAGGCTGCAATGGTATCTTCCAGCCTTTGCCCAGGCTGAGCTATGTAACTGTCCCTAGGCTGCAATGGTATCTTCCAGCCTTTCCCAGGCTGAGCTATGTAACTGTCCCTAGGCTGCAATGGTATCTTCCAGCCTTTCTCCAGGCTGAGCTATGTAACTGTCCCTAGGCTGCAATGGTATCTTCCAGCCTCCAGGCTGAGCTATGTACTGTCCCTAGGCTGCAATGGTATCTTCCAGCCTTTGCCCAGGCTGAGCTATGTAACTGTCCCTAGGCTGCAATGGTATCTTCCAGCCTTTCCCCAGGCTGAGCTATGTAACTGTCCCTAGGCTGCAATGGTATCTTCCAGCTTTTCCCAGGCTGAGCTATGTAACTGTCCCTAGGCTGCAATGGTATCTTCCCAGCTGAGCCATTTCCAGGCTGAGCTATGTAACTGTCCCTAGGCTGCAATGGTATCTTCCAGCCTTTCCCAGGCTGAGCTATGTAACTGTCCCTAGGCTGCAATGGTATCTTCCAGCCTTTCTCCAGGCTGAGCTATGTAACTGTCCCTAGGCTGCAATGGTATCTTCCAGCCTTTGCCCAGGCTGAGCTATGTAACTGTCCCTAGGCTGCAATGGTATCTTCCAGCCTTTCTCCAGGCTGAGCTATGTAACTGTCCCTAGGCTGCAATGGTATCTTCCAGCCTTTTTCCAGCTGAGCTATGTAACTGTCCCTAGGCTGCAATGGTATCTCCAGCCTTTGCCAGGCTGAGCTATGTAACTGTCCCTAGGCTGCAATGGTATCTTCCAGCCTTTCCAGGCTGAGCTATGTAACTGTCCCTAGGCTGCAATGGTGGTATCTTCCAGCCTTTCCAGCTGAGCTATGTAACTGTCCCTAGGCTGCAATGGTATCTTCCAGCCTTTCTCCAGGCTGACATGTAACTGTCCCTAGGCTGCAATGGTATCTTCCAGCCTTTCCCAGGCTGAGCTATGTAACTGTCCCTAGGCTGCAATGGTATCTTCCAGCCTTTACCCAGGCTGAGCTATGTAACTGTCCCTAGGCTGCAATGGTATCTTCCAGCCTTTCCCAGGCTGAGCTATGTAACTGTCCCTAGGCTGCAATGGTATCTTCCAGCCTTTTCTCCAGGCTGAGCTATGTAACTGTCCCTAGGCTGCAATGGTATCTTCCAGCCTTTCTCCAGGCTGAGCTATGTAACTGTCCTAGGCTGCAATGGTATCTTCCAGCCTTTCCCAGGCTGAGCTATGTAACTGTCCCTAGGCTTCAATGGTATCTTCCAGCCTTTACCCAGGCTGCTAGCTGCATGGTAACTGTCCTGTCCCTAGCTGCAATGGTATCTTCCAGCCTTTACCCAGGCTGAAGCTATGTAACGTCCCTAGGCTGCAATGGTATCTTCCAGCCTTTCCCCAGGCTGAGCTATGTAACTGTCCCTAGGCTGCAATGGTATCTTCCAGCCTTTACCCAGGCTGAGCTATGTAACTGTCCCTAGGCTGCAATGGTATCTTCCAGCCTTTACCCAGGCGCAGCTATGTAACTGTCCCTAGGCTGCAATGGTATCTTCCAGCCTTGCCCAGCTGAGATATGTAACTTGTCCCTAGGCTGCAATGGTATCTCCAGCCTTTCTCCAGGACTGAGCTATGGTAAGTGTCCCTAGGCTGCAATGGTATCTTCCAGCCTTTACCCAGGCTGAGCTATGTGTAACTGTCCCTAGGTTTGCAATGGTATTTCCAGCCATTTACCCTGGGCTGAGCTATGTAATTGTCCTAGGCTGCAATGGTATCTTCACCCTTTGCCTAGGCTGAGCTATGTAACTGTCCCTAGACTGCAATGGTATCATCCAGCCTTACCCAGGCTAAGCTATGTAACTGTCCCTAGGCTGCAGTGGTATTCTCCAGCCTTTTACCCAGGCTGAGCTATGTAACTGTTCCTAGGTTGTAATGGTATCTTCCAGCCTTTTCCCAGGCTGAGCTATGTAACTGTCCCTAGGCTGGCAATGGTATAGCCTTCCCTGGCTGAGCCAGGCTGCAATGGTATCTACAGTCTTTCCAGGCTGAGCTATGTAACTGTCCCTAGGCTTGCAATGGGTATCATCCAGCCATTACCCCAGACTAAGCTATGTAACTGTCCCTAGGCTGCAATGGTATCTTCCAGCCTTTACCAGCGCTGGGCTATGCTAACTGTCTCTAGGCTGCAATGGTATCTTCCAGCCTTTCCCAAGGCTGAGCTAAGTAACTGTCCCTAGGCTGCAATGGTATCTTCCAGCCTTTCTCCAGGCTAAGCTATGTAACTGTCCCTAGGCTGCAATGGTATCTTCCAGTCTTTTCCCAGGCTGAGCTATGTAACTGTCCCTAGGCTGCAATGGTATCTTCCAGCCATTGCCCAGGCTGAGCCATGTAACTTCCCTAGGCTGCAATGTATATTTCAGCCTTTCTCCAGGCTGAGCCATGTTACTGTCCCCTAGGCTGCAATGGTATCTTCCAGCCTTTCTCGCAGGCTGAGCCATGTAACTGTCCCTAGGCTGCAGGGGTATCTTCCAGCCCTTGCCCAGGGTGAGCTATGTAACTGTCCCTAGGCTGCAATGGTATCTTCCAGCCTTTCTCCAGGCTGAGCCATGTAACTTTCCCTAGCTGCAATGGTATCTTCCAGCCTTTCTCCAGGCTGAGCCATGTAACCGTCCCTAGGCTGCAATGGCCAGGCCCAGGCTGAGCCTATGTAACTGACCCTAGGCTGCAATGGTATCTCCAGCCTTTCTCCAGGCTGAGCATGTACACTGTCCCTAGGCTGCAATGGTATCTTTCCAGCCTTCCTCCAGGCTGAGCCATGTAACTGTCCCTAGGCTTCAATGGTATGTTTCCAGCCTTTACCCAGGCTGAGCTATGTAACTGTCCCTAGGCTGCAATGGTATCTTCCAGCCTTTAACCAGGCTGAGCTATGTAATTGTCCCTAGGCTGCAATGGTCTCTTCCAACCTTTTTGCTAGGCTGAGCCATGTAACTATCCCTAGTGCCAATGCGTATCTACCAGCCTTTCCCCAGCCTGAGCTATTTAACATCCCTAGCTGCAATGGTATCTTCCAGCTTTACCCAGGCTGAGCTATGTAACTATCACTAGGCTGCAGTGCGTATCTTCCAGCCCTTGCCAGGCTGAGCTATGTAACTGTCCCTATGCTGCAGTGGTATCTTCCAGCCTTTCTCCAGGCTGACTATGTAAAACTGTCCCTAGGCTGCCAGTGGTATCTTCAGCCTTTCTCCAGGCTGAGCTTATGTAACTGTCCTTAGGCTGCAATGGTATCTTCCAGCCTTTTACCCAGGCTGAGCTATGTAACTGTCCCTAGGCTGCAATGGGATCTTCCAGCCTTGACCCAGGCTCAGCTATGTAATTGTCACTAGGCTGCAATGGTACTACCAGCCTTTCCCAGGCTGAGCTATGTAACTGTCCTAGGCTGCAATGGTATCTTCCAGCCTTTACCCAGGCTGAGCTATGTAATTGTCCCTAGGCTGCAATGTATCTTACCAGCCTTTCCCCAGGCTGAGCTATGTAACTATCACTAGCTGCAGTATCTTCCAGCCATTGCCCAGGCTGAGGTATGTAAACTGTCCACAGGCTGCAGTGGTATCTTCCAGCCTTTCTCCAGGCTGAGCATGTAACTGTCCCTAGGCTGCAGTGGTATCTTCCAGCCTTTCTCCAGGCTGAGCTATGTAACTGTCCCTAGGCTGCAATGTTATCTTCCAAGCCATTGCCCAGGCTGAGCTATGTAACTGTCCCCTAGGCCAAATGGTATCTTCCAGCCTTTACCCAGCTGAGCTATGTAACTGTCCCTAGGCTGCAATGGTATCTCCAGCCTATTGATAACTGTCCCTAGGCTGCAATGGTATCTCCAGCCCCCAGGCTGAGATATGTCAACTGTGTCCCTAGGCTGCAATGGATCTTCCAGCCTTCTTCCAGGCTGAGCTATGTAAGTGTCCCCTAGGCTGCAATGGTATCTTCCAGCCTTTACCCAGGCTGAGCTATTGTAACTGTCCCTGGTTGCAATGGTATCTTCCAGCCTTTAACCAGCTGAGCCTATGTAATTGTCCCTAGGCTGCAATGGTATCTCCACCCTTTGCCTAGGCTGAGCTATGTAACTGTCCCTAGGCTGCAATGTATCATCCAGCCATTACCCAGGCTAAGCTATGTAACTGTCCCTAGGCTGCAGGGTATCTTCAACCTTTACCCAGGCTGAGCTATGTAACTGTTCCTAGGTTGTAATGGTATCTTCCAGCCTTTTCCCAGGCTGAGCTATGTAATGTGTCCCTAGGCTGCAAATGGTATCTACCAGTCTTTGCCTAGGCTGAAGCTATGTAACTGTCCCTAGGCTGCAATGGTATCATCCAGCCATTACCCAGACTAGCTATGTCTTCCCTAGGCTGCAATGGTATCTTCCAGCCTTTACCCAGGCTGGGCTATGTAAACTGTCTTTAGGCTGTAATGGTATCTTCCAGCCTTTCCCCAAAGCTGAGCTAAGTAACTGTCCCTAGCTGCAATTGTTATCTTCCAGCCATTGCCCAGTTTGAGATATGTAAAACTGTCCCTAGGCTGCAATGTATCTTCCAGCCTTTCTCCAGGCTAAGCTATGTAACTGTCCCTAGGCTGCAATGGTATCTTCCAGCCTTTGCCCAGCTGGCTATGTAACTGTCCCTAGCTGCAATGGTATCTTCCAGCTTAGCCCAGGCTGAGCTATGTAAACCGTCCCTAGGCTGCAATGGTACTTCAGCTTTCCCAGCCTGAGCCATGTCTTCCCTAGGCTTGCAATGGTATCTTCCAGCCTTTTCCAGGCTGAGCTATGTAACTGTCCCTAGGCTGCAGATGGTATCTTCCAGCCTTGCCCAGGTGAGCTATGTAAACTGTCCCTAGGCTGCAATGGTATCTTCAGCCTTTCTCAGGCTGAGCATTAACTTTCCCTAGGCTGCAATGGTATCTTCCAGCTTTCTCCAGGCTGAGCCATGTAACTGTCCCTAGGCTGCAATGGGTATATTCCAGCCCTTGCCCAGGCTGAGTATGTAACTGACCCTAGGCTGCATGGTATCTTCCAGCCTTTCTCCAGGCTGAGCCATGTAAACTGTCCCTTAGGCTGCAATGGTGATCTTCCAGCCTTCC